>NC_083315.2:65730720-66030720 GCF_963455315.2 Globicephala melas
AGACCAGGGAAAGCTAAATAGAAGCGCTGGGGAGTGAATGGCACAGAGAAGCTAAGGGCTGCAATTCGAACAGGAGAAGTTCAGT
Source organism: Globicephala melas (assembly GCF_963455315.2). Taxonomy (NCBI): domain Eukaryota; kingdom Metazoa; phylum Chordata; class Mammalia; order Artiodactyla; family Delphinidae; genus Globicephala; species Globicephala melas. The sequence goes on from NC_083315.2 coordinate 65,730,806, forward strand.
TCCACTTGAATAAGGCTTCCTGCAGGAGGAGATAGCATTTGGACTGGGCCTTAAAGGAGTGTGTAGAGTGTGGCTAGACCTTAAAGTGGGACTGTTTGTACATTAGAGTGTTATTTCCTGGAACTACAGTAGTTAAAGAACAAAAAGATGAATATTTGAAAACCACAAAGATGACTGTGGTCAGTAGTGACTCTGGAGATTAGAAGGGTCACAGAGGTCATTGGGTCCATTCCCCCAGCTCCAGAGCAGGACTGATGTTGATGTCTCATCTGTGCATCACACGGATTCAACGTGAGGATTATCAGGAAGCTTGCCTACTGGTGATGGCACAGTTTGGCTGGGCAGGGACTTGTCACAGGCCACGTTGGTGGGGGAGTCCTCATTAAGGCCATTATGAGTTCAGAGCCTTGATCTTTCCAGAGCTTCTGCTGCAGGCTGTGAAGGGTGATGAGATGGGCAGCACTATCAAGAAAGCCAGAAAAAAAGTAGACAGGTCCAAAGACTTCTATAGCTGACGTTCAGAGAGAACAGACCCATTGATCAGAACTTGCCTATTGTAATGCATATGATTAGGAAAAAGAATATATATATGTATAACTGAGTCACTTTGCTGTACAGCAGAAATTAAACACAGCATTGTAAATCAACTATACTTCAATAAAATTTTTAAAAATAAAATAAAATAAAAGTGAAATCCTCCCAGTTTGGAAGCAGAAAAAAAAAACTTAGTCTTTACTGAGCACTTGTTACCTGACAGGTGACATAAAGACACATAGGGAGATCAGACAGAGCGTGGGGGTGAAGGCCCTGGGGTTTCACTGCCTGGGATGGGTCTGGCCTCTGCTAATTGGGACTCTGTTTCCTTGGCAAGTTACCAACCAGCTCTGTGCCTCAGTTTTCTCATCTGCAAAATGGGGATGATAACAATAGAACTTAAAGAGTATCCAAAGATTTATGATGTATATAAAGTACTTGGAAAATTGCAGGCACATATTGAGCATTTAGGAGTTTGTCTTTCTTCTCCATCATCATCAGCATCATTGCTCATTACTGGCCATTGAGTAAGGGATCTAAGTAAGGATGCAGAGATGTAACCTTCATACTTCATACTCATAAATAAACCTAAACTTTCCTAATCCCTTCTCCCAAAGGCCTGGCCCAAAATCTTGGTCATAATGGGAACTCAGGGTTTTTTGTTTTTGTTTTTGTTTTTGCCATTGAGGCTGTCTTGAAGTCAGTATGATCCTGGCATGAGTGTTTTGTGTCGTTGGAGAGAAGAACCATACCACTCCCTTGTGTGTCCTTGTGGGTGGGGGTCTTATTCAGCAGAAAAACCTTGTATGGAAAAGGCACAGTACTGGGCACCACAGGTGTGCAAAGACTAAAAAGACCCAAGTCCTGCTCTCTAGCTTGGGAAGAGCAGGGAAGGAGATAAAGTTTGTCACTTTGTCTCCCAGTGCCAGCCCTGCTGGGAGCTTGTCAGCCAAGCCTATCAGCCGTGGAGCTTCTGGACCCTTGCACAGGCAGACCCTGGGGGCCCTAACAAGATGAAAATGGAATATGACCCTCTTTCTTCTTATTCACCATGCCCCTATCTCTACCCTGCAGTGGATCCCCCAGAAATGGGATGTCTATCCCCTCAGCTAGACATCCTCATTGTTCCCAGCCCACCCACAGGGCTGTGGGTCCTTGAGAAACTCAGACAGCAGCTCACCTTCATTTTGCCCTCTGTGAACCTCTTTGTCTCCCCTCCTGCAGTGACAGCTTCCTCCAGCAGCAGGGACTTCCCTTCCATCCTCTCCCCTCATTGCTTAGGACGGAACTATGGTCTTAGCTTGCCTAGCTTGGCTCTTGCTGTATAGAAGGGAGTTTTTGGAGAATTAAAAAGCCCTCTTTTCTCTCCTTAATGCCTGACTTTGGAGATTCTTGTTTCACCATAGGCTTCCAGATCTTACATTGTTCTATTGCAGTTGCAAAGAGAAAGGATCCGTCACCATCCTCCCCAGGTAGTGACAGCCTCTGGCCGACTCAGGGAGGGTCAGCTACAAAACAAGCTTTAAACATGCACTAACACATTCCAAAAACGGTGTCTCGTCTGGCCCTCATAGCTTAATGCCCCTATCCCAACACCACCGAACCGTGGGCTACCCTCAGGAATTCATAGCCATTTGAAACTATTTCCCCAAAACGATTATGAGCTCCAAAGTCACCCACACGCCCTCAGTGTGGAGTGCTTGCTCTAGAGAGCTGTGGTCCAGGAAGGAGGGTCCCCATCCCCCAACATGTAAATCCTGAGTGTACCAATTCTTAGTTGAGAGCCCAGAAGGTTACCAGCCAGGGGAGAAGGGGAGGAGACTGGAGTCAGTCATCTCGTAAGCCAAAAATAAATAAGCTCCCCCAAAATTCCATGAAGGGTTTTCATACTCTGTACTTATGACCTTCACGAGATGAATAAAATTCCTCCTGGAGGAAGACGTCAGTGTGGTCAAACACGCCCCCATCTCCACCCCCACCGCCTCTATCCCAAACTTCCTCCACCTTCGAGCTTACTGAGCTGGAGTGATGATCATTACGTGTGTGGCCTGGGAGCCCAACTGGATTCAAATCCTTTCTGCTTGGGTGACCCTGGATAAGTCCCTCTGGGCCTCATCTCCTCATCTGTAAAATGGGTAGAATAACGACTTCACAGGCTGATGTGCGCTTTAGATGATCTCTACGTGGTTCACTCATATCAAGTGTTTGGAACAGCATCTGACACCCAGTAAGCCCTCAGTGCCTGATACCAGGCGCTGCGTCAAGCATCTTCTCACATCTCAGCTAGGCCTCGCCATGGAAGTCACTACAGCAATCACCAGGTTACACGTGAGAAGTTAAATGGTTCATCCAGGGTCATGCTGACTGAGTAAGAGGCGATGTTTGGTGTTTGCCCTTAATCCACGCATAATGTCTCTTCAGGAGGGCACAGAAAGATGAATAAGATGCCCTTGCTGGAAGATACTGTCTGCAGGGAAAATGAGATCTGTACGCAAATGGCCATCCTCACGTGGGCACGGGTCCAGGAGAAGCAGCTCTCTCCTTCAGACTCAGCTAGACAGCGATTTCCCACTCAAGGTGCTGGCTTGGTGAGAAGTGGTCCTCACGCCCTGCCTTTTAATACGGGAGCCTCTCTCCCTCACTTGCCTCCCTGCTCGGGGCCGAGTGGGGCTCTACCATCTGCCCCCAAGTCCCAATATTCTGGGCCACTCTGACTGTCTCTCCAACCTCCTCAGGGTCTAGGCTGGGCATTGCTCTCCTCCCTTCCCTGCCTCTGCTTCCCCTAATCAAAACCTGCTCTGAGCTCCAGGCCTAACGAGTTAATTCATGCTGCACAGCACTAATGAGTGATGACAGCTTCATGTGTCCTTCAGAGTGATTTGCATTTTAACTGGGCTGTGCCTTGAGCCAAAGGATCGAGGGGCTAATGATGGAATTTCAGGTGCCAGGACCTGAAATAGGTGAGACCAAAAAGTTGAGGCAAGGGACCTGCCTGGCCTGGTTCGGCCCCTTACCCCACTACTCCATCGCCGATCAGATGGGTTCCACCTGGGCCCTTGTGATGATGGGCGGCATCCTGTAACATAGAAGAAGCCAGTCTGTGGCTTGGGTGATGCTACCCTAAAGCGGGCAGAGGTTTTTCCACGTGGCATGTGGGGTGAGTTAGGCAAGTTGCTATAGCAGTGTGCTCCAGGATTCCAAACAGGATGACACAGAGAAGGGGCTCCTGCCTCCGTAGCTGGGGCTGACAGCTTTCTTCCCCCAGCGGCATCACCCAGCTGGGCCAGGCTACAGGAATCCTGACCCTGCAGATTTCCAGGACCTGTTTCTTTGCAGACTGGGCCTCAAGAAGGCCATGGAAAAACCATGAAACGAGTAAGTGGATGCAGCTCCCAACAGTCTGCAAAGAGCGCTCCCGGGTATTTGTTCTGTCAGTCAGAATAGGCCAGGTGAGGTCAGAGGTCCTGTCGAGGCTGGTAGGTCCATTAGATAGAGGGGGAAACTGAGGCTTTTCAAAGTGAAATGATTTCCTGTGATTTCCCCAAGATCACATAGGAATTCAGGGACAGATCTTCTGGCCAAAGAGGAGATTAGAAACCTAGTTTGCTGCACTCGTCAGAGGAACTTACGGAGCAAGCAGTGCTTCGGCCAAAGGAATGAAGTTCTAATGGTAGGTTTTCTACATCTGTGGCAGGCAGGTAGGACAAGATCATTGAAATCATTCTCTGTAGACCACTGGGGGTGTCTGCAGTCTCCACCGCCTGTCCTTTCTGTCTTGCCCATCCCCAGGCCCTCAGACTACTGCTTTCTCCTACTGCCAGGAAGAAGACCACAAAGTGAGGTCCATCTCCTCTCCTTCTACTGGAATTGCTCTTTTCCTGGAGCTCATAGCCTCTCATATTTGGTGACTGGTGGCAACCATAAGGTCCCATAAATAGTATGTAGACAGAGCTCTTCTCTGAGTTTATTCCCACCACTTACCACATATGCAGGATCAGCTACATAATCTGTGGGGCCCAGTGTGAAATGAAAATACAGGGCTCCTTGTTTAAAGACTATTAAGAATTTCAAGGTGGCCATGGCAGAGCATTAAACCAAGCGGGGGCCCTTCTGAGTGTGGGGCTGAGCAACTGCTCACAGAGTTCTCCCTGCAGGCTTGTGAGTTGGCAAGGAAGGCGCCAGGATCCCTCTTGACACATGAAGAAACTGTGTGGTTCGTCCATTTGGCCAGTATGTACTGAGCACCCACTAAATCTCAGGCATCTCCAGGTTCTGGAAATTCCAAATCAGATGAGGCTCAGCCTCTGTGAGGGCAGGAAGGCACAGATCACACATGGGCTGCAGGGCCCATGCAGAGTGCTGGTGTCCGTAGATGCAGGGGTGCCCATAGAGCAGTTCTGAAGGCACACAGCCAGGGCTGTGGAATGATTTTTAAGCCACGGAATTCAGAAGATGCTTCTGTCTCCAGTTACTGCCTCAAGACCCCTTTGAGAACCTTTGGGGGCGACCTTCAAGCATTTGATGCTGGGCTCTGGAATAGCCCTCTTGGCGAAAGCAAGAAGCCAGAACTTGAAATGCTGGCCTTTCCACAGCCACGGGTATTGGTGCTGCCGTGGTCCTGCTGGGCGAATCCTTCTAAATAGGAGGTCACTCCTCGGGTTCTTTACCTGCCCGCTTCAGCCTCCCCTCCTGGTCTGCAGACAGTCAGCAAGTCCAGTGGTCCTCATTCATGGGTGAACAAGAGGATTATGGTGTAAAACAAAACTTTTCACTGACCCCACCAGAGCACACCATCACTCTCCATGATGGGGCCTGGCCTTGGCTTTTTTTTTTTTTTTTTTTTTTGTGGTACGCAGACCTCTCACTGCTGTGGCCTCTCCCGTTGTGGAGCACAGGCTCCGGACGCGCAGGCTCAGCGGCCATGGCTCACGGGCCCAGCCGCTCTGCGGCATGTGGGATCTTCCCAGACCGGGGCACGAACCCGTGTCCCCTGCATCGGCAGGCGGACTCTCAACCACTGCGCCACCAGGGAAGCCCAGCCTTGGCATTTTTTAAAGCTCCCCAGTAATTCTAATGGGCAGCCAAGGCTGAGACTCACCGGTGTCATCTAAACCCAATCCCCAGTCAAGCAGAAGAGGAAACACTGTCCAGGGAAGGGAAATGACTTTCTCAGGGTCACAAACAGTCAGTGGTGAAACCAACATGTAACCACTTGTCCTGCTTCCCAGGTTTCCAGCCCACCTCTCCCGCCTGCAGTTTCACAGGATTCATAGCCAGGCTGGGCTGGAGACACAGCGTGGAATCAGAGTTTGAGAGGCTGAGGCACAAGGGGGAATTTGAGATGGGAGTTGGTATTTGGAGGGTTATTAATTTAGTGACCTTGTCTGTGTCCCCCACAAGGCCATAAGCTGTTGATCACTGTGTGACCCCAGGTGGGACAGAGGAAAACCAGAGAGGGGCTATGGGGACACCAGTTTAGCTGAGGATCCTGGTCAGAACTGCTCACAGACAGATGGACTGGCACGGCAGGAGGTGTCCAGCAGGGGTTAAACAGAGCCCATCAGGGTCATTCCAACCCTGCGATTCTGGGCCCCACTGAAGCTGTTGTGAGTGTTCAGGTGAAGGAAGCACCTGACTCAGGACGGGGACTGTTAAAGAGAAGCCCAGGTCGGGTGGGGAAGAGATGCTCCATCAGGAAAAAGAGGACAGGCTTGCCTGGGAGAGGCAGAGCAGGAAGCCCCTGGGACCAGCCTGAGGCCCAAACTCCCTCCTGCCCCCTTCCACCCAGACCTTCCTCTATAGCAGACAAAGTGAGGCTAAAACACAAACTGAGTGTGTAGTCACTTCCCCTGCTTAAAACCCTCAGTGGCTCCCTATTGCCTTAGGTTGAGTCCAGCCTCTTTAATAGAGCTCACCAGACCCTGAATAGCCTGCACTCAGGACTCCCCTCTAGCAGCACCATGTGCATGGGCACGTCTACACCCCTATGGCAGCTCCACTAAACTGAGCTTCTTAGTGTCTCAAACGCACCAGCTGTCTCTGTCCTTCACTCACATTGTTCCCTATATCCCATTCGACCCCCTCCTTTCTCCTGGCTGTCTCTCACTTATTCTTCAGGTCTTCCTCCCGAAAGCCTCACCTGACTCAGTCAGACCTTGGATCAGTTACTTTTGTGATCTCAAGATGCCTATACTTCTTACAGTGTTATACCCCATACACAACACGGTATTATAATAGCCTGGACAGCTTTGCCCACTGGACTGGAGCAGGGACCACATCTCTTATCAGTCTCTGTATTGCCAGCTCTCCCACAGTGCCAGACGTAGTACTGCTCAAATAATATGTGTTGAATGAATGTAAGAACTGTCTAAGTCAACAGAAAGGTATTTAAGGGCAAGATAGATGTCTCATGTTTCTTTGCAGATGCACCGCCAAGAGGTCCCAACACAGTGGCCTGTATTAGGTGCTGTGCTAGGGGCTCTGAGGGATAAATGTCAAGAGATAAGTCCTGTCCTTCAAAGAGTTTATGGTCTAGTAGGAGAGAGATCTTTGGATAAATAACTAATACAGGGCTTCCCTGGTGGCACAGTGGTTGAGAATCCACCTGCCAATGCAGGGGACACGGGTTCGAGCCCTGGGCCAGGAAGATCCACATGCCGCGGAGCAACTAAGCCCGTGTGCCACAACTACTGAGCCTGCGCTCTAGAGCCTGTGAGCCACAACTACTGAGCCTGCGCTCTAGAGCCTGTGAGCCACAACTACTGAGCCCACGTGCCACACCTACTGAAGCCCGTGCACCTAGAGCCTGTGCTCCGCAACAAGAGAAGCCACCGCAATGAGAAGCCCGCACACCGCAACGAAGAATAGCCCCCGCTCGCCACAGCTAGAGAAAGCCCGCGCACAGCAACGAAGACCCAATGCAGCCAAAAAAAATAAAATAAAATAAAATAACTAATACAAGGAAGGAAGTAATAAAAGCTGTAAGAGAGCTACAGATAAAAGACTCTGGAATTTGAGAGGTGAAAAAGAGATGATTTGTAACTGCAAGAAGAGCAGAGAATATATCTGGAGAACAGCCTGATGTTTGGTTGGCAGGATGCTGGAGTATGTGCAGAACTGCAAGAATGGAACATGGGCTGAGGCCACCGAGAGAGGACCGAATGCCAACTAAGGCATTTGGATATAGCAGATGGGAGCCACTGAAGGTTTTTGAGGGAGGGTAGAGCATGTTCTAATGTATGTTTTGAGAAGCTCCTTGGTGGGGCGGGGAGGGGGATATGGGTGTAGGTTGAATGTGACAGGACAACAACTAGAAGCAAGTGGATTGCTCAGATGGCTACTGCAGCAACCCAGGCAGGAGGATGCCAGAGCCTGATGTAAAGGTGGTGAGAGGAGAGAGGAAGAGGGAACCTGTGAGGGGCAGAATGGAACATCCTTGGTCAGGGAAGGAAAAGGAGAGAATATGGAGGAGGCAGGGTGTTAAGGACCAGGGAGGTGAGTGGATCCTGGACATGTCGACTTTGCGGGGCTCTTGGGCAGGTGGAAATGTTGGCTGGGAGCTTGGAAGCGAGTCTGACTTGGAATGTTTTGACTGGGAGCCTGTCACGTATACATGCTTAGTGGCACGCCAGGCCTGAGAGAGAGGGAGAACCCGTGGCATGGGCCCTCCTGTCCCTCTATCCCCTTTCCAGGCCCAGAAGCAGTGATTCATGCCCCAAACTTAAAGAGAACCCAGATTCTGATTTTAAAAGCCTTTCAGAGCAGAAGAAACCAACGAGAAGGCCAGGCCAGACCACAAGCCAAACATCAACTGTGGAATGTGCTTGCTAATGACGGTGAGGCCAGCCAGGGGCAGACATGCTGGCCGGCTTGCCAAGAGGCCCCTCCGGTTGTCCGGAATATGTCAAAATGGTCACCGAGATGATCCCTGCTCTTCCCTCTCTCTTCCGTGTGCATCTCTGCATTTGAGCACATCTTAAAACTAGCCCCTCCCCCCACCCCCAGTCTGTAAGTTGCACTGGTCCCCATGATCCTTGCTGTGAAAGCTCTGGTCTGCCATCCATCTTCCCACCTCTGCTCAGCCCGGAGGACTAGGACCAGGAGACAGGCAGGGGTCTGGGGGCTGCTCTGGGGGTGCCCAGAAAGGCTCCCGTGGCTTGTGGCAACCAACTGGTCTCTCTGCATCCGCCCTGTCCCTTGAGCTCCTGCACCCAGTAGCCAGAGGGATGCTGCTTGAATGTGGATGGGATCATGTCCTATCCCTCTGCCACGAACTCTCCGGGGCTCCCCTTCTTCTCTGGGTGAGAGACTTGTGTGATCTGACTCCCCTGCCTTTTCCACCTCATCCTCTACTCCTCCCCCACTTGCTGCTTCGGCTCCACCCACACAGTTTCTGGAATGTTCTTCAAACATACCTGGCGCCTTGGGCTTCGCACTTGCTATTCCTTCTGCCTGGATGCTCTTCACCAAAGAGCCTCTCTCGCTTCCTTCAGGTCTTAACTCCAACACCCGCCTCTCATGGAGGCCTTTCCTACACCCCTAACTAAAATGTCAGCCTCCCCTGCGTGCACCCCCTTATATAAACCCCCGTGCCTGCTTTAGTCCCGCTGGGGTATTTCTCACTAGCGAGCATTATTACCAATTTTCTTTATTAACCTTGTTTATTGTCTGTCTCCTCCAACGGAGTGTCATCATGAGAGCAAGAATTTCTATATGTTGTTTTACGTGTGTATCCCAGGGTCCAGAGCAGTGCCCAGCCAGAGGAGGCAAGTAATAAGTAGTCGTGGAATGAATGAATCAATGAAGACCTCCCCACAGCCTGCAGCAGGCCTGAAATCCCATTAGTTAATCCCCTTTGAGATAAGTAGCACCCTCTCCCCAGTCACCTTTCTTAGGATACCAGTCCCCTAGGCGTTCAGTCCTGACACTTCGCAGGCCATTGGTTAGTAAAGCCTTTCTTTCCGGACAAGAGTGTGGTGGTAGTTGCTGGCGGGCTGCTGAGGCGGAGGAGGGGATCTTGAAGGGAGAAGGGCCTTGAAAGGGGCAAAGTGTTCAGAGCAGGCAGCCCAGGCCAGCCCAGCTGGCCCCATGCTGTTCAGTGTTATTTACTGTTGACTCAGAGAGGACACAAGGAGACATGGGACAGACCTTGTTTTGACACAGAAAAAACCTAGGTATGTAATGGACTTCCCAGGGAACAGCGGGGTGGAGCAGAAGTTTTAAAATGCCTCGTTTCCCACAGAAGGGTAGTGATTCAGACATCCTCCATGGACCGCAGAATGTGGATGTGTCCTCCGGTACCCCAGAAGGAGCTGGGAGTGCCCAGAGAAGATGGCAGGGGCTGAACAGTAGACCCCAATAGTGGACCAGGTTATGGTCCAATCCCTGGGAACCACCAGACCAGATTCTGCCCTGGTGACTGGGGAGATGACAATAAACCCATTGTACATGTGGGGAGACTGAGTCTGAGCCCAGTGAGGTTCATATTTGGGGCATGTAACCACTGACTTGAGGTTTGAATACCGGCCCTGGCACTTACTAAGTGTGTGACCTTGGGCAGCTCACATCCTCTCTTTAGAATGTATAATGGGAATTATAACGCCTACCTTGTAGGATTAGTATGAATAAATAGAAATAATACTGATTACCAAACAACATGTCTGGCAGGGATGACGTGCTCAATAAACGTGTACTACTTGCTAACAGTCATTGGGGGCTTCCATGAATCAGGCTTTGTTCTTTTTTTTTTAATAAATTTATTTATCTATTTATTTTTGGCTGCATTGGGTCTTCGTTGCTGTGTGCGGGCTTTCTCTAGTTGCAGTGAGCGGGCTTCTCATTGTGGTGGCTTCTCTTTGTTGCGGAGCACAGGCTCTAGGCGTGCGGGCTTCAGTAGTTGTGGCACGTGGGCTCAGTAATTGTGGCTTACGGGCTCTAGAGCACAGGCTCAGTAGTTGTGGCATACAGACTTAGTTGCTCCGCGGCATGTGGGATCTTCCCGGACCAGGGCTGGAACCCGTGTACCCCTGCATTGGCAGGCGGTTTCTTAACCACTGCACCACCAGGGAAGCCCCAGACTTTGTTCTGAGCACTCGTCTTCTCAATAATCCTAAAAGAGGGGTGCTGTTATCTCCTCCATTTTAGAGATGAGGAAACGGATGCATGTCGTTAAGTAACTTACCCAAGGTCACCAGGGTCATAAAGTCACAGCCTGGGATTGGAACCCAGGAGGTCTGACTCCAGAAACTGCAATTCCCAGAGGTCACGTGACTTGACTGAGGTCTTGCAGCTGCCGATAAAAATGAGATCCAGACTCCAAATTCAGGTTTGATCATCTCCAAAGCCCATCTTCTTTCCTGCTTTCCCTGTACTGCTCACACAGCTCTGGCCATATCTGTGTAACATCTGGAGTACTTTCACTTAATAATTTTCATTCAACTGACTTTAAATAAACTCAGTCTTTTCACTTACCTTCATCGTAAGCAATAATTGCTGTGAAACCTAAGTTTTGATTTGCTTGTAATTTTTTAATATCCATTAAACGTGAGTTGTCAAGTTTTAATGTTCACCCTTGTCCCACGTAAACTCTTCTCACCCATTATGCCCTAGGAGACACTAGGTCACCCTGTGCGGCCCTCAGCAAGGACAGGTGACCCCTAGTCCCTACTCATCCAGAACTGAAGTGCGACGGGGCTCAGGTTTGCCTGGGGGACGTTTTGACGAGACACACCTAGACTCCATTCATCTGTGGCATGATTTCTCAGCTGCCCTGGCTCTGTCTTCTTGGAGGTTTAGTCAAGGCCCCCTCCAGGGCTAGTATCCCCTTGGCACACACCAGGAAGAGTCCAGAGAAGTTGGCAGGTGTGGCCATTTTCTGTCGTGCTCAGCCCACCCCAGGGTGAGGCCCAGGAGGGCACTTTCACACCACCTGGTAGCCAGGTCCCTTAGTGTTTCTGCAGTGCTGTTTGGCTTGGCAGTGGCCCCACTGGACTGGTGCCCACTGCTGATGGAGACGGGCCAGGGAAGAGGAGTCTGCCCAGGGTGCCCCACTCATGAGGGCGGAGGGAGCTTTTATGTGGAAGCAGAGGCCAAAAGCCCCAGATCAAAGCTTTGCTGAGCATTGCACTGGCCTGGAGTTGGGAAGGGGGCAGGGAGGGATGTGTTAGGGGGAGAGCAAGGAACCACTGGGGAGGGCAGTCCAAATAAGTCTGTTGTCTCCATGAAAGAAGAGGAAACCCCCAATCCTCTCAGTAACAAATGTCCTTAGAGGATGTAGGTTAAAGTGGAGAGGAGGTTGCTGCTTTCTCTGGGCCCTAGCAGCTCCAGAAAGGCCTCCTCTTCCAAGAAGCCCTCCTGGATCACTGTCAAAGTGATGATCATATTTCTGTGAGCTTCTCTATCACATCAGCTGCATTTCATCAGCTATCATCTTATCAGCTCCACCCTCCCTCTCCACAAGGCTGCCTGTCCCTCGGGCAGTGGGCACTGTTCACTACCTTCCCTCTTACCTTCTCCTCCCCTGTATAGCGTCCCACCATCCTGCCCTACCTCCAACTCTTAGGGTCTTGACACTGCCTCAGGCAGTTCATGCCAGCCCGCGCCCCTCTTCTTTAAACCTTGACTCCGCTCAGCCTGCTGGGCAGTAAAGCAGCTGCAGACTAATTCACACGGAGGAGTTCGTGGCTAACTGAATATTAGACCTACCCTGCCTCTTCCTGATGTTATAGGAAAGGCTGTTTGAAATCAGCCATGGCTTAGCCCAGATGGACCAATCTGGGCCAACCCTGAATGGAGCAGAAGTAGAAACCAAAGCCTGGGACTGGATTACCTCTCTCACTAACTGGACCCTCCAAGCCTAGGGTAATGAAAAAGCCCTAGACTGTGGATGAGGACCTCTGGGTCAAGTTCAGGCTCCAATTCTAAACTTAAGTGAGCCATGTGCCCTCTTGAGATGTCCATTCAGTCCCTTCTAAAATAAATATTTGGCCTTCATGTTTCTAAAAGGTCTTCAGCGGCTGTGCTTCCATGCTTCTGTGAACATTTCCTGAGCCAGAACTTTGACTCTGGGTATAAAGCCACGTGTAACACAAGAAAGAAGTTGACAACAGGAGTTCTATTTTATTTTACTTTAAATTTATTTTATTGAAGCATAGTTGATTTGCAGTGTTGTGTTAATTTCTGCTGTACAGCAAAGTGATTCAGTTACACATATGTATACATTCTTTTTCATATTCTTTCCTATTACGGTTTGTCACAGGATATTGAATATAATTCCCTGTGCTATACAGTAGCACCTTGTTGTTTATCCATTCTATATATAATAGTTTGCATCTGCTAATTCTAAACTCCCGATCCATCACTCCCCCAACCCCCTCTCCCCCTTGACGACCATAAGTCTGTTTCTGTTTCGTAGATAAGTTCATTTGTGTCATATTTTAGAGTCCATATATAAGTGATATCAGATATTTGTCTTTCTCTTTCTGACTTATTTCACTTAGTATGATAATCTCTAGGTCCATCCATGTTGCTGCAAATGGCATTATTTCATTCTCTCTTATGGCTGAGTACTATTCCACTGTATATATGTACCACATCTTCTTTATCTGTTCATCTGTCGATGGACATTTAGGCTGCTTTCATGTCTTGGTTATTGTAAATAGTGCTCCTGTGAACATAGGGGTGCATGTATCTTTTCAAATTATAGTTTTGTCTGGGTATATGCCCAGGAGTGGGATTGCTGGGTCATATGGCAACTCTATTTTTAGTTTTTTGAGGAACCTCCACACTGTTTTCCATAGTGACTGCACCAGTTTACACAGGAATTCTATTTTAAAACAACTTCATCTAGAGCATGGGTGGCCCTTCATCATCCGCAGGTTCATGAGGATTCCTGGGCTTCAGAGGCCTCTTGAGAGGCCTCAGCGTCGTGTCTGCCTGGGGGGGAACGTGGAACCTGAACATCCCAGATAAATAGCTCTCCCTGGCTTGCATCCCTCCAGTGACAGTTGGCTCACCACCTCACAAGGCAGGACTTTGTTTTCTAGCAAAGGCAGAGGGAATCATGAGCCCTTAACTCTCCTAAGGACCTAAAAGTAGGAGTGAACATTTGGGATAGTTTTGAAAGCATGAGTAACTGACATATACCAAAAACCAAAGGGTTCTGCATAACCCTCAGAGAACCAAAGCACTTCCACTCGCCAGCATCCTCCATCCCCACCAAGCCTAGCCAATAGCATCCAGCTTAGCTTGTGTTCTGGTGGATCTATGTGGAGCTCTGTGCAGAGGGAGAACTTTTCAAATGGGTAGGGTGTATCCACTGTAGGGCGGGCCCTGCAGGCTTGGAAGGGATGGACCCTCGCAATTCCTTTTTTTAGTTTGCATTCAAAGACCAGGGACAGACAGGCCCAGCAGTTCTCTGGGTCCTCACTGCCCTACTTCCTCTTCTTCAAGGGAAAGCCTTGCCACAAATTGCATATCCTGAGCTTTGTCCTTTTCTTACTTTGTCCAAACACCCCCTGGGCTGGGGCTAACCCCAGATGCCCAAGGCTCTTGATCCACACACTCATGACAAGCAGGAGACAATCTTAGGAGGTGGAAAACCAAAACCAAACTGTCTGAGCTCTTTGAGCTGGTTAGTATGTCAGGAAAGGGAGGGACTCACTGTCTAATTCGTCTCCCCTAGAAATGGCCAATGGCCAGGAACAGAGTGGGCAGGGCCGCCACGTACAGCTGTGCAGGCTGTGCACTTCAGAACTCAGTCAACTACAATGTAAACAGCCCCCTCTACAGTTGTGTAGTGAAGTGCAGTGACCTGGGAGTGGGTGGTGCAGAAATTGGTAACCGAGTACATAAATGGGCTTCATTAAATCCAACACAGGGACTTAGAGATACAGCATCTAGTCCAGTGTGTGCTTTTTACAGATAAAGAAACTGAGGGCCAGAAAGAAGGAATTGCCCAAAGTCGTAAAACAAGTTAGAAGCTGTGCTGGGATTAAAACTAGGGCTTCTGAAGCCAAATTCAGTGCTCTGAGTTCCCTCCCTCCCTGAGGCTCTGAGTATCGCATTCCCTGTCTGCTCCTTGTTAGCAGGTTAGTGTGTGAGGTTAGTGAGGTTCTTGGAGGCCTGAATATTTCTATTCTTTCTCTCTCTTTTTGGTCTCATATTGTCTTATGTCAGGAGGTGCATTTTGAGCCTCTTTCGTATGCTAGGTATTGTTCTAGATCCCGAGGATAAAGATACAGTCCCTTCCAGTGGAGTGCTGGTAAATGGTTAACAACCGATTCTGGCTCTTGGAGAGAGTCCTTCTTTGTAGCCATTGGCCAGTTACTGTGGTGTACATCCTCCCACCATGGTCAGCTTTAAGTGACCAACAGGCATCACTGAACGGGAAGATTGCACACAGTTGTCTCTTGTGAGCAGGGACCAGCACACCACTCGTTCCTTCCCTTGTAGAACTTAAACTCTAGGGGGAGAATAAGCAAATAGCTCTTGTAGCCATCTGTTACTATGTTTACATAATAAAAGAAACAAAGAAGCTGCTTTGAGGGAGAGGAATGGATTCTCCATAGCATGGTCAGGGAAGATTTCTCCCAGGCTGTGACATTAAAACTGGAGGTGGAGAAGGAGCTGCCTGAGCAAAGACTGGGGGGAGATTGTTCCACACAAAGGGAAAGACCTTGAGGTGGAAAGAGCTTGGTTTGAGGAGCAAAGAGGAAGGCAGTGTGGCTGGAAGCAGGAAGTGGTGAAGTTCATGGCACAGGAGCAGACTGGTCCTGCAGGGCCTGGTGGGCCCTGAGGAAGGGTCTGGAATCTACCCTACATACAATGCGAGGAAGCTGGAGGGTTTGAAGCAGGAAAGTTCCAGGATCTGATTGGCATTTTTAAAAGATCACTGTGGCTGCTGTGAAGAGCATAGCTTGCAGCTGAGCAAAATTAGAATTGAGGGACCAGTTAGAAGGCTCTTGCCAAAGTCCAGGCAGAAAAAGATGAGAATGACTTGGGCTGGGTGATGTCAGAGGAAAGAGAGAAGAGTGGACGCACTTGAGAGGGATGGAGAGGGTAGAACCTGCACGGTTTGCTGATGGGAAGTGACAGAAAATCCTGAGGAAGGACCTCCAAGCTTCTGACTTGAGCAATCAGGGTGGTACTGCCAAGTGCCTCGATGGGGAGACTTTGGGGAAAAACCAGTGTGGAAGGGAAAATCTAGGGCACCTCTTTGGTCATGTGAAGTGAGGGATGCTAGAAGCCATCCAAGTGAAAATGTTCTATGGGCAGCTGGACATTGATTGTGGGACTCAGAAGGCAAGACTGGGCTGGGGTATGACTGGAGGTACTTGGGAGCCTGGGCCACTTTGAGGTGAGTGGAGGAAGGCAGCAGCCCAAGGCCCCAAATACTCAGCCGGATCCTAAAGTGGATGCTGGGGTCACATCTCTTGACTCCAGTTTTTCCACGCAGCTTGGGGGTGTGTGTGTGTGTGTGTGTGTGTGTGTGTGTGTTAATCAAGACTTCATTGCACTTTAAATGAACTTACAACACAGATTCATAATATCACTGTTGGTGTGTTTTAAAATCCATCATGGTAGCTCCTGAAAGCTTAAAGAAAGAGCTCCATTTTGATCAATGTCTCTACCTAGAGAGAAAGAAAAATGATGTAAGGCAGAAAATACACTGGCTTTCATCACCAAGACATCCGTCTTGTTCCTGACGGAGGTGATCCACGCGTTATTCCTGAGGGAGGTGATCCCTGGGATGGCTGTCCAAGGCTGGGAGTGAAAATAATGTTAATTACAGTAAATTTCAGCCTGGTGTTTCCCTTTTCAATTTTTAGGCCTGTTTTCCATGAACCTGACATCTGCTTAAACAGCATATTGGCAAACTCCTGATTTCTTGAAAAAATAATAAAAAGGGCAGATTTTTGCTCTCACCAGCACTTGCTGTCTTTCCATCTCCCCGCTCTGGATGCTTACGCAGTGTCTCTATTTCAGTCCACATCCACCTGCCCCTGCAAGCGTTTGGTCTCCACCACAGATCTTAGAGATGGGGCCCTCTCCACTGCAGGAGGCTGCCCAGCCTGTGTCTGATGGTTTCTGATTTAGAGAATTCTTCCTTCTGTAGGGCTGCACATGCTTTGGAGAGTTGAAGCATGTCGTGATAAGTCGCACATCAGCAAGCATGTGTTTATCTAGCACAAAATAGGACACCAGAACCGGTTTTTGATGAGACAAGGATACTGAAGTAGGGGGGAGAGGTTGGCAGGCCAGGGAAGAGGGTGGGACTGTCAGCACCCAGCATGTATCATGAGGGCCCCGTGGAGCCTGGCTGGGGTGCAGAGGGTGAATTGACAGAGGGCCGAGGGTAAAGGGAGGGCTGCCCTGTGTCCCATCTGCTCATGTTCTACTCAGATGAATATTGAGTTAATTTGATAAGCTTGGCCATGGTCATTCATTCACTTGTTCATTCATGAATTTGTTCTGTCCACTTTGTTGAGAGCCTGTTGTATTCCAGACACCGTGCAGGGAGCAGAGGTGAGGAGGGACAGAACCCCCTCAGCTTGGTTAAAGTAGCCTCCCTTTTGGCACCAAATGTAAGGTTAGCATAGGGTCTTCCATGCTTCAACTCAAATGAAAGCTTCTCAGAGAGAGCTATCCCTGGTCCAGCTGGAAGGGTGTCATTTTCAGGTGTGAGTAGGGGGTCTTATCTGACCCCACCAAGGAGAGCTCTCAGCTGCCCTGCCTGCCCTCTCACAGACACAGCCAGCTTTGATGAGGATGCTCAAAAGCACTAAAAGATGTGTAGCCTGGGAAGCAGACAGGATGAGACCTCGGCACCAGCACCTGGGCCCCAGGCAAGTCAGTCTTGGACCTTTAGTTTCCTCACCTGTTCAATGGGGAAGAAATCCCAAATCACTTGTTAGAATTAAATGAAATACTCTTCTAAGGCACCTGGCCCATCCTGGCACTTGGTAGGTGCTCTGAGAGTGGCAGCTGAATCCCGCTGGGAGATTCGGGGAAGGAGTGGAACAAAAACCCTGCCCAGGGACTGGGGAGGGCTGGATCCCCACTCTACATGTGCCCCACCGGCTAGAAGACTGGGTCCCGGCAGGTAACCTTCCTTAGCCTCCATTTCCCATTGGGGAAAGAGGCCCCAAGCCCACACTTTGTGTGTGTTGACTTCATATTTGTCCATTGCTTCCCCTAGTGTTTGTAACTCTAGGCCCCAAGGGGATGCAGGTGCAGTCCATGGCATGGTTCTGTCCCCTGGACTCTCCGCCCCAGGTGGGGAGGGTTGGCTCAGGAGGCAGGACAGTCAGAGAAGGGCACAGGGTGCGTAGATGGAAAGGGTGAGTGGGACATGCCCTGGGCCCCCTGACAGGCAGGTGCAGGATGGGGCTGACAATATGAGAAGGCATTCGGGGGTAGGGAACCGAGAGCAAAACCTTGGAGGGGAGAGGGGCAGCCAGCACTCCCTCTGCTGTGTGGACTGCTTGTTAAGAGGCCGCCTGCAGGGACCTGATGAACTGGTGAATATGCGAGCTCTCTCCCAGGGCTTCCTCCAGACTCGGCTCTAGTGGGACCCAGAACTCTCCAGCCACGGTGGTCCCCCGCCTCATCTCACACACGAGGAAGCTTTCTGATTCTTACGTGTTCTTTTTCACACATTTAACATTCAGGGGACACCAAAGTACCACCTTCCCTGGAAGGTGGACATGTGGCCACAGAAACCCACGGCACAGCCGCTGGAAAGCTCAGAGCTGCTCGTGGCCAGAAGCAGCAGTGGGTGTGGACCAGGGATGCTCTGGCTCCCAGATGAGATCACTTCCCTGAGATTCCCCTAAGAAACAAGTGCTGTGCTCATTCCGTGGGGAGGGACAACGGCTTTCCACGGAAGTCACTCTCCAGTTCCCTCTGCCTTCTCTCTCTGTCCAGTCTGGGCAACGAGCTGGCCCTTCAGACTGAAGGCACCTCCCTCCCCTAAACCCGCCCCTCTCTCTGGACTCCAGTGGGGAGAAATCATTGCCACCTGTCATTACCCCTCCCCACCCTGTCCTCTCTGGCTAATCCCTTGGCCACATGTGCACGCGCATGCACACACAGCACACACAGCACACACCAGTTGCTGCCAGCGAGCCGTGTTCTGACCTGCATGAAGCTAGGGGAGCCAAGGATAGGACACCCCATCCAGAGATCAGGTTCTCTCCTGCTTCTTCAACAGAGGGAAGGAGAAGGAAGAACGGTGGTGCTGGTGATATTAGCGGTTGGAGGAGTATGAAGCAGGGTAGACTCCATAGCGTTTCCTTCTGAGGAAAAAGGCAGTGTGATAATGACCAGTTAGCAGAGAGACATGAAGCCACACCCAGAAGGCAGTCATTGTGTAAAAGAGTCAGATGCTGATTAAGCTGCTAGAGAAGCTAGGAAACAGGGTGGTCTTTGCCAAGAGTAGGGAGGACGCATTTGTCTCTCTCCTGGGGAGACCCAAGTGTGGGCAGGTTTGCTCTAAAGCACCAGGGGGGCAGCAGGGCCTGGTGGTAAGAACTGGCTTGATATCACCAGACCAGCCCCCACCCGATCATGGCCCCCAGTTCTAGCAGCAGGGCAGTGGCAGCTCAGGGCTAAGCCACTGGGGGGCAGCCGGGAGGGTGTTACAGCTCACTTTCATAAGTGGCTTGAAGCTGAGGGGCACTTGTGTTGGACCCAAGTGCTAGAGAGGAGGGAGGGAATGGCCCCGCTCCTGACAGCCAACCTGATAGAGACCTGCAGGGGCAATGGCCATCTGCTTGCCCCCTTGGGGTGTCCCAGTGCTCAACTGCCTACTCCTCCCCCTCGAAGGGAGATGAATTTGGAAATGAATCCAGAGGAGAAGGGTGACACAGACTCAGAACATCCTGACTGTTAAGGTTTTCAGACCACCTGGTCTAGCTTCCTCCTTTTCTATATTGGAGACTAAGGCGTGGGGAGAAGTAACTTGTTCAAGGTTCAGCCAGCCAGTGACAGAACCCAGGGGAGGACCCAGGTCTCCTGGTGCCCAACCTAGTTCTACTCATCACAGCAGCGCTAGCTCTCAGGAGGTGGGCATTGTATTCCCATGTCTCCCTTTCTGAGTCCTAGAATCAGCTGTCCTAAAGTCAGGAGTCCATCCTCTGGCCTTTGACCTTGGCAGTGGTCCTCCAGCCATGTCTCCCTCCTGAGGGATCATGGCTTCCATGCCTAGAAGATCCCAGGGAGAGAGAAGCTTTGGTCGCTCCAAGGCCATATAGCCATGTACTCAAGGATTCAGTGCATACCACTGGCATCCTCAATTTTTGAAATAAGACGAGTCTGGAAGGGAACTGTGGTACCCCTGCCCACTAGCTCTGAATTTCCTCGCTGAGGTTTTAGCAGCACAGTCCAGCTCCAGGACGAGGCTGGACTTTCTTGGAAAGGTGATCACATTGCCTGGACCCCCACCAAGGCCTTCGTCCCTTTGACATCTGGGTGTGCCCAGAAGCCACATCCAGGGAAGTAGGGCCCTGAGGCCAGGTCTCCACGGTTCAGGCAAGGGGAGAGGCAGCTGGGGCCTGGATAATACAGAGCATTAGATGACAGTTTTCTTTTTGGATTGGGAATGCAAAATATGATCATTTTTGCCTGGAGAATTCCCCTTCCTAAGTGTGTTTGGCTTCAACTGACATTAAGATGAGCTTGCATTCCTCCATACCGCCTGGCCTCCAATTCTAAATTGTTTGTGGAGACTCAAGACAGATGCTCGTGTGCCAACAACTGGAAGCTGGCTGTGTGTTTGCTCTAGAGAACCTCCCTGACATGTGCCAGGGCTGGGCCTTAGTAGCAGAGAGCTCAACCCTCTCATTTGACAGATGGGGACACTGAGGCCCAGAAAGCCATAGTGACTCTCCATGGACACTTGGCCAATTTAGTGACAAAGCTGAGATTAGAACGCAGGTCACCCTGCCCTGGGCCAGCCTTCTCTGGGCTTCACTTTGGGTTCTGGTGACATGCAAATATGTCTGTTGGCTCACGCATGTGGCTGCAGACTCTGAAGACCACAAGTCATGACCCTACTACCCAGCATGGAACCTGGAGCGTCGTAGCCCCAAATAGACATTCATGGAAGTGAAGGATTATAGAGCAGGGGTATAGAGGCAGTGGTGGTAAATAAAGATGGGCATGGTGACCTTGGACAAATCCCCACCCCTCTCTCAGCCTGAGTTCTCTCATTCACAAGGGTCTTAAACCCAATCAAGTGGTTCTCAAACTATGTTCCAGGACACCCTAGGGTTCCAAAGAAATGTCTTAGTCTTGTCACTACAGGTAGGGAGTTTCCTTGCCCCCATCCTTAACCCCAACCTCAGCTTCCTGTGTCTGCTTTTCATTGTATAGATTTTGTTTCCAAAAGGTGGGATTCACTGCAGAAAAACAAAGTGTTGAGACCACTAGGTTATTGGATCTATAAGATCCCTGTTTGCTCTTGAAAATAAAATCCTAATAAGTTACCCTTCCCTGATAACATATTTGCTGCACACCATTTTTGACCCTGTGTTAAATTGTCCAGGGTTCACGTCCCCTGGCCATGGGGCAGAGAGAAAATGAGGTACGGGAGGGCCCTTGAGCCCAGCATTGATGCTAGGGGTCTGTCTGTATGTCTGTTGTTCCTGTGTCTGCCATTCCTATGTCCCGATGAGGCAGGACAGCCCAGCTCTAAGGCTCTTGGTGCAAGGCTCAGGCAGGAGAGGTCATGACCTGCCTGCTAGGCCACTCTGCTCCCTGACACGCTAGGTCCAGGCCTCCCCATGAGCTCTTGAGAAGGGAATGACTGGGTTACCACCCCAGAAACCATGAGTTCCCATTGTGTAATTATTCCTCCCCTTCCCTGATTGTCCATCATTTAAGACAGGGGTCCCCAACCCCCGGGCCAAGGACCGGTACTGGTCCTTAGCCTGTTAGGAAGCAGACCACACAGCAGGAGGTGAGCGGTGGGCGAGTGAGCAAAGCTTCATCAGCCACTCCCCGTCGCTTGCATTACCTCCTGAGCCCCTCCCCATCGTCCGTGGAAAAATTGTCTTCCATGAAACTGGTGCCAAAAAGGGGCCACATGGAGCTTTCGGACTTTCTCCCCAGATCCTTGGGAAGCTAATGGCCGCAGTGTGGGGTGTGACTGGTCGAGGGTGGAGCAGCCCATCATGGGTGCTCAGCTGAGTCTCCTTGAGCTCTAGCGAGCACTCCCTGTGGAGCTGTTGAGTCCACAGGAGCTCCAGACACGTGTTGGCCAGTGTGCCTCAGCATTTGGGACTGTCACCACCCTGCCTGGTGATAGCACAGTAGCCTCCACCTCAGCCTGGAGTGGTGGGTTTGAGATCAAGCGATGCTCAAACATCATGCTGTGGTTTCAGTGCTTTCTTGGGACTGGCTGATGCTTTTTTAAAAGATAAGATTCTGAGAAAGGGAGCAGCAGCTGATGTAACTTTGGCCATAGTCCACAGGAGAACAGGCCAGGAACTGTGGGGTTTTTCCCCCTCTGTCATCAGTATCAAGGGCAGTAAAGTGGCAAGCTGCCCAACCAGGCTCCCACTGTCTCTGCAATCGGCCGGTTGACTCCCATCAAAAACAACTTTGTTTTCTTTTATTGGTATTTGGGGTTCATAAATCTCTGAGGAGAGTACATTCCCCAAGCATGAAAGCCACCTGCCATCAGGGGAACGGGCCAGAGATCTTGTCGGGGGCCAAGGTCAGGGTGTCAGACTTGACATCACCTTTAGGAAATCCATTCTCTGGTTGGTTCGGTTTGGTCAGAAGCAAATGCCGACTCGGGGAAGAAACCAGCACTTTGTAACTTAATGCCCCGTCCCTGAGAGCTTTTGTCCTCTTTCCTGTGGCCAGATTTCACTAATCCTGTCCAGGGGGTTGGGGGGTGGGGACTGGGGGAGACAGGACTAGTCCTAGACAAAGCCCCCTGGGGGAGGGAAGGAGCACAGGGCTGCCGGCCTCCTCTCCCATCTACTGCCCCCGACCAAACCCAAAGACAGAGGAGGTGTGGGACCTGAGGGCAAGAGGAAAGACCCGTTTCTCTGAAAAGAATTTTCCCTGCCTCCAGTGGGTCCTTCTCTGAAAAGCTGCTCTCCCAGGGGTAGCACATCACCCCAGTGCCCTAAGCTACCTGATCATGGGCTTGCTCTAACCTCCTCCCAGCTGAGTGATTTGGGGCAAATTACTTCACCTCCCAGAGGTATGATAATATCTACTTCACAGGGTTGGTGTGCGATTTAACTAAGTAATATAAAATTACTGCTGAGATACCTAGGATAGTGCCTGGAACATATCAGTGCTCAGTGAATATTTTTTCCCCTGTTACTCGTTGAGGGGAGAGAGCGTCCCAGCCAAATGTGGGTCCTGGTCTCTAACCATTCAGTATCTATTGACTGCTGACTCTGAGCTAGATCTTTATTCAAGGCGGTAAGGATACAGCAGTGAGCAGCGTCTCTCGGCACTTAGAAGACATAAGAATATTATAGAATATCAGCCACGTGACAATAAACAGATAAATATGTAACATGTTAGTGATAAGTGCTATGAGGGCAAATGAAGGAGAATAAGGGGGATAAGAGTGACAGGGTGTCCTGCTAAGGGACAATATGGCATTGAAACAGAGACCCGAATGACTTGAGAGAGTGAGCCCCGCGGGTGACCCAGGGAGGAGCTTTCCAGGCAGAGGGAACAGCCAGGGCAAAGATGCTAAGTGGGGACGGGTCTGACACATTCTAAGAACGGCAAAGGGGACAGAGTGGCTGCAGCAGAGGGATGGAGGGGGAGGACAGGAAATGAGGGGCAGAGGGAACCGGGTGGGATCATGCAGGGCCTTGCAGGTAAGGATTTTGGCTTTGACTGTGAGTTGGTGGGAAAATGATGAAGCATATGGAGCTGAGGAGTGATTGGATCTGACGGGTCTTGGAAGGATCCTTCTGGCCATGTTTGCCCAAGAAGCACTGATGGTAGAGAAGGCCCTGAAGACACAATTTATGGCCTTAGCTTCACTGGCCCTCACCCCCTTGTTGGCCTGGGAGTGGCGGGTGGGTCTGGATTTCTTGACTGCCCAACATGCCTTCCTCTTGTCAAGGTCACCTCCCTTTGCTGGGCTCAGATGCAGGAAAGGGAGGACCAAGGACCACCAGGGGACATCTCCAGGGGGCACCAGGGAGCCAGATAAAGTGTTGCCCCCCAGTCAGGGAATGTGCGTGGCCTGTGCATGGATGTGTGTGTGTGGGCATGTGTGCATGCACATGTGTGCCTCTCTGTGTGTACATATGTGCGTGTGCATGTGTGTGTGTCCATTCCTAGGACAGAGTTGGAGAGTTCCTCGTCTGCAACTCCACTTCTTCTTTGACCTCTCTCTGTCCACCTCCCAGCTGTACACAGGTGACACTAGTATCTCTCTCTGCTCTGTGACATGCCGTCATTGGCCAAGGACTGTGCCCCTTCATCCATCTGTGCTCACCCGACCAGGCCCCTCTTCCCCAAGGCTGCCTGCTTCTAACCAGGCTGATAAGTCCATTCGTGGGCTGGGCTTTGTACATAAGAGTATGTAAATAACATACGCTTCTTCCCCCACCCCCACTTAGGGCTGTGACACTAAGTTCATGTGGCAGATTAGCAGTCATGAAGACAGGGTTGGCAGCTACGTAGCCACTCGCTGTCACTGTCTGCTCCTGTATCCCCAGCAGGTACTGCTCACTGATCACACTAGTCTTGCCCACTGAGCCCAGACTTGACCTCAGAATCCTTCTTAACTCAGTGCTCCAGGCAACAGTAATAATCAATTGACATGGATGAGTGAGAACACATGTCTAACATCCCTAATCTAAGGTATTCTAGCGTTACCTCAGGGGACTCTAATTCTGGGACTCTAATGATGGAATTTTTGGCCACTGTATCCATTTGCTGAGCAGAAAAGAAAGCGTAGCAGAAACCTCTTGTTCCTGCCTGTACAGTAGGCCTTATTCAAGTACATACTCCAGGGCATCCCTCTTGAACACTCAGACTCAGGGGGTCCGTGCCAAGGGAAGGACAGAGGGACGCTCAAGGGTACTAGCCTCAGATTCAGAGTCCCTATCCAGCAGGTTTTGGGACCTTGGGCAGGTCAGTTCACCTCTCTGACCCTCGGCTTTCCTGTTGCTGCCCACATCACAGGGTTGTAGTGGAGATCAGATGATAGCAGGTATGTGAGTGTTCTGTGAAATTTATAAAGTGCCCTACACATGAAAGGAACGACAATGATATTCTGTCGACTGTTTTGTTCTGCTGATTGGTTTTCACTTATCTGAGAGTTTTGGCTCATGGTAGGATCCCACCCCTTAAATCCCATGGGTCCCAAGTTTGGTGGTCCGGTAGGTACTGATACGTAACGAGGCCAGACGTGCCTGAAAATGCCTCGTGGAGGGAAGGAGTAGCAGAGCAGGTACCTGGGGTCCTGGCTCTGCTGCTGCTGCTGACCCACTGTGTACCCCTGGACAGCCTCTTAACCTCTCTGGGTCTGAACCCCCCTCTGCCAAATGTGGGTGATGCTTCCCATTCCCCCCAAGTCCTGTGAGGGTAAATGGTGGCAAATGTGAGGAGACCCAGAGCCCTAAGCAGCGTACAAGTGTGAATTGCTGTTTCTTGTGATTCAGCACAAGAATGCCAAAGGGGTAAAGCTCTTTGCCCCAAGGCTTTCCACTAGGTGGAATCGGTTAATTGACCGATTAGGGGCCAAGGTGAAAGGGTTACGGGAATTTCTCTCTGCTTTGCCTCAGCTGCTCCAGCCGAGCAGTATGCCAGGCGGAGCTTTGCATATGGATTCAGAAGGAGGTGGTCAGCCAGCAGCGCTGGAGCCATGGCCACTAGGACCCCAGGCTTGGTGGGGCGGTGGGGGGAGGCGAGAGAGGTGGGAAATCAGCTCCATGACTCTTTAGCAGGCAGAGGTGAGAGAAGGGAGAAAGAGAGGGAGGAGTGGGGAGTGAAGGAGGAGAAAGGAGGGAAGAGAAAAAAAAAACCGGAAGAGGAGACCAGCAGAAGCTAGAAGAAGCAGGGTTGGAGGAAGGAGTGATGGAGGGGGACGGGGACTGTCTCTTCCTTATGGGAGCAGGAATTCTCTCGGGAAGGGACTGGGTCTTCCCTTTCAGACCCGCCTGGTCTCTCTAAGAGTAGGTTTTATGCCTATGCCTCCCCTATCAGATTGGCTCCCCCAGGGCAGTGGCTGGGCCTTTCCCATCAGACTGTTGGCTCCCCAAACAGGAACTGGGGCTCCCCAGGGATAGGGGAACATACTCCATCCACAGCCAAGACGCTGGACCTCCACCTGCCTGACTCCTCTCCTCCCCACCCAGGGTTCACGGACACCTTCAACATGGACATCAAGAAGCCCCGAGTCATCCCCGGCTCCAGAGCCGCCTTCTTTGGCTACACGGTGCAGCAGCATGACATCAGCGGCAAGAAGTGGTGAGTGAGAGCTGCCGCCTCCACCGTAGCCCTGCACTGCCCCGCACCCAGCCCCTCCATCGGCTGGCCGCACTGGCCCTCATGTGTAGACGCCCCCCTTGCTGGGGACTTGACTTCTTGTTGTGGCAGGTCAGGGGCTGCCTAGGATCTGCCCCTGTCCATGAAATCATGAGCATCCCATTTCACAGGCTTTGATCTTCTCATTTGAGAAATGGGAACGAGCACCCCTCCTTCTCTGGGTTATGGGACAGCACAAGTAGCAGGCACCTAGAACCAATAATGAGCCCCTCCCATCCCCTCTCAGGGCCTCAGGGTCTCATCAGTGGGGGCAGTGCCTCTGGTCCTGGCGGCTGGGAGAGCTGTTGGGGAGCGGGATGTCTCTGAGCAGACAGATGTGAGTGTGCTCAAAGCTAAAATACAGGAACAGTGGGGCAAAGGGAAGTGAGAGCAAGGCCGAGTGGCGGGGAGAGAGCCAGAGAGATCCCAAGGACCCCTCTGGGACGGGGGCATCAAGAGGCGGGAAGGGTCCGCGTCTGATTTTTAATATAACTTTGTTGGATTATATTTTACATATTATATAATTTACTCATTTCAAGTGTCGATTCGGTGATTTTTTTTAAAGTAAATTTACCAAGTTGTGCAGTTCATCAGTTGTAGAACAATTTCATCGCCCCGGTAAGATCCCTCATGCACGTGTACTGCTCATTGCCATTCTCCTTCTGCTGATTGGTTTTCAGCTGTCAGAAGGCAAGGCTTTCCTTCCTTCCCGAGATGGAAAGGACTAGCCCTTTGATCTGCCCTCTTAGAAGCCCTTGCCGAGTCAAGGGACCATGTGAACACTGACGATAAATATCCTACCTGCCCTCTTCCCAATCTGGCCTCTGCCTACCCTCCCACCCTCTTCTCCTTCTGCTTCCGCCACCTCCTTTCCTGCGCTCCACACTCCACCACATTGCATTATTTCCATTTTTCCAGTTCTCCAGAGCTTCTTTGAACATGCTGTTCCTTCCTCCCGTGATGTCCTCTCCTACCTTCCCGACTCACCCTACCCTACCACTCAGATCTGACAAATTCTCTCGTACATTTTTTTGTGAAGGAGTATCTTATTATCTTTCGACTGAGGTATAACTTAGCAAAGTTATACCACAGCAAAGCATAGGCACCTTAAGTGTCCAAACCGGTGAACTTTTACACATGTATGTGGCCATTGTGATCACCTCCCAGAACATGATAGAGAACATTTCCAGCTCCCTGGAAAGCTCCTTGTGCCTCCCACTGCTCCAGGTAACCACTGTTCTGACTCCTATCACCATAGATTGATTTTGCCTGTGTTTGAACTTCGTATAGATGATATCACACATTAAGTACGCATTTGTACCTGACCTGTTTTACTCAACATTATGTCTATTACTGTTGAATGTTTCATACTTGATGTTTCTTCACTGATGTGTAATATTCTACGGTAGCAATGCACCACGTTTTATTTATTTATTCTACTATTGATGGATCTTTGGATTGTTTCCATTTTTGGCTATTTCAAGTAGAGATACTATTAACATTCTCTTTTTTTTTTTTTTTTTTTTTTGCGGTACACGGGCCTCTCACTGTTGTGGCCTCCGCCGTTGCGGAGCACAGGCTCCGGACGCGCAGGCTCAGCGGCCATGGCTCACAGGCCCAGCCGCTCCGCGGCATGTGGGATCTTCCCGGACCGGGGCACGAACCCGTGTTCCCTGCATCGGCAGGCGGACTCTCAACCACTGCGCCACCAGGGAAGCCCTATTAACATTCTTATACATGTCTTCTGATGAACATATGCACTCATTTTTTATCTGGTATATACTCAGGAATAGAATCACTGAGTTAAAGGGAAGGTATATGTTTGTGGGACCTGCCAAGCATTTTTTCCCCAAATGGTTCACCAATTTAAATTCTTCTAGTAACATGAGAGTTCTAGTTGCTTCCCATCCTCGCTAACACTTGGTATTATCAATCGTTAATTTTAGCCATTCTGATGGTGTGTAGTGGTATCTAATTGTGGCGTTAATTGGCATTTTTCTAATGACTAATGATGTTGAGTAACCTTTGGTAAATATATTGGCCATTTTGGTATCCTATTTTGTGAAATGTCCAGTTGAGTCTTTTGCCCATTTTTTAAATTGTGTTGTATGTCTTTTTCTTATTGATTTATAGGACTTTAAAAAATATATTCTAAATACAAATCCTTTGTCAGAGAAAAGCATTGCAAAGAACTTCTCCCAGTCTATATCTTGCCTTTTCATCCTTTTAATGGTATCTTCTTATGAATAGAGTTCTTAATTTTAGTGAAGTCTGATTTATCTGTCTTTTTTATGGTTAGTGTTTCTTGTGTGTCCCATTTAAGAAATTTTTGCTTCTCCCAAGATCATGAAGATATTTTCCTCTGTTTTCTTCCAGAAGTTTGATGATTTTGCTTTCTCATTTAAGTCAGTGATTCATCTCAAATTAAGTTTTGTATGAGATGTGAGATAAAGATCTAAGGTTTTTTTTTAATATGGATATCCAATTGATCTGGCACCATTTGTTGAAAGACTATTTCCCCACTAAATTGTAGTGTCATCTTTGTTGAAAATCAGGTGACCCTATATGTATGGGTCTATTTCTAGCCTCTATTCTACTCCATAGAATAGAAAGCTGCCTTGGTTACTGTAGCTTCAAAGCAAGTCTTGAAGTTAGTGTGAGTTCTCCATCTTTGTTCTTCTTTGACAAGATTGTTTTAGCTATACTAGGTCCTCTCTATTTCCTTATGAATTTTAGAATAGGCTTGTCAATTTCCCCTAATCAAACTTGCTGAGATTTTGATTGGGGTTGCGTTAAATTTATAGATCAACTTGGGGAGAAATGAAATCTTGATAATACTGAGTCTTCCAAACCATGAACATGTATATCCCTCCATTTATTTAGTTTTTAAAAATTTTTCTCTCAACAGTGCTTTGAAATTTTCAGTGTAAAACTCTTGCATACATTTTATTATATTAATTCCTAGGTACTCAATATTTTATGCTAATTAAAAATAGAATATTCTTTTTATTTTTTATTTATTTATTTGGTTGCGCCAGGTCTTAGTTGAAACAGGCAGGTTCCTTAGTTGCGGCTCGTGGGGCTCCTTAGTTGCGGCACGTGGGCTCCTTAGTTGTGGCATGCAAACTCTTGGTTGCAGCATGCATGTGGGATCTAGTTCCCTGACCAGGGATTGAACCCGGACCCCCTGTATTGGGAGCATGGAGTCTTAACCACTGCACCACCAGGGAAGTCCCTAAAATAGAATATTCTTATTTCATTTTCCAATCTTTTGCTAGTATAGAAAAATACAATTGACTTTTTTATATTTACATTATATCCAGCAACTTTACTAAATTCATTTATTATTTCTAATAGTTTGCTTGTAGATCCTTTTGAATTCTCTATGTATACAAGCAGATCATCTGAAGTAATTACTTTATTTCTTCTTTTCCAACCTTCATAGCTTTTATTTCTGTTTCTCTTGCCTAATTACAACAGCCAGGACCTTCAGTACATGATTGAATAGAAGTTGTGATCCCAAACGTGATTTTCTTACTTCCCTTATTAGAGGGAAAACTTTCAATATTTCATAATTAAATAAGATGTTAACTGTAGTTTATTGATTTGTTTGTTGTATATACCTTCATATTAAGAAAGTTTTCTTCTGTTCCTACTTTTCTGAGGTTTATTTGTGTGTGTTTGTCTCTGTGTGTGTGTATGTAATAGGTGTTGAATTTTATCAGATGCTTTTTCTGCAAAGATTGAGATATTATATGGTTCTCCTTTATTCTGTTAATATTAATTATATTCATTGATTTTTTTGAATATTAAGCCCAATTTGTATTCCTGGGATAAACTTGATCACCACATATTCATATATATATATATGTATATATGTGTGTATATATACGTATATATATATATAAATTGATTCTATTTATTAATATAGTCTCAGGAACTTTATTTCTATGTACATGAGGTATATTGTGCAGCTAAATGCATCTAATATATTCTCAATTACAAATATTTTGTTTTGCAATTCCTGAATTTCCACTTGATTCTTTTTATAGACTCTAATTCTATTAAAGTAATCTATCTTTCACCCATTTGCCCATCTTTGACTCCATTTTTTTAAACATATTAATCACAGTTATTTTGAAGTCCTTCTTGGCTAAGGCTAACTCCAATATCTGGATCATCTCTGGGTCTGCTTCTAGTGACTGTTTTACCTTATGGTTATCAGTCACTTTTTCCTGATTCTTTGCCTGTTTAATATATATATATTTTTATTCTGTGCTGAACATTGTGAATTGTACACAGTAGAGGCTATAGATTGTGTTACCTTCCTTTAAATACATTTTGTTCTGATGAGCAATTAAAATACTGGTGAAACCACCTAGAACTTACCACAGCTTGGTTTGGGCCTTGGTTAGGGCAGGTATCTGGTTTTGCCCTTACTTCTATGGTGCAGCCTTTACTCCTAGGGCATAGATTTCCTGAGGTCTCAACTGAAAGCCCACAGCAGTCATTAAAATGTCTCTATTCTGACTGAGCATGAACCCCAACATCTCCTAAGCACTGGGCAACCTCTAAAATCTCTGCTCCCTGTGGCTCTTCTCTGATAGATTTTCCAGAAGCTCACACTACGCATGCACAGCTTAGGGGTCAGCCAAGACCCTAAGGGGAAATGTTAGCAGAGTTTTGGGGGTCCTTTCTCTGTGGTGCTCTCCTTTCTGCCTGCTTCCACCAAATCCTAGTTATTTTTGCAGCCTCAGCCCCAATCACTGTTTCCTCTACCCAGCAAGACTGCTGCTATCTGACTGGACTCTATTTCCCTGTGCTGCAATAGGAAAATGCCCTCAAAGAGAAAACTGGGTAAATGTGGGTTTAGTGCCTGTACTTACCTTTGCTCAAGTATTGAGCTCTCTAGTGCTATTTAATGCCTGAAAATAGTTGTTTCATGTATTTTATCTAGCTTTCATAGTTGTTTATGGCTGGAATTAAAAGTCCTCTTTCTTTTTTAAAAAAAAAATTATTTATTTATTTGTTTATTTATTTTGCTGCGCCGGGTCTTAGTTGTGGCATGCAGGACCTTCATTATGGCATGTGGGATCTTCAGTTGTAGCACACGGGATCTAGGTCCCTGACTAGGGGTTGAACCTGGGCCCTCTGCATTAGGAGCACAGAGTCTTAGCCACTGGACCACCAGGGAAGTCCCAAAGCCCTCTTTCATGTTCTTTAATCAACTTAAGTATCACTTCCTCTGAGAAACCTCCTCTACCATCCCTTCCCATCACTAGATTAGCTGTACCCATAGAATTCTGGATTTTCCTTTTCATAACATTTATCAAAATGGATAATTGCCTATTTCATTGTCTTTCTTCCTGAAATCAGGGGTACGCTCCCGGGAAATTAGTAGATGCTCAAAAGAACATACTTTGAGAGACTGAATTAATGGTATGAGTCTCTCTCAACCAGCCCAGATATCAGATGCACAGCATCTGTATTCTATACATGGTATGAATGGTCAAAGATTAAATGGGACTGACTTTCCCAAGACTGAATTTGTTGTGACCAATGTTTATTAAGCTTCTGTTAATAAATTTTACTAGACTCTGCAAAATTTTGGTATGGTTTCACTCTCAAATAACTCACCGACCAGTTGAGGAGTCGACACTAATATCCTTGAAATAATTTAAAAATAATGCAAGACAAAATACAACCTGGTGTTAATTATGTTTGTCTTTGTAAGACCACTTTCTCCATGAAGGCTTTCTGGATCCTTTTCCTAGCCTAAAACGGCCTTACCCTTCCTAAGTCCTCCCTCTGATGGCCCGTATCATTTCCTACCTTGTGTTGGAGTCACTTATGCCCATGGCTCACCTCCCTCATTGGACACTAGCCTCATATCCCCGTGCATGAGAGCAGCCAGCAAGTTGTCTCACTCACAGCAGAAGCTCAGCCAGAGTTTGAAAGGAGAAATTTCTGTGGCTGAGGTCTCTGGGAGAGCTTCATAGAAGAGGCGCATTTGAATGGGGTCTTGGAGGTTGGGCTTAGATGAGCAGAATGGTACAATAGAATTGACTCATGGCCACTCTTGCTGATCTGAGTGCAGCCAGAAACATCGTGGGAGCCGCTGGACCAGAGCGTGTTTTCGGGCTGAGAGAAACAGAGAGGCCTTGGAGACCCAGGGAGCTGCACCTCCTGCAGAATACATGGGAGCACACAGGACCTTTCAGGAACCCCTGTCCTCACTTGCATAGACCCCACTGCACACCCTACTTATTGCTTCCCCTCTCTGCTTTCTCCCCAGGCCCCCATTTTTTCTCATCCCATAGGCAGCGTTCCAAGAGTTTTATCCAGACCGAAGACCCGTGGATGTGGATCAGGGGAAAAGACAGGTCGATGTCAATGTCATTTGGGGGACACCACCTGGCAGTTATGCACAGGGGTGACTCCAGTGGTACATGTTGTTTGAAGCCCATGCCAGGAGGTACCTCAAAGGAAGGACAAGAGCAAGGGTTTAAAGTCCAAAGACTGCCACTTGGAGGAAGACCTTGGAACAAGCTCTCTCATCCTCTCCACACCTCTCTTTGCTCATGCACAAAATGGATATGAAATTACCTATCTCAGGGTGCTAGGAAAGATCAACAAATACCTAAAACTTGAATGTTATAATAAGTAAAGCAGGAAATGGAGGCTTGGGTTGCTTTCACCCAGCAAGCAGCCAAGTCTAAAATCAGACCCCTGGTGACTTGGTCAAGAGGCTCACTTTGACCCAGGGTCTTCTGTCTCCTGGGTGTGGACCCAGCTTCCAGCCCTTAAGGTAGAGCTGGCACACCTTGGTCTGCATCTCCTGGGCCTGCAGTGGGGCCAGGGAATCTGTGTTTTAAAGAATTCCCCAGGACTCTAGCAGGGAGACTGGGGCCTCCTGAGGATCACCATTTTCACTGAGGATCGGGAGGTGCCAGTGGGAAACAACATCACCCCCAGCCCCTGCCCAAAAATCCAGGTCCCAGCATTGCCGCAGAGAAGAACCCACCAGTTGTCTCTAACCCCAGGCACCAATGAGGTCGGGCCCTCATTTATCAGGCCGTGAGCCTCCTTGAACATCAAGGGCACCAGACCCTGATGTAAATGGGTTGGAGGACAAGGGGACAGACCTAGTGGGGCTGCCACTTTATTCTCTTAACCCTTCCTCTCCTGCCCACCACATTCCCAACTCAGAATTCAAACTCGGCAAAACTAACTGTGCTTCAGACATCTTGAACGGTTCTCCACATGCCTTGCTTTCAGCAACAGTAACAACACTCACAGACACACAAAAATGAAAAGAGAAGACAAATTCTTCTTGGGCTGAGTATTCTCTGCCCCTGCTTTTTAAGCCCTTGTGTAGTTTCAGAGAAATTTAATCCACATGACTCTAATGTATGTACATTGAAATCATTAAGTCAGTTGGTTTTCAAGACCGTTTGATGTCCCAGAAACTCCAGTGTAGGGTTTGCAGAGGGCCTCACCAAGGCTTTGGTCCACTGGAGCAGGAAGCCTCCTGGTGCTGAGAAAAAACAGAGCTGGGCCCCACAAATTTCCAATATGTCACTGAAGCTTTCACCCCAGAGAAAGAAGCCTCAGCTCTCAGGGAGGTGGCGCATTTCACCCTCTCCCCTCAAGGGTGCTGGGAAGCAGGAACCTGGTAGCCCCAGTGGGTTCCACCAGGGGAACCCTTTGGAACTCAGTGGGCTTTAAGAACAAAAGGGCATGTGAATTCCCTGGGCCACAGGTTCGGGGATGTGAGCAACTTGTAAGAGAAATAGGCTTGTCCCCACTTTACAGATGAGGCAACTGAGACTCCAAGAGAGATAACATAGTAAGTGTCTGAGCTACATCTGGAGCCCAGGTCTTGTTAGGCCCGAGACAGCACAGGGCAGAAGCAGCCCCAGCCCAGAGACCGACTGGGAAACTACAGTCAGACCGCAGTGGTGCCCCTCCTGCCCAGCTACACTGCTGGCCCCATAAGAGTCGAGGCTATGATGACCCAAGACCCAGCACTAGCAGATTCACATAAAAATGCTGAGTCCAGCCAGAAAGAGAGGGTGTATATGCACAGAACCCCAAGCCCGGATGATAAATACCAAGAGAGGACACACAGAAAGGATCGCAGGAGTTCACGTGAGGGAGGGAATTTCTAATTCAGCAGGACTAGGTGGGGGAGGGAATCGGGAGAGGGTTGTGGAGGAGGGGGCTTCCACCTGGGTAGGATTTCTATGTGTAGAATAGACAGGGATGAGAAGAGTATAACAGATGGAAGGAACAGCATGGGTAAGAGTACAGGGCTGGAAAAGAAGAGGTCACGTTTAGAGAAAGGACACTGTCCCATGTGTCTGGAAGAGAAAGTATGGAAAGCAGAGCAGTAGACCAGACCAGAGGCTGGGAGAGGGAGGGGAGTACCACAGAGCTTCTGAAATACCAGAGTGCGGGGATTATATCTGGGAGGCAGTGGGGAGCCATTGGAGGTTTTAGAGCAAGAGGGTGGTTCACTAGAGTTCTAAGTTTTAGGGTGATCACTTACGCTACCATATGGGAGGAGATCCTGGAGGTGAGGAGTCTGGTGGGAAGGCTATAGAAGTCTAGGTGGGTGGAGGACCTAAGGAGTGGGGCTTGGAGGAAGGGGCCTGCTGTATGAGTGTCAATAGTTCATTCATTCATTCTTGAGAACCTGTGCTAGGTCCTGGGAATTCAACGGTGAACAAAACTTCAAAGTCCCTGTCCTGATGGGACTTTTCTTCTGGTGGGGCAAGACACATTATGAAGTTGCCCATCATCTGTCAGATGGTGATGTGTGCAGTGGAGAAGCATTAGGCAGGACAAGGGGGCTTGGGAGCAGCGGGTGGGGGGAGGGCTGCTCCCTTATACAGGCCATCAGGCAGGGCCTCAGTGCTAGGGTGACAGCAGTCAAGAGACCTAAAGAAAACAGAGAATCTGAGACAATCATGGATATCTGAGAAAAGAGTATTCCAGGCGGAGGGAATGGCAAGGGCAAAGGTCCTGAGGTGGGAAGATGCTTGGGATGTTCCAGGAACAGTGTGTGTGGCTGGAGCAGAGTGAGCCGGGCAAGAATGGAGGGGGGCGGGGTCAGAGATGAACCAGGATGAAGGATGACTGAGGACTTGTTTTGCTGACTGAGAAGATAGTGAAAAAGCAAAATCCAGCAACAGGAGACAGACTTTGGGGGAACGGGTGAGCTAATCTTTGGTCCCGTTGGTTTGAAGTATCCAAGGGTCAAAAGAGTGCAGCTGGACAGCTGGCAGCAGGGGACAGGGGCCTTCAGGTTGCCTGTTCCCAGACAGGGAGGTTGGGGTGCAGTGCTGTGAGGGCTTATCTGTGTGTGCCTCTCCCAGAAGCCGCCGAAGGGGCCTAGCTTGGGAGCTTGCAACTCTGGGCAGATGCTTACAGGACCAGCCCTTGAGATGTACGAAAGACTCATGACGTACACTCATGCGCACAGAATAAGTCTAGAGCTCCTGCCAAGACTCATTGCAACGAACACGAAACATCTGCAGTACCACTCTAGAGCGCTGGTCCTCAAGCCTCGGTGTGCATCAGAATCCCCCGGGGGGCTTGTTAAATCGGATCACTGGGCCCCGCCTCCAGAGTTCTGATTCCATAGGTCTAGGGTGGGACCTGCGAATTTGCTTCTAACAAGTTCCCAGGTGGCACTGGTGCTGCTGGGGCCCACACTCTGAGAACCACAGCCCTAGAAATTTCTATCCCCGGTTTCTTAAGTTGGTGACCCAGAGACACCTGGGAAGGGGCTGGAGCTGGGGTTGGGAGGACAGAGAGGAGGCTGCTTTTGCAAAGAGCTGCTCACACCTCATTCTTGTCATCCACCTGAAGCCGCTCCCGTCTCTCTTAGCCCTGCCTCTGCTTTCTCCTGCTTTTCAATTTTCTTTTTTCTTCTCTTGGCCCATTTCCTTGTCCTGATTTCTGCATTTCTTTCGCCGCTCCTTACTTGCTCAACTTTTCTTCCCCTCTGCCCCTTCAGCCCCCTTCCCTTCCCCATCCCTTCTCCCCTCCTCCCTCCTCACTTCTTCCACTCCCCTCTTGGCTCCTGCACCAGAATCTCTGATGGAAATGGGCAAGATAGGGGTTTAGAGGGTAACCAAAGCCAAGGGAGGCCACCCTGTCCCTGTACCCCGCTGCCCGCCCTGCTTCTGCACGTAGCCACCAATGTTATTAGTTTCACGGGCCTGACTGCACCCTTGAGGGAAGGGGAAGGAGCCCAGCCCAGGCTTCCTGGCACCTGTCCACCTGACCTGAGGCACCATCCGCAGGGCACTACCTGGCGGCAACCCTGGCTGGGGCCGAGAGAGTTTGCACACAGAGGGGGACAGGGCAGTGAGAGGGTGGGTCCTGGAAGCCAAGAGAAAACGGAGAAAGGCGATCTGGTGGAGGGGAGACTGAGAAGGAAGTTAGGTGTGCTGGCTCTTGCAGAATGACACCACAGCCTTGGTCTCCCCGATTCTGGGGTGTCATGATGGGAAACAGAGGCTTCTCTTGGGCAAAAGGGAGCCTCTTAAACATAACTGTCCTCACCCTCTGCAATGGAAGGACAGACTTGGTGGCTTGGCTCATCCAAAGTCGCGAGGGGTCCTAGACAGCCTCCTGCCGCTTTGAAGGATCCTTTTGGATTCTTCTGCAATAATTGAACTCAGAGTTGGTGAAGTCAGATGCTGAAGGGCCTGTGTGATTGGGTGCCCTGCGGACGGATCTTGAGGCGGTAGGGAGGGAGATCCAGAGACCTGCCGGGCTCGGGCTCGGAAGCAAACCCTCCCCCCAGGGAAGCTCCTGCCAGCACCCTGCCCCACCTCCACCTCCACCCCTACCTCCTCCCAGAGGCCTGGTGCCACACAGGATGGGCACCCTCAGCCCCTAAGGTGGATAAGCTTGGAATGCACCTGCCCGACACAGGTTCACGCCCCATCTCTCCCCGGAGACCTCACTGAAGACATGGTATCTTCACACACAGGGCTATCTCCTTAGCCTGAAAACAGAGTCACCATTGCTGGGGTCTTCAGGGGACCCTGATTCTCAGAGGCAGAGATGGGTTGAGAAGGGACAGGGTGGCTGGGAGCAGGCCCACGAGGTACAGGTGGACACACAGTGAACATGGGTGGGCTTGGCCTTCAGGACTGCTCCCCGTGCTGAGAGGGGTCTTAGAAATTATTTAGCCCCAATTCCTTATTTTACAAGCAAAGAAGGCAAAGGCCCAGAGCTAGAAAGAGCCTACACCAAGGTCACCCTTGAGACCCAGGTCTCCTAAAGCCCAGTCCAGCATTGTTTCTACTTCCTGTAGTACTTCCACCTGCTACATGTGCGAAAACTGCCAAAGCATTAGTCCACCCACCATCCTGGGTCCCTTGTCTCAAGATCACTAGGTGATATCTACTTAAACTAAATACTAGTAGAATTTGGGTAAGGCATTAATTCTTCTACCATTACCTTCATCTACTGACCTTCCCAGGAAACAAGTTTGCATTTTCACTAGGATCTTTCATGTCTAAAACCCACTGATGGTGGAATTTAGGGTTGACCGGAAAGGAAATCCATGAGGAATAAATCCACAAAAATTGGCTGGCAAGCCTAGGCCCAGGGGGTGATGCCCTTGCGCCCTGTCATTTCCTCCTTACCAACCCCAAGGTTTCCCAGCCTCTCATCTGTGGCCCTTTGCTGCAGGGTTATAGCAATGTCACAAAATGGGCACAGATCTTCAGCAGATAAGTGAAGGCACACTAGGGTGGCCCTTACTGCAGGAAAAGCCTAGGCTTCAGAACCACACAAACCTGGGCTCAGCCACTTTCCAAGCCACGGTAACTTGAGCACATCACATCCACGTACTGGACCACAGTTTCCTTATCTGTAAAATGGGCACAATGATGCAAACCCCCCAAGAGTACTTTCAGGAAGAAATAGGAGATGGTGTGTGAAGTGTCTACCATGGGCAGATGCTGGGTATTCCCTTTGCGGGCCTGTTCCTCAAGAAAGGATATGGTGTCCAGGAGGGATTTCCAGGAAAAGGGCCCCTGGGGCCAGTTTTCTGGGCAGAATGACAGATCTTATCCAAGTCGTCCCCCCTCCTCGGTGACAGTTGTCAGGGCTGGGGCAGCCTCAGACTTGGTTGCTGTGGAAATCTCACTAAGGAACATCCTAAGCTCTTTTCCTGGCTTGGGCCCCCAGAGCGGGCTCCCAACACCACAGTGCATAAGTGCCCTCTGCTATTTTCTCTTGGAACAAATAAAATCCGGCACCATGACTCATGCTGGTTAACAGATAAATCACTACAGAAGCAAAGC
This sequence comes from Globicephala melas, assembly GCF_963455315.2. Taxonomy (NCBI): domain Eukaryota; kingdom Metazoa; phylum Chordata; class Mammalia; order Artiodactyla; family Delphinidae; genus Globicephala; species Globicephala melas. The sequence goes on from NC_083315.2 coordinate 65,769,190, forward strand.
CCAGGATAGGATGAAACCACCCAACACACGAGAGAGAGGAAGAAAGACAGACAAACTGTAGTCGCTGGGGACATGTTGGCCCAGGGCCCGGGGCCAAGCCACCCAGCAGACCCTGGCAGGCAGGCAGCACATGGACAAGAAGAGAGTGAGTGACAGAGGGCTGGACAGTTATGCAGACAGTCACCCTCACAGGCAGGAGCTGGGGGCTCCTTCAAGCCCTCAAAAACACAAAGCAGCATTGAGAGCAGCCAAGGAAAGCGTGTTGGCCCCAGAACGAGCCAGAATTCTCGGGGCAGTGTTAGTATTTAAGATGCAGCCTGCAAATGACCCCCCATCTCCAGGAGATTTGTTTTCTCTTCTCTGCTAGCTCTCTCTCATGCTCTCTCCTTTTTTTTTTTTTAAATACCAAACCAACACGGGAAAGTCCTAGACTTGAGGAGTATGTCAGCGAGGGCCCAGGTAACCTCTGACACACTCCCAACCTGGTCAACCAGAGTCAGAGCCAAGGCCAGTCCTCAGGGCCCTAGAATGACCATAGTGCTGTGCTGATCCAGGCGGGGCAGAGAGCCAACTTCTATGTGCTTTGGGGGTAAGAGGCACAATCTCGGTAGTGGAAACATTGAAAGCAAAGTCTCCTGGTTTCTAACCTCTAAGAAAGAAAATAAATCTAATTTGGGCAGTTCGGGGAAGCCAGAGGGATTTGCCAGCTCAGCATCTCCTCCACCTGCCATCCCCGCCATCCCCCCACTCCCCCCGCTTCAGCAGCCTGTGGCTCTTCCACCTCCCTCCCTCCTCTGCCACCAACACTGTTCCTTCTGTGACCCCAATGTCCTTCCTAAGACCAGAACAGGAGAGGGAAGGCGAGCTCCTCACATGAGGTGGAAAATAAACTAATGCTGAAATTCACTCCATCTTGAGAATAGCTTTATAATTTCACAGGCTTGAATTTTTACGACTGGTATTCAGTTTTTAATCGCTCCTTGGCACTTTATCTGCAGTCATCATAGCTGACACTAGGGGGAGCAAGGCTGCCTGGTAACAGCTCTTCTCTCCAGTCATCTAAGCTTCCCATGGATGCCACTAAGAACCACACCTGCTTCCATTCGGTTAGGCTACAAAATGTGAAAAACTAAATTCCTTATTGAAAACCACAAAGAGAAATAAACATGTTTTAAAGTTATATACAATTAGAAAATCAAATCAGCGTGCTATACGTGCTTTTTCCTCACTAATGTTAACTGTGATCCATCCCTAACCTAACCCTTGTTTTCTCCAGGCTTGGATAGAATGCCTTCTTCTAACTTTCCCTGACTGTTTTGTGAAGAACCAAGAGCCCCTCGGGATTTCAAACTCTTGCAGGTGTTTTTTTCTTCTCTTTCAGCAACTTCTCTTCCACAAAGCAGCAAGACTCAGATACACAGCCAATGGCAAAGGCTTCTTATTGATTTGAGACCATCTTGACAAGGTTTCTGTCATTTTCTGTTGAGTTCCTAAATCCTCCCCACTTTCTCTCTTGAATCACTTCTTCCTGATTGAGCTGTGATGAGTCACCCTGAGCCAATAATGCAGAGAGACACAGAGAGAGAGAGAGAGTAGTAGAAAAAGCCAGTTAAGAGAAATGGAAAATGAAATGGGGAAGAGGGAAGAGGAGAGAAGACGGGATGGGGAGTAAAAAGCTCAGGAAGTAAGGAGAGAAAGGGGGCTGTGGGCCCCAAGGATAGGGCTTGCTTTTACTCATCTCTGCATCTTTGGTGCTAGGTGCAGGCCCACAGGAGGAGAGAATGGTTCTAGGAGTCTGCAGTCTAAATCTCAGGGAAGCCCAAAGCTGGACATTGTCGTTATAAAGAGTCTGGGGACGATGGCCGCACGTGGGCGAGGTGGAGATTTCCTGTCTTTTTCTTTCCCCTGCAGACCTTAGAAGGGCCCAGCTGAAATGAAGTCGGGCAGAGGGCAGGAGGGTGGTGGACAGTGGCTTGGCCCACCTGGGATGGCTCTACCTGCGAGAGCAGCTCCCCTCTGTGCTCTCCCCTCTGCCTCTCCCCAACCTCTGAGCCAACGATTTTTTTTTTTAACATCTTTACTGGAGTATAATTGCTTTACAATGGTGTGTTAGTTTCTGCTTTATAACAAAGTGAATCAGGTATACATATACATACATCCCCATATCTCCTCCCTCTTGGGTCTCCCTCCCTCCCACCCTCCCTATCCCACCCCTCTAGGTGGTCACAAAGCACCCAGCTGATCTCCCTGTGCTATGCGGCTGCTTCCCACTAGCTATCTATTTTACATTTGGTAGTGTATATATGTCCATGCCTCTCTCTCACTTCGTCCCAACTTACCCTTCCCCCTCCCCATGTCCTCAAGTACATTCTCTATGTCTGCATCTTTATTCCTGTCCTGCCCCTAGATTTTTCAGAACCTTTTTTTTTTTTTTAGATTCCATATATATGTGTTAGAATACGGTATTTGTTTTTCTCTTTCTGACTTACTTCACTCTGTATGACAGACTCTAGGTCCATCCAGCTCACTACAAATAACTCAATTTTGTTTCTTTTTATGGCTGAGTAATATTCCATTGTATATATGTGCCACATCTTCTTTATCCATTCATCTGTTGATGGACACTTAGGTTCCTTCCATGTCCTGGCTATTGTAAATAGAGCTGCAACGAACACTGGTACATGACTCTTTCTGAATTATGGCTTTCTCAGGATATATGCCCAGTAGTGGGATTGATGGGACGTATGGTAGTTCTATTTTTAGTTTTTTAAGGAACCTCCATACTGTTCTCCATAGTGGCTGTATCGATTTACATTCCCACCAACAGTGCAGGAGGGTTCCCTTTTCTCCACACCCTCTCCAGCATTTATTGTTTGTAGATTTTTTGATGATGACCATTCTGACTGGTGTGAGGTGATACCTCATTGTAGTTTTGATTTGCATTTCTCTAATGGTTAGTGATGTTGAGCATCCTTTCATGTGTTTGTTGGCAATCTATATATCTTCTTTGGAGAAATGTCTATTTAGGTCTTCTGCCCATTTTTGCATTGGGTTGTTTGTTTTTTTGATAGTGAGCTGCATGAGCTGCTTGTAAATTTTGGAGATTAATCCTTTGTCAGTTGTTTCATTTGCAAATATTTTCTCCCATTCTGAGGGTTGTCTTTTCCTCTTGCTTATGTTTTCCTTTACTGTGCCAAATCTTTTAAGTTTCATTAGGTCCCATCTGTTTATTTTTGTTTTTATTTCCATTACTCTAGGAGGTAGGTCAAAAAGGATCTTGCTGTGATTTATGTCATAGAGTGTTCTGCCTATGTTTTCCTCTAAGAGTTACATAGTGTCTGGCCTTACATTTAGATGTTTAATCCATTTGGAGTTTATTTTTGTGTATGGTGTTAGGGAGTGTTCTAATTTCATTCTTTTACATGTAACTGTCCAGTTTTCCCAGCAACAATTATTGAAGATGCTGTCTTTTCTCCACTGTATATTCTTGCCTTCTTTATCAAAAATAAGGTGACCATAAGTGTGTGGGTTTATCTCTGGGTTTTCTGTCCTGTTCCATGGATCTGTATTTCTGTTTTTGTGCCAGTACCATAGTGCCTTGATTACTGTAGCTTTGTAATATAGTCTGAAGTCCGGGAGCCTGATTCCTCCAGCTCCATTTTTCTTTCCCAATATTGTGTTGGCTGTTCAGGGTCTTTTGTGTTTCCATACAAATTGTGAAATTTTTTGTTTTAGTTCTTTGAAAAATGCCATTGGTAGTTTGATAGGGGTTGCATTGAATCTGTAGATTGCTTTGGGTACTATAGTCATTTTCACAATGTTGATTCTTCCAATCCAAGAACATGGTATATCTCTCCAGCTGCTTGTATCATCTTTAATTTCTTTCATCAGTGTCTTATAGTTTTCTGCATACAGGTCTTTTGTCTCCTTAGGTAGGTTTATTCCCAGGTATTTGATTCTTTTTGTTGCAGTGGTAAATGGGAGTGTTTCCTTAATTTCTCTTTCAGATTTTTCATCATTAGTGTATAGGAATGCAAGAGATTTCTGTGCATTAATTTTGTATCCTGCAACTTTACCAAATTCTTTGATTAGCTCTAAATGTTTTCTGGTAGCATCTTTAGGATTCTCTATGTATAGTATCATGTCATCTGCAAACAGTGACAGCTTTACTTCTTTTCCAATTTGGATTCCTTTTATTTCTTTTTCTTCTCTGATTGCTGTGGCTAAAACTTCCAAAACTATGTTGAGTAATAGTGGTGAGAGTGGGCAACCTTGTCTTGTTCCTGATCTTAGTGGAAATGGTTTCAGTTTTTCACCATTGATAACGATGTTGGCTGTGGGTTTGTCATATATGGCCTTTATTATGTTGAGGGAAGTTCCCTCTATGCCTACTTTCTGGAGAGTTTTTATCATAAATGGGTGTTGAATTTTGTCAAAAGCTTTTTCTGCGTCTATTGAGATGATCATGTGGTTTTTCTCCTTCAATTTGTTAATATGGTTTCTCACATTGATTGATTTGCATATATTGAAGAATCCTTGAATTTGTGTGCTAAATCCCACTTGATCATGGTATATGATACTTTTAATGTGCTGTTGGAGTCTGTTTGCTAGTATTTTGTTGGGGATTTTTTCATCTATGTTCATCAGTGATATTGGCCTGTAGTTTTCTTTCTTTGTGACATCTTTGTCTGGTTTTGGTATCAGGGTGATGGTGGCCTCGTAGAATGAGTTTGGGAGCGTTCCTCCCTCTGCTATATTTTGGAAGAGTTTGAGAAGGATAGATATTAGCTCTTCTCTAAATGTTTGATAGAATTCGCCTGGGAAGCCATCTGGTCCTGGGCTTTTGTTTGTTGGAAGATTTTTAATCACAGTCTCAATTTCAGTGCTTGTGATTGTTCTGTTCATATTTTCTGTTTCTTCCTGGTTCAGTCTCAGAAGGTTATGCTTTTCTAAGGATTTGTCCATTTCTTCCAGGTTGTCCATTTTATTGGCATGGAGTTGCTTGTAGTAATCTCTCATGATCCTTTGTATTTCTGCAGGGTCAGTTGTTACCTCCCCTTTTTCATTTCTAATTCTGTTGATTTGAGTCTTCTCCCTTTTTGTCTTGATGAGTCTGGCTAATGGTTTATCAATTTTGTTTATCTTCTCAAAGAACCAGCTTTTAGTTTTATTGAAATATGCTATTGTTTCCTTTATTTATTTTTCATTTATTTCTGATCTAGTCTTTATGATTTCTTTCCTTCTGCTAACTTTGGGGGGGTTGTTCTTCTTTCTCTAATTGCTCTAGGTGTAAGGTTAGGTTGTTTATTTGAGATGTTTCTTGTTTCCTGAGGTAGGATTGTATTGCTATAAACTTCCCTCTTAGAACTGCTTTTGCTGCATCCCATAGGTTTTTGGTCATTGTGTTTTCATTGTCATCTGTTTCTAGGTATTTTTTGATTTCCTCCTTGATCTCTTCAGTGATCTCTTGGTTATTTAGTAGTGTATTGTTTAGCCTCCATGTATTTGTATTTTTTACAGATTTTTTTTCCTGTAATTGATATTTAGTCTCATAGCGTTGTGGTCGGAAAAGATACTTGATATGATTTCAATGTTTTTAAATTTACCAAGGCTTGATTTGTGACCCAAGATATGATCTACCCTGGAGAATGTTCCATGAACACTTGAGAAGAAAGTGTATTTTGTTGTTTTTTGGATGGAATGTCTTATAAATATCAATTAAGTCCATTTTGTTTAATGTATCATATAAAGCTTGTGTTTCCTTATTTACTTTCATTTTGTATGATCTGTCCATTGGTGAAAGTGGGGTATTAAAGTCCGCTACTATGAAATCTGTCAATTTCCCCTTTTATGACTGTTAGCATTTGCCTTATGTATTGAGGCATTCCTATGTTGGGTGCATAAATATTTACAATTGTTATATCTTCTTCTTAGATTGATCCCTTGATCATTATGTAGTGTCCTTCTTTGTCTCTTGTAATAGTCTTTACTTTAAAGTCTATTTTGTCTGATATGAGAATTGCTACTCCAGCTTTCTTTTGATTTCCATTTGCATGGAATATCTTTTTCCATCCCCTCACTTTCAGTCTGTATGTGTCCCTAGGTCTGAAGTGGGTCTCTTGCAGACAGCATATATATGGGTCTTGTTTTTGTATCCATTCAGCCAGTCTATGTCTTTTGGTTGGAACATTTAATCCATTTACATTTAAGGTAGTTATTGATATGTACGTTCCTATTACCATTTTCTTAACTGTTTTGAGTTTGCTATTGTAGGCCTTTTCCTTCTCTTGTGTATCCTGCCTAGAGAAATTCCTTTAGCATTTGTTGTAAAGCTGGTTTGGTGGTGCTGAATTCTCTTAGCTTTTCCTTGTCTATAAAGGTTTTAATTTCTCCACAAATCTGTATGAGATCCTTGCTGGGTAGAGTAATCTCGGTTATAGGTTTTTCCCTTTCATCACTTTAAATATGTCCTGCCATATATGTCCTCAACTCTCCCTTCTGGCTTGCAGAGTTTCTGCAGAAAGATCAGCTGTTAACCTTATGGGGATTCCTTTGTATGCTATTTGTTGTTTTTCCCTTGCTGCTTTAATATTTTTTCTTTGTATTTAATTTTTGACAGTTTGATTAATATGTGTCTTGGCATATTTCTCCTTGGATTTATCCTGTATGGGACTCTATGCTTCCTGGACTTGATTGACAATTTCCTTTCCCATATTAGGGAAGTTTTAAACTAATCTCTTCAAATATTTTCTCAGTCCCTTTCTTTTTCTCTTCTTTTTCTGGAACCCCTATAATTCTAATGTTGGTGTGTTTAGTGTTGTCCCAGAGGTCTCTCTGAGTGTGCTCAATTCTTTTCATTCTTTTTTCTTTATTCTGCTCTGAGGTAGTTATTTCCACTATTTTATCTTCCAGATCACTTATCTGTTCTTCTGCCTCAGTTATTCTGCTATTGATTCCTTCTAGAGAATTTTTAATTTTAGTTATTGTGTTGTTCATCATTGTTTGTTTGCTCTTTAGTTCTTCTTGTTAAACGTTTCTTGTATTTTCTCCATTCTATTTCCAAGATTTTGGATCATCTTTACTCTCATTACCCTGAATCCTTTTTCAGGTAGACTGCCTGTTTACTCTTCATTTGTTTGGTCTGGTGGGTTTTTACCTTGCTCCTTCATCTGCTGTGTTTCTCTGTCTTCTCATTTGCTTAACTTACTGTGTTTGTGGTCTCCTTTTTGCAGGGTGCAGGTTCGTAGTTCCCGTTGTTTTTGGTGTCTGTCCCCAGTGGCTAAAGTTGGTTCAGTGGGTTATGTAGGCTTCCTGGTGGAGGGGACTAGTGCCTGTGTTCTGGTGGATGAGGCTGGATGTTGTCTTTCTGGTGGGCAGGTCCACGTCTGGTGGTGTGTTTTGGGGTGTCTGTGGACTTATTATGATTTTAGGTAGCCTCTCTGCTAATGGGTGGGGTTGTGTTCCTGTCTTGCTAGTTGTTTGGCATAAGGTGTCCAGCACTGTAGCTTGCTGGTCATTGAGTGGAGCCGGGTCTTAGCGTTGAGATGGAGATCTCTGGGACAGCTTTTGCCGTTTGATATTATGTAGAGCTGGGAGGTCTCTGGTGGACCAATGTCCTGAACTCAGCTCTCCCACCTCAGAAGCACAGGCCTGACACCTGGCCAGAGCACCAAGACCCTGTCAGCCACACGTGAGCCAAGGATTTTGTAACCCAAGGAGGAGGACATTTCCAAAAATGTCATGACAGGCTTCGCTCTCCAGTGGTTCAAGTGAGTCCTCAGTCTTTGCTTCTTCATGGCTTCTCAGAATGAGAGTAATGCTGTCAGAGTAGACGTTACTCACGGTTCGGAAGGGGGAGGAGGGAAAGCAATCTGAGCTTTAACCCGACTGAAGAAAGTACTTTGAAGGATTCGGCAGAGTCAATGATTCCCCGAGGCAGCTCAGGGCTCCCTGATGGAACACAGGGCTGGCTTCTGTGTACTCTGCTCTCCTGCACCCCATCCACTCCGCAGAGATGGGGAGAGGACCAGGAGGGAGAGAGAGGCCAGGGAGCTGCCCCTTAGCCAGCTGTGTGACCTGGGTGAGTTACCTAGCTTCTCTGGGCTACAGTTTCCTCAGCTTCAACACAAGACTGCTGTCTCTCTCTCACAGGACTCTTGTGAGGATTAAGTAAGTTAATGTCAGGGGAAGCACCTAGCATGATCCCTGACACATACTAACCACAGCCCCCCAGACATTCGTTCTTGCATGCTTTCATTTATTTACTTCTTTATATAAAGTGCTTTGAAAGTAGATGAACACATGACCCACTTTTGTCAGCTCTTCTTATTGGGGCACCCTGTCCCCAGTTCCATTATTTCAAAGCCCGATGATCACGTGATAATATAATCTAGGGACTCCCAAAGCTGGCAGAATAGAATTGCCTGTGAAAGTTAAAAAAAGAATACAGATTCCTCAGCCCAATCCAAGACAACAAAATCAGACTCTCTAGAGGTAGGAATCTATTCTTTTAAAAACCCCCAGGCAAGTCTAAAGCCCAGCCAGATTCTGGAACCAGTAAATCCTTTTTTAAGAGTCTGTGAGGGCTTCCCTTGTGGCGCAGTGGTTGAGAATCTGCCTGCCAATGCAGGGGACATGGGTTCGAGCCCTGGTCTGGGAAGATCCCACATGCCGCGGAGCAACTAGGCCCGTGAGCCACAACTACTGAGACTGCGCATCTGGAGCCTGTGCTCCGCAGCAAGAGAGGCCGCGATAGTGAGAGGCCCGCGCACCGCGATGAAGAGTGGCCCCCGCTTGCCGCAACTAGAGAAAGCCCTCGCACAGAAACAAAGACCCAACACAGCAAAAATTAATTAATTAATTAATAAACTCCTACCCCCAACATCTTCTTTAAAAAAAAAAAAAAAAAGTCTGTGAGTTCCCGTGCATTCAGAGGTTAGCTCCTTTCCAGGCTTATGTGGAGAGTGACCCTCACTGCCTGAATCCAAAGGAGTGACCAATGGCAGGAATATAGAGACCAGAAAGCAGGCAGGGATGACCTGATGAGGGGGGACAATGTGATGCTTCTCAACCAGGTAGGCATCTAACCGTCTGTCTAGACTTCAGGCCACTTATGTAGAGTCCTCTGGGCGAGTGAGGGGAGAATGGAAAAGATTTGGTATGTCAGGGAGGTGTGGGTGGCGAGGAAGACAAGGAATGAGTGATGCGAGCCTGGGTTGACAGTGACTCCACCGCAAGCTCTGTGAAGACGGGGACTTGTCTGTCCCTCCCAGGCCTAGCCTTCACCACGGAAGACACGTTAGATAACGCACCTAAGCGCTGGCACCATCAGGACCCAGCTGTCAGTCCTCCCTGCAGGGCTCAGCCCCTTCTTCACCTGAATGACATCTATCCACCCGGGAGCCTTCATCCAGGAGTTGCCTGCTCCAGGGAGCCTTCCCAGATGTCTGAGCGAGGGCGCCTCCTCTGTGCCCCGCCCCCGCCCCGTCTCGCAGCAATGTTCTCCACACCCTCAGCCCCACCACACCACTAAGGGTGTAAACTATGCTTCATTCACCTTCAGTCCATAGTGCCTGGCACACAGCAAGGGCTCAATGACTATTTCTTTGGATTGAAATTGTCCAAGCATCTCTTCTTACAGACGAGGAAACTGATGCCCGGAGAGGGCAGGTAGATCGCCCCAGGCCACTTAGCCCATCCGGGAATAGATCAGAGCTCACCACAGACAGATCAAGAGGTCCAGGACCGAAAAAGAGTATTTGTCCTTTCGCCTCCAGGCCCTCTCCTCTTGTTTGACCTCATCTGAGTCCACGTGGCTGGTGGAAAGAGCCGTGGACACAATCAGAATAACGGGTGTCCCAGTCATGCCTCAGCCTCTACCCAGAGAATCTGGAAATTCTCTGGGCCTTGCTTTCTTCTGCAGTCTGATGGGACTACCTCTCCTTGTCTGGCTCCCTCCCCTGGCTGTGGGTAGGATGAAACAAGCTGTTCGGCCTGTACACTGGTCACATACAAACTATTACTATCCTAATTATGAGCCAAAGGAAACAGGCCCGCCCAGGATGCAGAAGAGGCACATACCAAGAAATTAAAGCTATACATTCCACTGAGAAATATCTGCCCACACTATTGCTATGTTTATGTTTCATTTTCAGAGGAAAGAGTTGTGATAAAACTGGGGGGGACGGGGGGAGGGGAGACTCAGCATGACTTGGAAAAACAAGCAAGAGTTTATCAGACATTTTGAAAACAAGGGATTTTTACACTGTGGACACAGCCTCTCTGGAGGGACATCAGACCACAGCCACTTTCCTGGGGAGAGCTGGGCCAAGGGCACCCCAAGGTTGGTGGTCCATCTGTAGATGGCACCCAGAAGAGCTCAGCCCAGCTCTGCTCCCAGCTACATCCCAAGCAGAGTGAAGATTCAGCTTGTCTTTGAAAAATGAGCAGCCTCCTCATTTTCACTCAACAAACAGTTATTGAGCCTTGACTGTGTTCAAGGTACTTTGACCAGCACTGAGGGGGAAATTTAAAGATGGATCACGGTCTCTCTCTGCTATCTAGAGACAGATTATCGAAAGGAGAGAAAAAAACAGACAAGAGAAGCACAAAGCATCATGGGAACTAAGGGAAAGCTTTCAGCTGAGAGATCAAGGGGTGCTTCCTGGAGGAAGAGGCACTGAAGCCAGTTCAGTGGAACTGGACTGGAATGGAGCCAGTTCAGCGGTTTGGGACGAGGGGACCGCACGCACAGAGGCAGGAATGAGAATGCCAGGTGTGGTGAAAAAAGGACAGCGGCCCTGTGAGACTTGGCATCAGGCTGTGAGGAGGGGAGGGCATTGAGCTAGAGGGCACAAACTGGCCACTCTTCTTTTGACGGTCCATGTGTCAGGATCTCATTTTCCCATCAAATGGGTTGAAACTGTGCTTTGCAGTCACCTTCCCTCCCTCTTTGCTCTTCTGTTCTAAGTACTTCTGCACATCAGGGGAAAAATGCTGTCTGGATGTAAGCTGAGGTGGACCCAGAATTTTCCAGGAACAAGGCAGAGAGCCAAGCTTGTGAAATCAACAGCTGAGATGATGCTTGTCAGCGGGCTCTGTGCCCAAGATGACAGGGCGGCTCCGGGGCCAGCCTGCACGGTGACAGGCACGCACTTTGTACCCACTCCTGGAACTGCTATACATCGCCACTGGTGCACAGGGGTTTTTTTATTCATTCGTATTGATAAAGGCCTTGTGCAATGGGAAAAAATTTTTTAAAGCACCTAAACAGTTATCAGTAGGAAAAGGGATGAAACTATTTAAATATCCATCAATAGGAGAATGATTAAAAAGAAAAAAATAACACTGTGCAAACGGTATAAAGGATGAGGCAGAGCTATACTATCCATCTATACCAGGGCCGCCCCTCACATCCAAGGGGCCTGAGTCAAGAAAACAAACGGGGGCTCCAGCCCACAGCCCACCATCTTTTCTTCCCACCTATAGTTCCCTCTTGGTGATCAAGGGGCCTCACACGTTTGGACACCCCACCCTGTATATCCAAGCTCTGTCCACACCCACAGCAAGCAGCAGCTCCTTGGCTAGTCCCATCAGTGGTATGATTCGCCATCAAAAAGACAGATCCAGGGAAGAAGCCTGTCCTGAGCAGGAGACGCTGGCATCCCAGTGACCCAGAGTGGGGGGATGTGGGCTCTAGTTGCCTGTTCCCTTGACCCCTAGGACTCCTCACCCCATAGAAAGAGGAACAGCCAGAGAAGGGTCAGTGCAGGACCCAGGGCAGGGGCCCCAGTGGCCAGGTCTAAGTGTGGAGTTGATATATACTGACATGGAAAGTATAAAACAATTAAGTGAAAAAAGCACACTGCAGAAAGAACCATGTGTGTAGAATGGTTTCATTTTTTAAAATTTCCTACATAAACACTTAGAAGGTTTTCTGCATCCCTGCTGCTAATGGTAGTGATCTATAGAGGGCTGGGTTAAGAAGGGAAGTGAAAAGCCTTGCATATTATACTTTGCACAGTTCTGTGCTATGAACATTATACAAGCATGTATTATTTTTATAATCTAAAAAAAGTCTTAAAGGATACTTTTTAGATGTTACTACTTTTTTGTACCAGTTAACGTATTTCTTATGTGTTTTCTTGTGACCAAAAGAAACAAAACAAAATTTTTTGAAAATCCAATCCTGGATCATTCCTAGACAGTCAAGGAGGTTGCTGTGGTCATGACCCCCAGATGTAGTAAAAATTCCCCAGACACACACGTTTCTCCACATGTCCAAAGGGCGTCCTATCTGCTGCTTCAGCAGATCTTTCATACAAGGGCTCCCAATCCTGCCTACAAATAGATTCCCAGGTCCCATCCCCCAACTGGCTGAATTAGAATCTTCTGGAGGTTGTGCCCAGAAATCTGCATTTGTAACTCCCCAGGTGATTCTGATGACCCTCGAAACCCTGGGTGGTAAGTAGCCCAGGCAACGGTTCAGTCCCATTTGGTAGATGAGAACACTGAGGCCCAGGGCAGTTAACAGCCTTGTCTCAGGGCAGGATGGGCAGTCTGTTGGTTCTTCTGCTAGAGCTGGTTCTTCTTCTCTCCCAGCTGAGTTAACAGCTACTGGAAGACAAAAGGGGGCCTGCTGTCAGCGGTCCCAATTTGCAGGCTATCAGATTGCAGCGGTCCCACTATGCCAGGTGATTAGCTAATTTGTTCAACAACTGTATTTGGAGGACCTATTCTGTGCCAGGCACTGTTCTGGGTATTTAGAGCTGCAAACCCGACCACCAAGGTCCTAGCTCCCTTGCGTATCAAATTCTGAGAGCTAAGGATGATTAAAAGGCATATGAAGAAGCCAGCATCCGAGAATGCAAAGTGCTATGAGGAAGATAAGGCAGGGTGGGGAGGTGGGGAGTGACAGGTGGTCCGGAAAGGCCTCTTTGGGGAGGTGACATTGGAGCTGAGCCCTAAATGATGACCTGCCTGTGCCCAGCATTCATAGCAGCCTTGGTAAAAGCGGGGACAGACAGGTGAGCAGCAGTGAAATAATAGAGAGCCTCAGAAGACATGATGAAGGGGATGGATTACACTGAAATGGATTTGGGGCTTTGAGCCCAGCGAGGGTTGTGGTCGCCATACCTCTGCTTCCCCTACACGGTGCTTCTCAAACATGAGTGAGTATCTGCATCCCCTGGAGGGCTTGTCAACACGCAGATGCTGGGCCCCACCTCCAGGTTCTGATTCCCTTCCTTGTTGGTCTCAGGTAGGGCCGAAGACGCTACATTTCTAATAAGCTCCCAGGGGAGGTGGATGCTGCTGGGCTGGGAACCACTCTGAGAACCACTGCTGTGTTGTAACGGCCCGTCGACCTGCCCGTCTCCTCTATGAGGCTGGAGGTCTCCTGAAGACAGAGACCACATCATGGTCACCATTGTGCCCCCTGTGCTTGGTGCCTTCGTAGGAGCTCAGTAGATGCTTAAGATTCAGTGAATGAATGAGGGTGTGGGTTATCAGCGACAGGAAATAATATCTGTAAAGGCCTTAGAACATACAAGCACTATGTAACTGTGTCAGGGTTCCTCAGAGAAACAGAACTGATAGATGATAGACAGCCAGACAGATAGATAGATAATAGATAGAAAAAGAAAGAGGTTGTAAGGAGTTGGCTCATAGGATTATGGAGGCTGGCAAGTCCCCAGATCTGCAGTTTGAGTCAGCAAATTGAAGACCCAAGGGAGCTGATAGTGTAGTTCCAGTCTGAAAGCAAACAGGCTGGAGACCTAGGAAGAGCCAGCACTTGAGTTTGAGCCAAGGTAAGAAAAAGCCAATGCCTCAGCTCGGAGGCAGTCAGTTAGAAAGGATTCTTTCTTATTCAGGGGAGGGTCAGGCTTTTTGTTCTATTCGGGCCTTCAACTGATTGGACAAAGCTCACCGTCATTGGGGAGGACAGTCTGCTTTACTCAGTCTACAGATTTGAATGGTAATCTCATCCAAAAGCACCCTCACAGACACACCTAGCAGAGTATTTGACCGAATATCTGGGCAGCCCTTGGCCCAGTCCGGTTGACACATGCAGTGAACCGTCACAGTACACATAGTTGTTTAAATACACCCAGTGGAGTCTCATCTCTGGTGAGGGATTTATGGAGGCAGGGAGAGTAAGGAATGTGCTGGCAAACAGAGGGGTTCTCATTTTCCTGGACTCGTCCTCCTCAGGAGTCCAGCCCTGCCAGGCATCTGAGCCACAGTGAACCACAAGCCCCTCCAACCAGCCCAGGGAGACCTGGAGGTGCCAACCCCCCTCGACAGGTCCCGGGTCAGGGGCTCTCCCTCCGCACCCCGCCCCCAGCCAGGACCAGGGTTTGCTGCACTCAGCACTTCTCCAGCCCCATCTTGAACACATTAGGCACCATACTCAGCTGGCTGAAAGAGGTTACATTTTCCGTGGAGAGAGGAGAGAAACAGCCTCGCTAGAGGAATAGTCTCTCTTTGTTCCCTTGAGCTGTCTGCTCCTCAAGTGGGAGCCCCTCCCTGATGCCCCGATCTGATTTCAGGGAAGGAAATGAAGCCAGGAGAGAAATGGAACAAAGGGCCTGGAGTGGGTTTGAGTGGAGGAGGGGTGCTGGGAGAGGGGAACAGGTGAGAAAGGGAAGAGGCTCCTGGGGAGCAGGTCCGGCAGGCTCCAGGGAGGGTGGCCCTCTCTCCGTGCTGGGTGCTGCCCAGCCCCCGGAGCTGGGCTTTCTCAACTTCCCAGTCCTTTACAATGGGGGACAAAGCACTGGACTTGCAGTGCCAGCTCCGAAACTGACCAGTGTCTCCCCACAGGCTTGCTACATCCACCTTCTGAGCCTCAGATACAATCTGCCCTTCCAGCTCCAAAGCTGTCCTGGTGATCGAAATCAAATGCAGGTCAATCACATCAAAAGGGATTCACTAAAATGAAAAGAATTGTTGGTAATAATTGGATTTCCTGGGATGCAAGGTCCAGGTCTTGAGGAAAGGAGCAAAGAGGCTGACCAGGGAGGGGATGCAACCCACATCTTGCCTTTCCTAGGCAGTCCGTGCTGGTCCCTGGGCTCAGGACCTTCTCCAGGGGCAGGCCCATCAGTTGCAAATATCCTCTTTCCTTCCCCAACAGCTGATGGCCTTTTTGTTCCCATGGCTTCTGCCCGCCCCATCTGCTGGGGAGCTAAACTGTTCACACCTGCCTTCCCAGACACAGCCAATAAAAGGCCGAGCAGAGCCAGCCTCTGCCTCCAGGCTTTCCAGCCTCCACGGCTTGGGTGAGGGCACTGCCCTGGGAGTCAGGACACCCTGCACGAGTCCTGCTCTGCCACCATCTCGTCTGAGTCCTCACGCACAATACTTCCTATGCCTCGTTGATATGTGACAAGCCTAGACAGAGTAGCCTCCACGTTTCCTCCCAGCTCTGATGGTCTGCAAGGCCAGTTACCAGGTAACTAGAAACATCTGGAGTGCAGGGCTCCCTGTCCAAGGGGCTGTTTTAAGTGGGATGCACACAGAACAAAAGGATATCTGTTCCCACAAGGCTGGACCAGGGGACAGTTTTATGCATTCAGTTAAACAACCAGAGAAAAATAATATACGTGGTGTCGGCAAGTCTGCCCACCACTCACACAGTAAGTATATACCCCAGATGGAACGTGAGCAGGGGGTTATGAATCTGCTCCTCTCTCATTGGTCGTGGATACTGTGTTCCTCTTATAGCATGGTAATATATGGAATTTCTAGGGGTAATTTTAACTATGTGCTTCTTTTTTTTTTTTTTTTTTTTTGCCTTGCTCATTCTAGTTAGGATGTTTTCAGTTATAAATACCTGAAAACTTAACTCAGATTTATACAGTAAAAAGGAGTTATTGCTTATATATCTGAAAAGTCCAGCAGCAGTCACACTTCAGGTATAGTTTGATCCAGGGGTTCACAGTATCGGTGGGACTTCAGCTTTTTCTCTTGATGCTTCTCGCAGTCCTCCTTCTCTCGTACCCCTCATCATTACAAGGTGGCTGCTAGCAGTTCCACGCCCTACATCTGTACACGATGGCATCCAGAGAAAAGGGACCACTTTGGTCCCTAAAGCCCAAGAGGAGGTCCTGAGATTGGGGTGACTTACGTCATTGGCCTACTCAGTCCCTTCAGTCCAAGGATAACACTGGCCTGGCCTGCAGTGTATGCTCAGTCCCTACAACTGGGCAGGAAGCCAGATTTCCTAGATCCCCAAACAGAAGTGAGGACTGTTGGGAAGAGGGAAATGGAAAATCAAGCAACAGTGACTTTAAACAGGAGCTGGGTCACTGCATTGAACCTCTGCGCAGAGAAACTATTCAATGTCTCAGCAACCTTTTTGCCAGGCGCTGAATCTGGAGGCTCCTCCTAGGCCTGAGGCAAAGCTAAAAGCTCTGGAAGCTGCTGCTGCTGTAGACTGTCAGACAGAAGGTCAGAACAGTCCCCGGGGACCTTTTACCCTGGGCATTAGTGAGGCAGGGCAGATGAGGGCATCTTGGCCCTCAAGGAATTATGACACTAAAGCACTGGCCACAGCAGTCAGCGGGGATCACAGACTGGTTTATGTGGGAAAGCCTGGGCTAATCATTGAGGGTTTCCTGGAGCAGGTGGGACTTGGTGTGCTGGGTCTTACAGGGTGGGATCTGCACACCATAGTGGATGCACAGGACAGTATACTGGAGCACAGAAATAAAACGACTCAAGTTCTATCTAAGTTTATCTTTTATCTGAAAAAAAATAGGATTACTGATATTCAATGCACAGATTGCCAGCTGTACACTGGTATAACTTATATACAAATGTACATATATTGGGAGTACACATTACCTTTTTTCCTTATAGGAGTGTGCAGTTTAAAAGGTTTGGAGATTAAATTGCCTTGAAGGATGGAACCAGGGCTAAGGTCCCCACTGGGCCTTGTTGGAGAGGGTGTGAGGTAGGGATGCAGGGGCCCCTTCTCTTACGCTATGTCATGCTGGGATCTCAGGAGCCCAGCATGCAGAGGGGCCACATCCTGCCATCCTCAGGTGGCCGTCCCCACAGTGAGCCTCCTCCCTTGGCAAGGCCCTGCTTAGAAAGCAACTGCTAGAGAAGGGTCCTCCAGGGCTATGGCTGAAGCCTGCCACCAATTCTCCCATCCGCAGCAGCCCTGCTCCCCGCCTCTGTAGGAGGAAGGCCGGGAGCCCACAGCCAGTGAGTCACGGCGCGCAGCCCATGGAGAGGGCCCGATGCTCACCACGACCTTTGGGGTTTGCCATCTGGTTCCCGTGCCAGAGGGTATAGGGTGTCCAGCCCCTGAGAAGCACAGCGGGCCCTGAGGCTGCAGATGGCTATATAAGGCTGAGGCCGCGGGAGGGACAGGGGTGCCAGACCCCAGGAGCAATTTGGCTGGTCTCAGTGGTGACACAGACATTTTCCCTGTGCTTCGCCATCATCCCCCAGCAGCAAGACTGAATCATATCCTCAAAACCTCAAGCCCGACGGGCAGACGTAATGCCAAGAATCAAGAACAGCAAAGAGGGCTAACCCAGGCCCTCCCTTCATGGCAAAAAAATATTTGGGACAACACAAAGAAAGCTGCCCCAGGAGAACTAGTGCCAACTCTGCCACAAACTGTGGGGCCTGGGTCAGCTCACCTCTCCAGGCCTCAGTTTCTGCATCTGTACTATGGGAACAGTAAGCCCTGTCCTGCTACCTCATAAAGTGCCAAGGATCCCCAGAGGAATCAGGTTTGGAGAATGGGGATAGGACGTAGGGGGTGGCCCTTGTTCTTTGAAAAGGACACAGCCTGGTCTTGAGGCAAATTTGGGGTCATGACGACTTGGTGTATTTACTGCCAGATTGACATGTCGGCCACTTCAAGGACAGATGACTTCTAGGAAGGCTCCAGTCTGTGTGGACTTTTTGTGGACTCTCCTATATCTAGGAGCTTACCTAGATATACCCCTTTCTGGTTGTCAGTGCCTTGTGGCATCTGTGGCTCCCCAGACGACCCTAGGTGACCTCCTAGGTGACCCTAGGAGGTAGGCCATAGTGGAATTGTTAACCCTATTTCATGACCAAGAAAACCAAGGTCAATGAACTTCTCCAGGCCACACAGCAAGCTGGTGACAGAATGAGGATGAAGAAACACCCAGCTCTGGAATCTCAGCCCAAAGATCTTGCCCTGTAATTGGGACTCCACCAAGTTGTCTGTGGGGCCTCAAGAGTTCCACTCTGTAAAATGGGGAGAGTTGTGAGGAGTCTGCCTTGTCAGGCAGCAGGAGTGTTTTCTAGAAGACACACGGGGATCGCTTTTCTAGAAGATGGCCAGGTTTTGTTTTTTCTAATCTAGAACTTGCTGTGCCTGATTGTTCCGGAGGCACCCTGCGAGGTGTTCCTCGAAGGCATGCTTTCCAGAAAGCACTCACCATCAGGCAATGGTGTCCTAGAAGGAACATCGCTCTGGGACACTTGGTCACACACCAGGTTGACCTTGAAAATGGGAGCAGCCAGAAAAGCAACCTTGAAGCCCAAACTTTCCTTACTGACCTCTCTCCCATCTCCTTCTCTCTCTCTTTTTTTTTTTTTTTGGCTGGAAAAAATGGAGCAGCCTTGACCACACAATCACTCGCAGAATTAAGTAGCCAAAACTCACATTGTCTAGACAAATAGATTTTATGAGTCCAGTTAATTCCTGCCAGTCAAAAATAGACATGCTTAATAAGTGGATATATTTAGAATCTGTCATTATCTGGTCCCCAGGGGAGAAACCTCAGCTCTTATTACATAGACTCTAATTTCAAACAGAGCTCTATTAACTCCCACGCCGGACCTTAGTTCTTTCCTGACGGCACAGAGAGGTGGGTGGGAGCGGGGCAGGGAGATATTTGACCACAAGAAGCTACTTAAGTCCTGTGTTGCCTGAACCTCCGGGTCCGTCCCTCTCAACCATCTTAAACCAGAAAACAAGCAATTGCTTCTTCTTTGGGTCATGTTTCCAGGGGGTGGCAAGTTGTCGTGAGAGCAGGGCTATGGAAAGGTCTGCACGCTCCCGATGTGTCACATGTCCCTGTGCCCCTCGGGGTCTGGGAGACCTCCAGGGCTGTGTGAGCCATGGCATCTCCTGCCATGACAGTGCAGCTGTGCCTGGGAGAGTGGTTCCTGACTCGCTGTTAGCACCAGGGCCTGAGCCAAGCAGGCGGATGGTGGCTGAGAGCAGAACTGACACCCAAAGCCTAGAGGGGTCCAGGTATGCCAGAGGCAGGTGACACTGAAGGGACACGGTGCCCAATTTCAGGATTTTGCTTCACGTCAGCACTGGGATTCCAGCCGCCTGGCTGGGCCACTCTGGGTCACCTCCATTGGTGCTGCCCGCTGGTGGGCCAGGGATAAGACATAGAGGGGGCTTTGGGGCACTCTAAGGAGAGGGCCTGGGGGCTGTCCAGGTTGTGGTGGGATTCCCCGTGGCCCCGAGGGAGGTGGCAGTAACGGGGCTTGGCCAGGTCAGGAGGGAGTGGCCGCTCTTTCTCTAGAAATACGTGTATGTAAGCAACATGCGTTAATTTCCAGTGGGTGCATAACAAATTAGCATTGATAGATGACTTCCCAAAACAGAAGTTTATTCTCTCACAGGTCTGGAGGCCAGACCTCCAAAATCAGGTCGTCAGCAGGGCTGTGCTTCCTCTAAAGGACCTAGGAGAAATCTTCCTTGCTTCTTCCAGCTTCCAATGGTCCCAGACATTCTTTGGCTTGTGGCAACTTCACTCCTAGCTCTGCTTCCATCTTCACATGGCTTCCTCTTCTCTCTGGGTCTCTCCTTTGTGTGTCTCCTTAAGGACACATCATTGAATTTAGGGCCCACCTAGGTAATCCAGGATGACCTCATCTTGAGATCCTTAACTACAATTGCAAAAACCCTTTTTCCAAATAAGGTCACAAAGGCAGAGGCTCAAGGCAGAAGGCCCAGCTGGGTGGTTGCCCCTTGCCATTCTTTAGCCCGGCTGGCTGCCTTGCCCACCCTGAGCAAAGACTTAGTGCCTCAGGGGACAGCCATGAACACTGTGCGACATGCCCCAGCCCCCGGGTCACCAGCTGAAAGACTCATGTAAGATGAGGAATGAGGCCACCCACGGGTAGTGGCAGATGGCCAACACTCCAAAATCATCCTTCCTCTGCCTGAATGACCCCTGTTACCACAGTCCCACCATCTAGCAAACTCATATTCATCTGTTAAGACCCAGCTCAAGAACACCTCCTCCATGATGTCTGCCCTGCCCTCTTCTCACAGGGATGGCCTCCATCCCATTTGTTGCCAGACCCATGTGGTCTTCATCTCTGTGTCTCCAGATCCTGGCAAGGGCCTGGATAGGCCACAGCATCCCTCTTCCAGGGAGACGAAGGTCTGAGTGTGAGGGTATGTGTGGGCTGCCCCTCCAGGATTCCCTCCCGCCCTCCCTACCCTACTCTCCCCTCGGAACTGCCCCGCAGGTTCCATCCTTTGCCAGGAAGGAGAACCTCCCCCAGCATCTTGACTTGTCTTCTTTTCCTTCCCAGGTTGGTCATCGGCGCTCCACTGGAAACCAACGGCCACCAGAAGACAGGAGACGTGTACAAGTGTCCAGTGACCCAAGGGAACTGCACCAAGCTCAACCTGGGTAACTTGGGCCACTGGTCTCTCCACAAGGAGGCCAGCCATTGTCCAGGGTGGGGCAGGTGCTGAATCACGTCCCTGCCCACAGTCACACTGTGAGGTTACCTAGATGGTGTTGCTGTCCCCATTTTACAGATGAGGAAGCTGAGGCCAGAGAGAGGAAGTGACTTTCCCACAGTCACACAGCTTGTCAGGGGCTGGCCAGGATTCACACCCAGGTCTCCAGTGTCCCAGGCCATGGCTCTTTCTGCCTCATCCACGGCCCCTCAGCACAGGGGAGCCAGGAGCATTTCCTATCTTTTTTTTCTGACTTGGAAATAATAACAATAGCCAACATTCATATGTCTTATATACTGTTCACTACGTGCCAGGCACTGGTTTAAGCACTTTTAGGTATTTTTTGACTCATTGAATCCCCACAACAGCCGTATGAGATTTAATCATTAACGACAGCCTGTGGAGGTGAGGGGACCTGCCCGGGGTCACCCAGCTAATAAGCAGCAAGGCCAGGATTCCAACCCAGGCCATCTGCGGCCACCCTTTAACCACTGCGCAGCACTGCCTTTCTGAAATGCTGACTCTGTTCTTCGCTGAAGCACTCTGGGGCACAGGGGAGACGCTTTGAGCAGCCTCAAGGCCTTCCAAGTCCTTGTAAATCTACGTGCACACGTGCGCACGTGTGCGCACAGCCTGCGTTTACTAAAGCACACGCACCACTCCTCTAAAGCACTTCTGCTTTGTCCTAAAGGTCAGACAGTGGCCAGGCCATCACTTTGCTTTCAAAAGGGAGCAAATGTCCCATTTGGGCTGAGAAGCTGCGATTCCAGGACTGGCCTTCCCCAGGGCAGGACCCTCAGCCTCCCACTCTTCCAGGAGGGGAGCCTCCAACCTAGACCAGTGGAGTGGGGTCCCCTGGGGAGGCTTTGGGGAAAGAGGTCCTGGGGCGGTGGGGGGTGGGGGGGAGATGGCAGAGCTTTAAGAGATAAGCAGATGGATGAAAAGGCCACATCAAAGAGAAGGCATGTGAAACCAGATCCCCAGGGCAGCCAGCTGTCCCAGCACATAGTGCTGGATGCTCCCGCTGGCCACATCTGTGTCAGAGCCGTGGATAGGAAGTTCAAACCCCAGCACAGCTGGGGGCCCAGGCTTCAGTGAGGAAACGGTCCAGGGCGGGCGGGAGTCCGGCTGGCGGCTTACGGATCCCGGCCGTCACCGCCCTGAGAGCACGGGCTCCCAAACAAGCCAAGCTGGATTCTCCTTCCAGCTGTACAGTTTCCTCACTGTGTGTCCAGGGGGAGCTCACATCCTCTCTCTGAGCCTAGGTTCACTTACGTGTGACCCTAGGATCCATCCCAGGTCTAATATGTCCCCCAGCCTTTCATGAGCACCTAGTATGTGCCAAGCACGATGCTAGTTACTGGGGATACAGCAGGGAACAAGGAGCCAAGGGCTCTGCTGGGAGGGCACAGTAAGCGAGGAGACACACTACAGTAGAAAGCAGGATCATCTCAGGTGGGGAGAGATGCTGTGCGATAAACCAAGTGTTATGATAAGAGAGGCTGGGTGGGGAGGAGGTAGGGGGCGGGTACTATCTTAGCAAGGTGATCAGGGAAGGTTTCCCTGAGCAGGTAACTTTTGAGCAAAGGTCTGATGGTGAGATGGAATCAAGTGGGACCACAGCATTCCAGGCAGAGGAGAAGCAAGTGCAAAGGTCCTGAGGTAGGAATGAACTTGCTCCATTGGAGGACAGAAAGAAGGCTGGGGCAGAGGGAGCAAGGGGGTGGTGGTAGACATGCGCACTGAGCTTGGGGGCCTGAGCCACTGAGAAAAGCCCCTGGTCCAGGTGGGGACCAAGACCATGAACCCATCATTTAGGTTCCTCTATCGCTCTGGTTTCCAATGTGGACCTAATTTCCCTCCGAAGGAGGAGGAGCCCCTGCTGACAATGGGAGACATGATGCCATCAGACTCTGAAACTGGGGCTTAAGCTGGGAGGCGGTGGGCGGCAAAGTGCATGGAGGCCGAGGAAGAGTACTGGTCGGGAAGCACCTCGTTTGAGGAGAGTTTCTTTCCCTCCCACTGAGGAGGCAGGAGGACCATCTGTCAGTTTATCCCCACAGTGGAAAACGCAAGGCAAGGAAACCTGAGTCCTAGTTTTTCCTATGGCCTCTCCAGGCTCTGAGCCCCACTCAGCCAGGAATGTTCTTTCCTTTCTCTCCAGGGAAGTGGGTGTCAGTTATTCACACCTCAGCATTGAAGGGTCTACCTACCTCTGGTGCTTTTTTTCCCAGTACCTGTTTGAAGTCAGGGTTTTCATTGAGCGGCAGGGGCTCAGGGGGAGGGGATGTGATTCTGGAAGGCAAGTCCTGTGTGAGGAGGGGCTTATGCCCCAGCCCTCACACAGACCCACTGAGAAAGGTGTAAGTCTCTCCTGGTCACAGAGGGGAGGTTAGTGACCGCTCCAAATCCACGAGCAGCTGGACTTGAACCTGAATCTTTCTTACTCCAATGCAAGGGTCTTGCCCACCATGCCATCTGCTTCCTGGCCCACAGTTTCACTGAGGACCTCAGTCATTGAGACAAGGCCGGAAGAGAGGGGGTGGGGTGAGGTGGGGGACGCACCCTTTAAATAAATGGGGGGCAGAATTCTCCAAGCCGCTGAGGGGAGGAAGTTGCCGAGGTGGGGCTTGGAGCTTCCTCTCCAGACTTCTCACCACATCCCTCTGCAGCCACGGCCCTGCTGTCAGATGGGGAAAGTCGGGATGTAACGTTGGCTCTGCTGGGTTCAAGTCCCCACGCTGTCATTTATCAGTGATCGGCCTTATAGAGGTCACTAACCCTCTGTGCGCCTTGACTCTCTCCTCTGTAAAATGAAAATGGTGACCCCTGGGTCTCCCGGGACCAAGAGGGGGTCCTGAGAGGGCAGGTGGGCGCAGCACTTTGTAAATGATAAGGCACCGTGAAAGCACCAGGGTTATTACTATTATCTTCTCTCCGGTTGTTTGGACAGACAAAACAGAAAGCAATCCCAGGCCCTCGTAGAACAGCCAAGAGAGGCTGGACGTCAAAAGGAACCTTACTACAGACTGAAGGAAACCAAGGGACAGCAAACAACAAACACAGCCGCCCCACCCTAGCCCACAGTACAGTCGGGGGTCTGGATTTCTGGCCTCTGCCCATGCCCGGCCCCAGGTCTTGCTGGCCTGGGCCCCAGAGGGTCGGCCAACTCTTCACACTTCCAATCGCCAACAAAGCTAAATGCTCCTGAGCCCTTAGAGATCACTCCACTCCCCTGAAGCAGAGAACACATCTAGATCCTGCGCACAGCAGATCAGGACTGCTCGCTCCAGCTTAACGAAATACACACACACACACACACACACACACACACACACACACTCTCTCTCTCTCTCTCTCTCTCTCTCTCTCTCTCTCTCTCTTCTGGGGAATCCAAGCTCATTTCTTTCCTTTCAGGGGCCTGACAGAATGATCTAGTAAAACCTTCCCCAATATAATCTGCTTAGT
This sequence comes from Globicephala melas, assembly GCF_963455315.2. Classification (NCBI taxonomy): domain Eukaryota; kingdom Metazoa; phylum Chordata; class Mammalia; order Artiodactyla; family Delphinidae; genus Globicephala; species Globicephala melas. Next base: position 65,793,365 of record NC_083315.2, read on the forward strand.
AAATTTAATCTCCACAACCCCTCCCTCCACCCAGTTGGCTGCCCCTGAACACTCCTCTGGGGACCGGCCACACAATGGCATTCTTGGGCAAGACCTTGTGCCTCTAGAAGGCTCTTGTCAAGTTGACGATTTGCTCCCTGTGAGAAAGAATCAGCTATCATGTGTCAGTTTATCAGCTGAGCGGAGAACCGGACCCTGAGAGTTGGGCAGGGGACTGCTACGTGTGATGGCAGGTTGCCTTAAAGAAAAACGTGGAGGAGGCACGGTATAGAGGAACCAGCCTTGGGGGAGCCCTGGTTTGTGTGGGGTGGGGCACGGGGGGATGGCTGGAGGAGGGAAAGCTCTGGACGAGGAGATGGAAGGCTCTGCCATCTGCCTCCTGTGTGACTTCGGGCAGTTTGCGTGACCTCTCTGAGACTCGCAGTCCTCATCTCACAGAGAGTTGAGAGGAGGTAATTAGACCATATCTGGGCAAGGCCTTAGTAAACTGGGAAAGGCTGCCCTGACCTGCAGGCGAGTGAGACATCCAGAGGGGCAGGGAGAATGGGGGAGGACCCTGCCTGGTACCGACTCGACCTCGGGCCCCTCTGGTGGCCAGTGGCAGCAGCAGAATCCGGGCAGAGGACAGGCAGAAGGGGCTGCAGGCTGAGTTTCTCCCTCCCACCCCAGGAAGGGTCACCCTATCCAACGTGTCCGAGAGGAAAGACAACATGCGTCTTGGCCTGAGCCTGGCCACCAACCCCAAGGACAACAGCTTCCTGGTAAGAGCCACCCACCCACCCACCCTCCCTCCGAGCCCTTCCTGCCCCACAGGCCCTCTGCTTGGGGCCACAAGGGGCGTGTGGTGGCTGAGCATGGCCACCCACCGGGCTACCTGTCCGCGTGCGCTCGGGGAGCAGCCCCTCCTCTGGCTTCCTGCCTGTGCCATTCTGCCTGCTGCGCCCTAAACTTCAGGGGGGTACAGTTCAGGCAGGTAAAAGGATTGAGCCCTTTCGTGTACCTTCCCTTTGGGGCTGGGGGGAGTGCAAAGCAGATAGCCTGCAAAGGAATAAGAATAAATAAAGATATTCAACAGTCCAGTGGTAGGGGCGTCTGTCCTTTCCTTTGGTAGAGGCTGAATTTGCAAGGCAGAGGCTGAATCTCTGCTCCAGAATTGATGAAAGAAACAGGGCACACCACACACCCTGAGAAGACTTTGAGGGGAAGCCGTAAATGAGCGAACTCAGATTTACTACAGCGGAGGGAAGGATACAGAGGGATGGGCCACCTGGACTGCATAGGATCAGATGGGAAAGCTTCCCAGAGGAGGTTTCTGTTTTGTTTTTAAACAAGAGGCTAGTCTTAGCAAGGAAGAAGGAGGAGGGGGTACTTGGGCTGAGGTGGTAGAGACATTCATTGATTTAAACTATTTTTTGAGCACTTACAATGAACGGAGCCTGATGCCAAGCACTGGGGATTCAGCAGTCAGCAGAGCTCCTGCCCTCCTGGAGCTTACATTCTGGCTGGGGTAGAGACGATAAGCAAATGAGTAATGTGAACATGATGTTGGGACAGAAAGGCAGCAGCGGGCTGTGCTGGGAGATCTCTGCACCCTGCCCAGGCAAGCACATGCAAGCTTGGCACACAGTGGGAGAGTACGGGTGGCGTGACGGATTGGCACCGCCTGCCCCTTGCCATCACGTTCGGGTGAACCACCACGAATGTGGGTGAGGCTGGGACTGATAGTTCCTAGAGTAGCTGCAAGAAGATTTCCGAGAAAAATTACCCAGAACGCCCAGTAAAATGCACTTGCTCATTTTAAGATGGGAGGGCTTGTGTCATTCTCTGTTCTCACCCATCAGTTCATTTCTGTTGACACATGAGACATCTTGGGTGTGAAGCATCAGACATCAGGGCAGTGAGATGACTGGGATGCTCAGAGACTTGACAAGAGCGTAGTGGCTCTGCCAGGGAAAGTCCTGAGGTGCCTCGATGTATGGTTGGCCCACAGCCCCCATCATCCCCAACCGAGGGCAACAGGACCCCTGGCCCTGTCCACGCGTACTTGTCAGGGGCTTTGGTCTGACCCTATTCTCCCTCTGAGGCTCCTTGTCATATGCCTACTAACTTGATTTCACCTACTTCATAAGGTGGGATGAAGGTCCACGAGGGATGGTGTGATACAACCCCTGGGGCCTCTGTGGGTAGGTTAAGACCCTAGTTTATAAATAGCAACTTTTGTTAACTCATTCACTCATCCATTCACTCATCAGCCCATCCCCCAACCAAATGTCCTTCCCTCTATTCATCTATCCATTCATTCATCCACCCATCTGTCTACATGTCCGTCCACCCCCTCATCCTCCCATCTAATCATCCGTCCTTGCATCCATCCCCTCCCACACCCATCCATCATCCATTCATCTATCCATCATCCATCCATCCATCCATCCATCCATCATCCTTCTAGCCCTCCAGCCATTATCCGTTACCTACTCTCCCATGATTCATTCTCCCCCACTTCCAAAAATAATTTACCAGAGCTTCAACAAAGGACACAGATAATACAAAACCTTTAAAATCTGAGTTTAAAAAAAGAAAGCTAATTAAAGAAAGGGATTGGAAAGTGGAATAATTATTCTTCCAAACCAAGGGAAATTAGAGCACAAAATTTAGTCCTGAGTTTTCCAGCAGAAGGACAAAAATGGAGGCAGAACCTGGGCTTTCTTTTTTTTTTTTTTTTGGTACATGGGCCTCTCACTGTTGTGGCCTCTCCTGTTGCGGAGCACAGGCTCCGGACGTGCAGGCTCAGTGGCCATGGCTCACGGGCCCAGCCGCTCCATGGCATGTGGGATCTTCCTGGACCGGAGCGTGAACCCATGTCCCCTGCATCGGCAGGCAGACTCTCAACCATTGTGCCACCAGGGAAGCCCTGGGCTTGCATTTTTAATGACCCTTACTCTGAGAGGGACTCATCACTCAGTCTGTAAATGAGGGGCTGACATCAATGTTTTTGGTAGCAAATTTCAGAGAAAGAGCAGAGACGTTCTTTTTCCTTTCCTTAGTAAGAGCCATGGGCATGTTTTGGGTACCCTGTCCTGGAAGTCTGCCCAGAAATGACCTTCAGGCGACCTCTTCAGAAAGACCCTTGAAGGGTCCACTCCCATGGATGACAATGCTTTCCCGCATCCTGTGTGGTGGGCAGGGGGAAGGAGAGTCACAACCTGATGATGGGGTGGAGAATGGGACCCTTGAAAAGACAACAAAGGAGGACTCTAAGGTTAGTTTTTCTCCATTTCACCTGAAACCAAGGGAACTAGTACATGTTACAGCAAGAGAGATTTCAGTTAGACTCAAAGAAGACCCTCTAAATCCTAAGGATAACAGCACTCAGATGGAGGATTCTGTCTTGGGTCTTGGAGGTTGGGACTGGGCCGAAGGCTATTGGGCCCGGACCCTCTCTGAGGCCCCCCGCTGATCGGGGGGGTCCATGCTGTGCTTCACAGGCTTGCAGCCCCCTCTGGTCTCATGAGTGTGGGAGTTCCTACTACACCACAGGGATGTGTTCACGGGTCAACTCCAACTTCAGGTTCTCCAAGACCGTGGCCCCAGCTCTCCAAAGTAAGTGGCTTCAAATCTGCAGACCTGGGCTGAGCGACCGACAGTCCATGGGAGGCTCCGAGCTCCGATCACCACTATCCCATGGCTACAAAGCAGAACTTGGACCCTAGCCCCGCCCTGCTCCGGCTCTCTGGGTAACCTGTGGGGTAATAATCTTGGCCCACCCTCCCGGGGCAAATGAGCTAAGGTTATGAAGACCGTCCTGGCAGCCAGAGAGGCTCACTGCAAACCCACCCTGAGCGAGGAAGAGATTCCTGGCCCACCATGTCCATCAGGCAAGCTGCGTACTGCCGAAGTCTGGGGACATCATTCACTTAGACTATAGTGTGCGTGGTGCCCTCTGATGTTATGGGATGCGGCTGCCCTGTAGGTGGAGGGCCAAGGAGGACAGAACTACCCCTGGTGATAGTCCCATCTAATCAGTGTTCCTGGACATGAGGAAGCGCTGCCCAGCTTTCCCAGAGCCTCACGGAACACAAAACCTCCCAGTCTCTCCCCACCTGCCAGGAAAGTCTGGGGAAATAACGCTCAGACCTTGCTTCCTGCAAGCCCAGACTGCTTGGCTGCGAGCCTCACTATTTCCTGTGGGCTCACCACCAGCACCCAAGCAGCTGCTGCCCGTTTCATTGAGGGTGAGGGGATTAGCACTTCTGGCTAGAGGCAGCCTCCCTCCAAGCACCAGGGCCCAGTCGGAGACGGGAGGGTGGTGCTCGGGGGGAGGGAGGAGGAAGGTCAGTCCAGCAGGGGCTGGAAAATGGTCCCCTCAGGGGCCACGAGGAGGCGTCGATTCTATTCTTACAAAACGTCAGCGGGAGAGGCAGAGGCAGTGCCGGGGCTGGGAGGAGGCTCGCAGCCAGTCACGGGAGGTGTGTCACCCCCTAGAGAGGTTCTTTCCTCTGGGCCAAGGTGTGACCATCTCAGCCTCCCAGAATCTCCTGTGGCGGAGACCTCCTCACCCCGCTGACCGGCAGCCGTGCCCTGGGAACTCAGCAGATCCAGATCCCAGGGCACCCCCCCCCGCCACCCCTGCCAACACCACGGAGGATCTAATTCAGTAGGTCTAGGATCAGCCGCAGGGCGTGTGTACGTGCGCACGTGCGTGCGTTTCAAAGGCGTGTTCTGCCATGTTTAGCAACCACAGAGGTTCTTCCCAATGTGTCTTAAAATGAAAAATTTGAAATCGTAAGAAAGAAATCACTAATAATAAACGCGTTCTAATAAAATTGGCTTTAAAATAAAAGAAACCTGGCCCCTACCAGTAGATGAGAAACCCCTCCTAGTCAAGGAGTTACTGTCTCGTGTCCTTGTGGCTGCCGGCACCACACGGCGCTCCAGCACATGGCGCTGCAGCCCATGGCGGGTGCTCTGTCCACAGGTGTGGGGCGAAAGCACGCTGGAGAAGGACAAAGCTATCAGGCACCGTTAGCCTGGAGGTATAGGGCCATCACATGCTGCGTGCGGCGTGTGCAGACGAGACCAGAGTGTACACACAGCTTCTCCTGAAGCGGAGGTGGTTCTGAGCATCCAAACGCTTCTAAAGTGCTCTTCCCAGACACAGAACCTGTGCCAGGCGCCTAGGCTCAAAGCCACCACCTTCCCCTCCTGGTGAGCTCTGACATCGACATACTACACCTTCCCGATGCAGGAGTTACTGGAATGGTTAACTCACAAAGGCCCCTGCTGTATTGCTGTAAAGTAGATTTGAAAACAGTGTGAAATTCTCCAGTAAAAATAAGCAGAAAAATAAGCAGAAAGCAAAAATAAGTAAAAATATGCCCAATATTTCAATGTGGCACAGTATAGTGTATATCGTATCAGATTGTATCATCTCTTATTCAAGGTAAGTCCTGCTGTTTCACAAACAGAAATAAATTACTTAGATGTAAAGAAGTTTTTTAATTTGTTAGGTTACCAATGTTTCATGTTTTCTTTGTTGCTTTCTATTATTCATTTTAATTTGGTATTACTATTACAAGAATATAGAGAAACCTTCAGGCTCAAAGCAGCAAGATAATGACCTGATAATGTCATTGTTACATTAACAAAGTGGTTTGGTTAAAAAAAATAATAAAAAGAGGATAAGCTAAGATTCTTGAGCATTTACTTGTGCTCAGCCCTAGAAGCATCACCTTGTTAATTCCTCGTGGCAATCCTCTACTATCATTATGCCTCTTTTACAGAAGAGAAAACCGATGCCAGGATGTTAAGTAACTTGCCCAGGGTCAAAGCCGGGGGTCAAACAGTCTGACGCCAGATTCCACATTCCTAGCTATTACACCGTGCCTCCCTCCTAAGAAGTGAAACCCATTCATTTGCGCTGAAAGTGGTAATGCCAACCTACCCATTACAGTAAAATATACAATAATGAGGTACTTACTGATTTGGGCACTGTTGGCTGCCTACCAAACACTGGCCAGCTAACGGCGGTCAGTCCCTGTTGAGGAGCAGAGGCAGTAGGGCTCCATTCATGCTTTGTTCAGACAGCCAGTGCAGAACGGTGGGGCAGAGCCAGGAATTCCTGGGCTCCTCACTCACATTGCCCAAATAAATGTTCAGCCCAAGGACAGCTCCCAGGCCAGGCTTCCCTGGACAGTCATCCAGGGGATCAGAGATTTGCAGACACTGGCTCCTTGGGTAGCTGTGACCGTGTTCCCACTGCCCAGGGTGCCAGACCTACATGGACATCATCATTGTCCTGGATGGTTCAAACAGCATCTACCCCTGGGTGGAGGTTCAGCACTTCCTCATCAACATCCTGAAGAAGTTTTACATCGGCCCTGGGCAGATCCAGGTGAGTGTGGTTGGGACTCTTTCCTCCTCCAAATAAGGCCCCCCCAAAACCCATGGCAGATGCTGCCTTGGGGTGGGGGGGAGCATCTGTACATGTGCTGGAAAGGTGTAGGTGAAAGGGCTAGCCTCAGGGCCCTGCAGCCCAGGACACCCATCTCTGCTGGGCACATCAGGGGACGGCGTAGGGGAGGCATCACTGAGTGGGTCAGACACTGTCCTCTGGGATAGACACCACATACTAACAAAAACTTTGATGAGCCAGAGAGCGAGAAGACACTAGCACCCTGCTGGGTGAGGCACAGGGGAGAATGAGACACTTTGATCTTGGAGAAGAGACAGGGGAAGAGGTCAGCGCTGCCGGCACATATCTGATAATGCTGCCTGGCTAACGAGGGGGTGGATTTGTTCCGTATCGCTTGGGCAGGCCAGAGGAGGACCGATGACGAGAACTGACACGGTGGCAGATTTCAGGTCAATCTAAGAAATTATTTTGTAACAATTAGAGCCATTAAAAGGGGAGTGGGCTTTCTCATGAAGTAATGAGTTCCCCACCACTGGGAGATCATCTTTTAGGGTACGGTGGATGAAAGTCCAGCATTGGAAATGCACTTGTACCAAATAAACTCTGTGGGCCCATCCGACAGTGACATTTTTTCATTCTAGTCCTACTATAGGTAGGTTTTTGCTTATTCTTTAAGGTTTTTATTTCGAGGCTATTAATATTTGAGTCTTATTTCAAACTTCTCTTCCAAATTTGAAAGAACCTTAGTTCCAGAGTTTGGTGAACAATGCCATGGCCCTCCACCCACACTGCTCCTAAGATTTTAGACTTCAATTCTATGCTCCACTTTTGTCTTTTTAAGTAAGAAACTCAATCTGCTGGGCCTTTCTTTAAATCACAGTCTCCTCTCTCAATATGCACCTCCCACCTGCCTCACCAAGCCAGCCATTCATTCCTGGAACTGTGCAGAACCTGCTTCCCTTCTGCTTAGTTCCTCTCCCTTGGGAAGGTCCCCAGCCCTCCTCACTCCTGAACCGTCCCAGAGAGATGACTCCAGGAAACCTCATCACCAAAGGGCCAGCCTTCAGGGGTCAAGATGTCCTGTTTCCCTCTCCTCTAACTTGCAGGTTGGAGTCGTTCAGTACGGAGAAGACGTGGTACATGAATTTCACCTCAATGACTACAGGTCTGTAAAAGATGTGGTGGAAGCTGCCAGTCACATTGAACAGAGAGGAGGAACAGAGACCCGGACGGCATTTGGCATTGAATTTGCTCGGTAAAAAAAAAAAAAAAAAAAAAAAATTAATTTTCTAAATCTCAGATACTGTTACAGTTATCTTTTGCTGCCCCACAAAATCTAGTATCTGGAGAGGCAATAATTAATCCCTCAAAGTTCTGGGCATTGGCTGGGCTCAACTGATCAGTTCTCCCTTGGGTTCTCTCGTGTGGTTGAAGGCTGGTGTCAGCTGGGGCTGTTGTCATCTGAAGTTTCGACTGGGCTGGACATCCAGCATGGCACACTCATGTGGCTGACAGCGGATGTTGGCTGTTGGCTGGGAGCTCACCTAGGCTGGTGATCTGAGCACCCACACGTAGTCATGTGGCTTGGCTCTCTCACCGTGTGGCAGCCAGGCTTTGAGAGGAAGCATCCCAAGAGTGAGTTTTCCAGGAGATCCACCCAGGAACTCTGAGACTGCCTATGACCTAGCTGCAGAAGCCCCAGAATATAACTTCTGCTCTAGTCTTCTGATTGAGCAAGTCACTGAAGCCAGCCCAGGTTCAAGGGGAAGAGAATTTAATTTCCCCTCTTGATGGAGGAATGGCAAGGTCACATTACAGAAGAGCATTTTGGGGCTGGGATTTCCAGTCAACTTCAGGAAATATGTTCTGCCACAGAGACCCTATGAAAAGTGTGTGGGTTGTACGAGGGCAGAATCTTCTTGTGGGGTGTTGGTCATCAGTAGAATGCGAAGAACATAGTTAAATCTAACATCTGAGATTGTAGAGCAATGAGGCTGTTCCCTTAAACATCACACCAGAACTCACAATAATAATGAATGCTATCTCTAGTCATCCAGACAGGTAGCTACATGCTTATTCCAGTAACTCTGCCATGGCTCAGAACACTGTACTCACCCCCACTGGAATCAGTGAATGATTTTTAAAGTCAATTCCCCCAGATCTTTCCAGCTGTGGCCTAAACTCCTATGATAACTGTGTCCAAGACATTTCGATTTTAAATGTATAAATTTTACACCTACGAATATGAGCTCTGCTATGTTCATTGAGACCACCGTCCCATTACCTTATAATCCACCTCACGTAGGGTTAGTCGAATGTAGCATTTAGCAGAATGCTACAATGTGAAAGCTATTTAGTAGTGACATGATTTCATGTGGTCAAAAGATTAACTCTTTTTTTTTTTAATATTTATTTATTTGGTTGCACCAGGTCTTAGTTGTGGCAGGCAGGCTCCTTAGTTGTGGCTCATGGGCTTCTTAATTCTGGCATGAGAACTCTTAGTTGCGGCACGCATGTGGGATCTAGTTTCCTGACCAGGGATCGAACCCGGGCCCCCTGCATTGGAAGCGCAGAGTCTTAACCACTGCACTACCAGGAAAGTCACCCAACTTCACTACTCTTTATGATTAAGTTACTGCTCCACCAGTGTATTTCTGTTCACTGATAAAACCTGCTCAAGCATTTTTCCTAAATGAGCATCCCTCTGTGTAAAGATGGCTCTTACTCACCCTCATGAGAAATGGGCCCTCATGGGGGTGAGTCCCTGAGACCCCAAGCAAGCTCTTGTGAAGTGGCCAGGGGAACGGAGGAAGCCCACGCCCACTGAGCTATCAGTGAGAAGCTAACTGACTCCCACCGGGATGGAGCACACTGCTTCCATCTCATTTCGCAGCCCATCTCCCTCAGGTCAAGTGTGTGTGACTCACCTAGTAGTTTGAACCATCATGACTCACGAGCACCGCTGGGGTGTGCGATCTACACCTCAAGTGAACTTTGAAATCTAATCTTCCCGGCCAAGTCTGGGTCCCAAATTACAGCTGGTGCCTTTTCAGGTAAAAGGTTTTCTCTCCTCGCTCAGCTATTCATAATGCATTTTTTTCTGTGTACCTACTAAAGTACAAAGATCCAGGCCATGGACTTGAGGGGTTATAAAGAGGGTAACCCGTGACCCCTGGTAAGCGTCACCCTAACTCAGTGAGGATGAGAGAGGAGGGCTCCAAGGGAAGGATCAGAGAGGACTGCCAAGATGGGGGATATCTGACAGACCCCAGGATTACAGCAGGGAGAGATGGAGAGAAGACATTCCACAGAAGACATTCTGCCCCAATAACGGCAGAGGAGAGGGAGAGCTGAGGAACGTTTACGTTCAGAGCCTTGCTCTGAGCATGGTTCGTGTTGGGGAGTAGTAAACCCTGCAGCTGCAAAGATGGTTTGGAGTCAGATTGTGAGAGTTATAACGTTGTAGCTAAAACAAGCGTGATTGGCCACTGAAGGTTCTTGAATGTCATCATCAAATGTGCGCATGAAGGTGAGTCTGGCAGCCATGTGTGGCTTTGAGAGGAGGGGCAGGACAGCGCTGCAATGCCACCTTCATTCACTCAACACTTTTTATTGAGCATCTACTATGTGCCTCACGCTGTTTTAGACACTTGGGATAGATCAGTGAACAAAGCAGATAAATATCCTGCCCTTGTGAAGCTGATATTCTAGAGGGTGAGGCAGACAATAAGCAAAAAAACAAAACAAAAAAAAATAAATAGCTAGTATGCTAGAGGGAGATACAAGCTATGGGGGAAAAATAGAGTCTGGTAAAGGCAGTCAGGCAGGTTGGGGAGGGCAGGTATTTAATCAGCATTAACCAAGTAGTCGGGGAAGGCTTCACCAAGAACTGACATTTGAGTGGAGACTTAAAGGAGGTGAGGAAGTTGGCCAAGCAGGTGCCTGGCAGGGGAGGTTCCAGAAAAGGGAGCAGCTCAGATAAAGGCCCTAAAACAGGAGCATGCCTGGTGGTTCCAGGATCAGTGAAGATTCCAGCAGGAGGAGGAGCTCAGAGGGATTACCAGGGGTTTCACAGGCCATTATCAGGACCTGGGAGAAATGGGAGCCAGGACAGGTTTTGAGCAGAAAGGAGACGTGATATGACCTTTCTCCACGGGGTCACATTGGCTTCCAGGTTCATGGAAACTGTCGTGAGTATAAAGCTTTCACTGCATTCCAGGAAGTTATAGTCTGATTTACAAAGCAACAAATCCAAGTCTTTTACACAATACAAATTCACAATTTTAAATCTGATGATTCATGCCAATATTTATGCTATTACAGATTCTTGCAGATATTCACACCATTCCACTCTATGGAAATATGATCCTGAAATTTCCTTGGCTCCATATGTAATAAAGCCTGCTCTTCCCCTGCCATATTTTTTCTTCTGGAGTTTTATTCCTGGACCTGGCCCTCCAATGAAGTCACGGAAGCATCTCGAGCGTCCTTGGAAGGACTAGCAGCATTCTCCCTCCACTGAGTCAGGCTTAAGCCCAAAATATTCTCTGTATTTTGTCATGTCAAGTGTGCCTCTGCCCCCCTTCAGTCCACGCCTCACACTAAATTTAGAGGAGTTTTTAAAGCCAGCATATCCAGAATATCATAGAATTGCTAAGAGAATGGCAGATGGTCTGTTTCTCTTAACTGGTAGCTTGAAGATGCTCTGAACTAGTTTATTCCAAGTTTTGTGAATTCCTTAACATCTAAATCACGCACACCAGCTCATCAGCTTGCTGTGTAACAAAAGATACCCCTGGTAACCAAAGCCTTAGAGTGATGGGATTTAACCTGACATCATGGTGCTTGAACCTGTGGGTCAGACCTTTGAGGACTCACTGCGGCGTCTAAAGGTAACATTTATTTTTAGGTCCTTATTGAAAACTTCAGAACCTCATGGTCTGAAGGAGAGTTGGCCTCACACAGGCACCAAAAGCCAGTGATGGTTCAGGAGCCAATTTTTCCTTCTTCGTAGTCACCAGCTCCAAGAGTCCATAGAGCGCCAGCCCCCCGGCTCCTGGTTGGACTGCCTGGCAGGCAGGCCAAGCACCTGCTCCAGCCACTGAAAACAAAAGAAAAAGCAAGAAAGAGAAATATTTGTCATAGAATTTTATATTTAACAGTCCCCAAAGTAGAATCAAAGTGGTTCTCCTGGGAAACGTCGGAACTTTGTCAGGCTTCGTCACACACGTTTTATGGAACGGCATGGTTTAGCTGTTGAGTTGCTCTGGCACGTCACCTTTTCAGAACTGAGGGAAGTGGTTCTCAACTCCGATGTTCATTAGAACTTTTGAAAAATGCTGGTGCCCAGGCCACACTCCAGAAATTCTGATTTCATGAGTCCAGGTGGGGCCTGGGCATCCCTTTTTTTTTTTTTTTAACTCCCCAGATGATTCTAATGTGTGGCTGGGTTTTTGAACCGTGGAATTAGGGCTTCTAAAGGTCTCCACCTGACCCTGAACTCCCCTCCCAGACCCACCCCGTCCCCCTGCTTCCCCAAAACAGGAAGATCAGGACTTGAGAGGGGCTTTTCAAAGTCACTCTTTAAAGACAAGCAGATTTAAGACGCATCTGAGCAGCTGGCGAACGAGTAGTTTGGGCATCTCAATCCAGCTTCTTTGGTTCGAGGTCCCAACACCGTGTAGGGTTGCCCAGGGGCTTAGCCCTGGCTTCGAGGCAGTAGGAGCGCCAGGCCTGCCCCATCCCCACCTTCCTCTGTGACCCTCCCCCTGTGCTTGGGTTCCAGCTCAGAGGCTTTCCAGAAGGGTGGAAGGAAAGGGGCCAAGAAGGTGATGATTGTCATCACAGATGGGGAGTCCCACGACAGCCCAGACCTGGAGGAGGTGATCCAGCAAAGCGAGAGGGACAACGTGACCAGATACGCTGTGGCCGTGAGTCCTGTCCTGCCTGTCCTGCCTGTCCTGCCCCTGCCCACCCTCTAGAGGCTTCGCCATCAACCCCTTGGGGACTCTGGGGTGGGGGGTGGTTCTGGGCAGTGAACCAGCCATCCAGGCCCTCAGATGGGCCTCTCCTTGTTACACCTTCTCCTAAAGAGCGGTTGAGAATCTCCTTTCTGTCCTGCCCAGGTTTATCTGCAACAGCTGTGGGGTGTTTTTTCTCCATTGCCAGGGAGGTTCTGAAACCTCCGAAAACTAGAAAACACTCCCAAGCCCCAGAACCCTGTCTTAGAACAGGGTCCAAGTCTGGGGCCATGGGTGTGTGGGGAGGTCTGTGCCATGTCCCGGTTTGTCGCCCCTGCCCCTGTTCCCTGGCAGGTCCTGGGCTACTACAACCGCAGGGGGATCAATCCAGAAGCTTTTCTAAACGAAATCAAATACATCGCCAGTGACCCCGATGACAAGCACTTCTTCAACGTCACTGATGAGGCGGCCCTGAAGGACATTGTCGACGCCCTGGGGGACAGGATCTTCAGCTTGGAAGGTGAGCGCTGCTTCTCGAGAGGGGTCCAGGCTCCTGGGCTCACGGCTCCTGGGCTCACAGCAGGTGAAGCCCACAGAGCGAAATCCAGCCGCCCCCGCCCCCCGGGATGGGAGGGTTTAGCGAGAGTCCTCCCTTTGTGATGACCACTAACACTGGAGCGCTCCTGTGCTGGATGTGAGGCTCTGCACTTTCCAAACAGCCCCTCCTTTTACTGTGGAGGAAACTGCAGCTCGAAGGGACCAAATGACTTGCCAGAGCTCCGACAGCTCAGGAAGGAATTGGGGTTTGAACGAGCATTGCCAGACTTAGCAAATATAAAATACAACATTTGTGGCCGACTTGTACTAAAAAACCATTAGTTGTTTGTCTGAAATTCGAATTTAACTGAGCGTCTCGTATTTTATCTGGCAAGTCGAGTTGAGCCCAGCTGAGCCAGGCTCCACCACCTGAAACGCTCGCCCCCCAAGTCCCACTGCTCCCACTCCACCTTTTTGCGGGGTTTCCTCAGATTGCCTCCGTCCTTAATAATTCAAACTCCAGTTTTGATTCGCGTGGGTCTCGTTTGCACCATATATTGCTGTAGAGGGGCCCTTGCCATATTGGGCTCTACCATATGGGAGGATTTTCAAAAGAGATAGAGGGCAGCATCCCAGAGCCCAAGCAGTCTGCTCTGCACTGGAAATGGCGAGCCACAGACACAGGGAAAGAGAAGAAAAGCCCTCATAACCCATGATAAAGGAATAGAAAGTATGAACCTGTTTGACGCTCACCTTAGAATTAAACGTCCAAATCAGTGAGTTTATTCTCGAAATGGTCGCCTTGCGTGACGAGAACATTGGCTCCAATGACACATCAGGAGGCCCTGTGCAGGGAGGACCTTTCAGCACGCATGGGATTCCTTTGCAAATCTGTGGTGGTGACAGGTCTTCCTCCTAAGGGTCAATTTGATATTTGGGAACCATCCAGAAGCATCTGGAACCAAATCTGGTGAACAGTAGGAATGAACAAAGTGGGAAATTCCATTTCTTGCCAACAATGCAGATTATTTCTTTCCGTGCACTTTTCTGGATCTTTCCCCTTCGTTGATATCCCTATAGTATGCGTGCCCTGTAATATAAATCGTTTCAAGTCCTTTTCAGCAGGGAGTGAGCTGCTAATAATAAACCTACACGGCCACCTGGAAGGTGCCTGCTGCCGGGGCAGATGAGCTGGTTCAGGCCCGGGGCCCCCTCTCACCTCCCTGCAAGTGCTTCCGGGTCACAGGTGCTGGGGACTGAGCTGCAGGCATGTCTGGTGCTAAGAAATCAGGTGCGGAGCTAACATCTTTCTGTCCCTCTGTTTCAGGCACCAACAAGAATGAAACCTCCTTCGGGCTGGAGATGTCACAGACGGGCTTTTCCTCTCACATAGTGGAGGTAAGGACGGGTTTAGAGCTGCCCTCCTGCCCTCTCACTCTTCCCAGTTCTCTGGGTCATCCTCTCCCTGTTCTTGGGCTGTCTCTCATCCCCCTTTCTTGGGGTCTCTCTGCCTCTCGTCTTCTGTGGGTGGAAGAGGGATGTCAAGGTCATCAACTTATAATAAGCTGTCTCAAGCCCCCCCCATGCCTGGGGACGTGTCCCACCAGGACCAAGGGTCCCATTCAGTCCATAGAACTTCATGCAAAAACTAGGTCAACATGGCGAAACCACTTGCCTGGGCTCTAATAGTGCCCTGCATGCCCCAGGTGGCCTGTGTGTGCAGGGGCACGGCCCTGCAACGATGTTGGGTGGGTGTCCAGATGTGCCAGGTGTGCTCTGGAAGGCAGCCCACGTGGGCTTCTCTCTTTGCGGACTCAGCATCGTGTTGCAGAGGTCCCAAGCAGACATATGGTGTCACAAGGGTCATGTTCTGTCTGGGGCATGTGCTTCACCTGGTTCTGATTCTCAAGATGAGGCTGAAACCTTATAGGATTGCCAGAGGGACAGAGGAGTCCGTGGCTGCATGCTTTATAAGCTGTTTGGGGTATAGCCCCGCCTGGGAGTACCATGCAGGGAAAGCCTGTGTTGTCAGTATCAGCACATGCCCCCGTGGCATGCTTTGGACAGACAGGTGTCCTGGGTTTGCGTGCATAAGCTCTGCCCAGGCTGGCCCCCATGGGAGTGGACTTGCGCCTCCTAATTTGCCAGAAAATGCCTATCAGTCCATCCCACTTATATATCACTTTCAGTAACCCACCGAATTCTCCCAACTCCTCTGTGAGGTGGACAGGGCAGGATTCCTTGTTCCCAGTTTCCAGATAAAGAAGCCAAGTCCCAGGAAGGTTGAGTGACCTGCTGAAGTGACAGAAGTGAGAGAAATATTAGTCTCATGCTCTCTCCCCAACAACGAGCAGCTGCTCCGTGAGAGCATTTGGAATCTAAGGGGGCCTCAGTCATAGATCTCAAGACGGAGGGAGGGGGACAGATGCACAGCAGACAGCAGGCAGATGGATGGAAACGCGACTCACACTCAGCGTTTCCTGAGCTGCATCTGGACTGTCTCGTGCCTGCTTGAATACAGCAAAATATAAATATAACTGCCCTATATTGATAACAGTCATGTAATATGTGCCGAGCACTTTAATTTTTCCAGAAAATTTCTGTGCCTCATTCATGCTCAGAAACAGCCCTGCAAAGTAGGCAGATGGTAATCGTTGTCCCATTTTAAGTGGTTATGTCAGCAAATCTTTTCACTGCCTTTTCTGTGCTGGGCCCTGTGCTGGATGCCAGGAGGTTCAGAGGTGAGAGCCCTGCCCTCAAGGAGCTCCCAGTCTGAGGGTAAGGGGCCGAGTACCAGGAGGGATGAGGGCATCCATTCGTACAGGTCAGGCGGCCAGTCCTGTGCTCCAGCTGGACTAGCCCTGGTCTCCTGACTCTGGGGTCAGGGCTGATTGGAAAATGCAGCAAGGAAAATCAATTTCATTAAATCCAACAAGCATTTGTCAAATGCAACTAAGGTATCAAAAGGAAGCGGAAATTATTCTTGCCAAACAGGAGTCAGTTTGCAAACAATGCAGAACCGCAGTCCTGAGCTTGGTGAGTAAGATAACAGAAACTACAGACTTCTCCTGGGTACAGGCATTCAACTTCAGGAGGCCCCCCCTATCCACGGAGCCCCTGTGGAGACCCCCTGCTCAATGGGGAACCACCTGGACTCATCTAACAGTAATTAAAGCAACATGTGATCAGGATCTTACAGAAGGAAAGGTCCAGGCTAGGGGAGAGGGGTGTCAGGGAAGGATCGGGGGAGGCTGGCACTCGGGCAGGCCCCTGAGGACAAGGATTTCAGCAGCCATGGGTGGCAGCAAGCAGAAGAGAGGAAGCTGTGTGCACAGGCCTGGGGGAAGTCTGAGCACAGACGGGCTTGAGGAGCAGGTCTCGGAGCAGCCCTAATGTTGGGGACAGCCAGAGAGAGTGAATGTCCCACGTCTCCATCTTCCATTCCGAGGTCATTTTTTGAGCATCTCCCCGTGTGCCCAGCTCTGTGCGAGGCACTGGGGATGTATTGGGTTGGCCAAAAAGGTCGTTCGGGTTTTTCCGTAACATCGTAGGGAAAAACCCGAACAAACCTTTTGGCCAACCCAATATATAGAGAGACGAAGGTAACATTTCAGCTGACAGCAGCTCACAGTCTAGTTAGGGAGAAAGACTCTTAAATGGTAAGTTCAGTCTCCTGCTTCTAATACTGTGATCTGTGTGTGCCCAGGAATCAGGGAACCTAAAGAGAAGGGAGGTTAAGACAAGCTTCAGGGATTCGGGGGAGTTCAGCTGAACCCTGACAGTGGCCCAAGCAGCAGATTGTGTCAACAAGTTGAGTCCTTGCAGGATCAATGAGTTCCCCGGCTGCAGGGGAGAGACCAGGAGCTCAGAGCCCCAGCTTGTTATTGAGGTCAAGGTCATGTGCTGCCCTGTGCAGCTTCTTCCACGTGCTCAACTCTTGTTCTCTTCTCCTAATCAGAGAAACCAGGGTGCCTCTCCCCACCCTGTAGATACAGACCCCAGTTCTTCTATCACCCCATGTCTTGTTTTCAAGTGACAGACATCTGGAAGTTTTTATCTGGTAGGACTTTGAAAGAGACAGTGATTACATTTGAATCTGAGACTCTTTTATACTTTTTTTTTTAATTTTCTAAATGAATAAAATCCTTCCAAATCCAAAGGAATTGTGCAATGATGGTGGGCTGTTTGGAGCTCTGACTGACCATTGGGTTGCTATTTTAGAGCACAGAGGTTTTTCAGTTCCAGGCTGCTGATGCCATCATAATTGGCCACAGGGGCTTCCCTGGTGGCGCAGTGGTTAAGAATCCACCTGCCAATGCAGGGGGCACGGGTTCAAGCCCCAGTCCGGGAAGATCCCACATGCTGCGGAGCAACTAAGCCCGTGTGCCACAACTACTGAGCCTGTGCTCTAGAGCCCGTGAGCCACAACTGCTGAGCCCGCGTGCCACAACTACTGAAGCCCGCACGCCTAGAGCCCGTGTTCCACAACGAGAAGCCACCGCAGTGAGAAGCCCGTGTACCGCAATGAAAAGTAGCCCCCGCTCGCCACAACTAGAGAAAGCCTGTGCACAGCAACAAAGACCCAACGCAGCCAAAAATTAATAAATAAATAAATTTATTTTAAAAATAAAATAAAATAATTGGCCACAGCTGTCCTGTCCCTCGGAGTCCAACCCCGCAGCTCTCAGGGTCAGTTGGACCTCTCTGGGAAATGGAGACAGGAAGGTCTGGCCTTTCAGCTTTGCCCAGAACTGGTCCTGAGCCCAAGTGAGTCCATCTCCTGTGTGAACCCTTGGGCTCCATCTCCCCTGGAAATGCTCCACAGACAGCCTCAGGCAGCTGTTTCCTACAAATGTGCTGAAAGGGTCTTCAACTGCCCTGGGCCGGTTGAGCTGTCAGAAGGAAAGATCCCTAGTCCCAGGGGAAGGACCCAGTAGAATGTTCACAAATGGCAGAGGAAAGGCCCAGGGTCTGATAACCTGGTCTGCTGCCATCTTACCTAGCAATGAAAGAAGCCTTCAAGTTAGGAAGGGTGAAAGCAACAAGAGGAAGGAAGGACCAGAGCCCAGGTTAGGAGAGGAGGCCCCGAGACCTTCCCTGGCCTCCGGATGCACTAAAGCTCCAGGCCACAGGCATTGCATTCCAGGCTGATGGCCAAAGTTCAGAGCTGCTGGGAAAACCCAGGGACCTGGAGCCCCAGGAAGCTCTAGTCCTGATTAGCAAAAAGGGGAAAGAGAATATTCCAGAAATTACCATCAGGAAAATTAGCTATGGATCCCTGGCCACATTTCAGAATGGATTTGTAAGCCAATGGTTCCATTAGCATTTGGAAATGAATGCAAAGGCCGCTAAGTGCCGGCTGCTTGCTGAGGTGATGAACTCCCTGTCAAGCTGGGTAACCAAGAAAAAGCTGCATGAATCTGCCAGAAAGCTTGCAGAAGGGATCCATACCTCTACGTCTGTAATCCCCATGGGCCACAAGGTGTGAAGGAAGGAAGAGGACCATATATAATTGATGCCTGTGGTGATGGATGGAGCTGCAGGGGAGCCCCCTTCCGTGATGGACTCTCCTACACTGCACTCCATAAATCTCCCCAACACCAAAATTTTACAGAAGGAAGCAGTTTTATTAGGGTGGGTCTTGTCTACACAAAAGACTTGACCACTCACCCAAGATGGGAACAGATGATTTTTCCTTTAAACTACACACTGATGGTCCGGCAGGCCCGGCCTCAGTTACATTTGAAACAAGCCAAGGGGACAGGTTTGGGGTGAGTCTTATTCCCAGACCAACAGCCCCAGCCACCCGCTGCCTCTTCAGCCTGTGCCCTTTTCAGCAGCCCTCCTGGGGCTATGGACTGGCTATTATGTAAGGTTCTCAGCTGTTGAAGCCTTAAAGTTGCCATCTTTCCTAAGAGTTTTGCATTTGAATTCGCTTTGCAGATCTGATTCAATCAAAAATAAAAGAAACTCATCCATAATGGTGAAATGAGGGGTTGACACCTAAAGGCTGTAAAGCCCTTCTGAGTCCTCTTAGCCCTAGGTGGTGGACTCTTGCCCCTGCCAGCTCTGGGGCAGGCAATCAGGGCTGCCCCCATATGAGGCCAGGACATGGTAGCCAAAGTCTGCCACCATGCTGGTCTGGATTGTTTACAAGTTGACTCCTGGTGGCAGGAATCATTTCTGGTTCATTGAGGTCCTCCGAAGCCCAGCCCCATGTCCTCAGGCTGTGCCCTGGTGCCCAGCGCCTCACTCCTGGGCCTTGTTCCAGGACCTCTGAGTAGAAATAACCCACCCTCTGATCTGGAATGAGTAGTCAAGTAACAGCATGCCCTTTGCTCCCCACACCCGCTTCTCGACGCCCCCTCCTCGTGCCCTGACCACTGTCTTCCAGCACCACGAATGGTGCGGGACCCCTCTCCACAGAAATGTTGCAGGCCTGTTTCTGAGTCTTTCCTGCCCAACCCCATCTAAGCCTCCGGGCACTCATCCCTTCCTCAGGCTCCACTTGAGGCTTGTTGAAAACATCTTCTACTGAGAGAATCTGAGCAGCTAGTTAAAGCATAACCCACCCTCTTGATGATGCATTTGCCTTAGAAGGGGCTCTTGGGAACAGAGTCCTGCCCGCCCCATGGCCACTCTGGTGATGGACATGCAGGCAAGGGAGGCTGGGGGAGGAGGCCAGCCCTCGGTGCCCTCTAGGTGGTCTCCCTGTGAACAGAACCACCAGGGGCCACCTCCACCTGCCTCCACAGTCCTGCCTCTCCAATGCCAAGAACTACTAGCATCTGGTGTTCTCATTCCATTACTACCAGGCCGGAGGAAAGCACTGCCTGGCCGTGTGGCCTCAGACAGATCATTTAACCTCTGTGAACCTCAGTCTTTGAGCAGATGTCTGAAAAGTATGTGTGGAATTGAATCTTGAGGCTTGGAATTGGAAGTGTGCATTTCGAGACTTCCTAATAAGTCAAGTAAGGTTTTCTTAAAATCCTTTCCTAACTCCACCATGCACCCACCCACCCCCTCGGCTGGTCACCCCCTCCAGTGGGTCCTCAGAATAAGTCGTCCTTGCCTCTATCAGATCATTCCTCACAGGCGGCTGTACTGACTCATATGTAGGTCCAACATGACTGTGAGATCTGATTCTTTGACTCCTGCCTCCCTGGAAGCGCTTTATGGGTGAATTAATGAATGAGAAGAACTACTATGTACCCAGTCCTTATTGGCTGCCAGGTGCCCTGCCAAGGATTCAAAATGCTAGCTCTCACCACAAAACTATTTACAGCTGAGGACCCTTAGGCTAGGCGAGAGTGAGGAACTTTCCCAAGGTCACACAGCTAGAAGTTTTGGAGCTAAGTGGAACTCAGGAACGTCTGACACCAGAGATCATGCTCTAACCCCCAGGCCAGGGATTCTCAACCTCTTGACCCCCTGGGCTGGTTACTTCTTTGCTGCGGGGCTGTCCTGCCTCTACCCACCAGAGGCCATAGTAACCTCAACACCACCCCCAGCTGGGACAACCAGAGCTGTTTGCAGGCACTGCTAAATACTGCCTGGGGGGCTAAACCACCCCCAGCTGGGAAGCACTGCTTCCTGTGCTGGGGATGTGATCCGACCCTGGCTGGGGACAGGGACTAGCTGGAACATGGAGTTTGGGGAGATATGGCCACACACCAGGGAGCACTCAGCTCAGCTGGGAAGGTAACACTGCTGCAGGGCTGGTCAGAGGGCAGCTGAGAGCTGAGCTGGCAGGATCTGATGGTGAGTGCCAGGCTTAGGCAAATACAGGTACAGGTCGTCCTCAGGGAGGGCACAGACTTGGCCTTCGACCTCCTGAGGGCCACCAAGCTTGTGTCCTCATTTCTTCACAGAGCACCAGGAAAGTCAGCTGGTGCCGAGAGTCCATCTGTGCAAGGCCACCCAGCTACACCCTGGTAATATCTGGTGGGGGCCCCAGAGGCCTCGTAGGAAAGGAGGCCGTAAGTCAGGGAGCCAGTGCCAGGCCTGGGGCATGGGACACGGCTCTTCCCCAGATGCCCTGCTGTTTGTTTTCCAGCTTGGCTTGTATGCCTGGCTTCTTCTGTCAAAGCTTTTGTCCTTTTTTTCAGCTCCACCCTTCCAGATTTTTTCCCAACTCAAAATGTCTGGGCTCCCCCAACTGGAAAAAGATTGTGACAACCTGAGGTTTGCCTTGGTGGCCATGGCTTGCCCTCTCAGCCCGCCCACTCCTCAGTGCGCCCTCTCCACGCACAGCAGGGCCCCCAGGAGACCCTGCTCAGGAAATGGCCTCTCACTAGAGCGCAAGCCTAGAGCCACTGCCGGGTAGAATGGCACAAGGTGAGAGCCTGGGACCCTCACCCTTGCCCAGTGCTGCCAAATGCAGAAATCCCGATGGAATTCCCCAGCCCCATATGTGGTGAGTCAGCATGAGGTCTCCCCAGCTGAATCCCAGGCACCCAGGTTGAGCCAGCCCTTCTCAGTACATTGCAAAGGCTTCCGGTCATCTACAAAGCCAGACATTCATCTTCAAAGGCCTCCCCGTGAAGCAGAGACTGGTCTGCTGTTGCATCAGAAGCAGAATCTAGGGGCTTCTGGCGAAGCAGATAGTCATTTTCTCCTCTGACCAACCCCATCCCAGCCCTGCTTCTGACTTGCTGTGTGACCTTGGGCAACTCCCTTTCCCTCTCTGAACCTCAGGTGCTCATTAGTGCAGATAATGAATATCTGTCCCACTTGTCTCTCATAAATGAGTGACTGGATGAGAAAGGGTCCCTCAAAGAATGGAGCACACCCCAAGTGCAAGGAATGTTGGCGCGAGTCTCTGAGGCCCTGGCCCGGATCCTGGACCCCGCAGATTGTCAGACTCTCCCAGGCTGAGGCACACAGAGTGGGAGGGAGAAAGCTAATGAGAAAGTGAGACTTTAAACACAACCCAGCACATCGGACTCACCCAAGAGCAGCTTATTTATAGCTGTAAAAACATCCTGTCTGAACAGTCAGTTCTACCTCTAGAATATTAGGACTTTTTAAATCCTTATATATGATCAACTTTACTCTTTAAAGTGACACCTTGGAAATGAGAAAAGGAAGCTTAACTTATTATGGTTCACAATCTTGCCCTCTCCACTGCCAGTAATGAAATAGTGCCTGGGGATTCCGCCTGTGTGTTTAGTTGTGGCTCTGATTGTCCCAAGGCCAGAGTCACATTTTTCTATTGTCACCATTGCTTTGGGGGCAAGGAGAAACTGAGTGCCTTGGACCACAAGTGGTGGGGAAACCGCAAATCCCACCGACCAGCTGGGTTGAAGGAGGGCTCAGTGGGAGAGAGGTGACCTCACCAGCTTGTGCTTTAACAGCCCAAAGCTGGGAGGCAAAGCTGGATGCCCCTGGCACATGATCACCAAGGTGACCCAGGAAGGCAGCCCCTCCCTGCTTCCACGCCCCCTCCTCAGCCCTTCATTGTCCCTAGTCACTTCTCTTCCTCTTCTGAGTGCTTGCTGTTTGTCTTCCTATACCCACTAGTTATGTGGATGGTTTGGGGGGGTGGGAGTGGGGATAGGGTGCAGGGGAAACCCAGGGAGTGAGTGGACCCAGTCCTTGGAAATGACCCTGGAGGCTTCCCCTCAAGGAGCCAGAGCTCTCTATCTTCCTGCCCAGGCATCGTAGCATCCTCTTACCCTGCCACTAAAGACCAGCTCCTGTCCTTGGAGTGCTGGCTGTCACAAATGTGGACCTGGCTTATCTGTCTAGCCTCATATTGAGCTACCTTGCCCTCTTACTCAAGGCTCCAGCCCCATCAAACAGCTTTCAGTTCCTCAAGCCAAAGGCTCTGAACTCTCTCCAGCCTCAGGACATTTGCACAATGCTGTAGGTTTGGTGGCAGGACCTCTGGAGCTTTTGCTGTCTGCCTAAACTTGTCCAAACACACAAATCACAGAATGAAGACTTACGTCATAATAGTTTTCCATTTTCTTAGTTAAGATGAAGCAACCATTTCCGAGAAGGTAGAAGCATGTGATGTTTGTATTAAATTAAACTTAAATATCGCTAAAAAGAAATAAGTAAATCCCATCCCTCCGGGTGTCGGGGTAAGCATCACTTGCTCAAAACGCTTTTCCTGAGCCCCCTCCCAATCTAAATTCAACCTCACCATGACTTTTATCATATCCCTCATTGTGTGGCATTTACCACAGTTTGCAAGTATTATGTTTATTTGTATATTTATTTAGTATCTGTGAGCTCTGTGAGGGCAGGAACAGTATCCCCAGCACCAAGCAAGTGTCTGACACAAGATAGACACACAGGGGCTTTTTACTGAAGAAATGAAGAAGCAGGATTTACACACTCAGGAAAGCAACTCAGACACTACAAAGAAATGGGAAGGAGGAAAAGCATAGGGACACCACTTAAAGGAGTGTCAGAAGGAAGGGACGGCGACAAGAGATTTCCTAGAGGGGTTCTGAAGCCCAAAATGGAATGGAGCTTTGGTCCTGGATTTGGAGTTTGTTTCTAGAACATTCCTTCAAAGTTCCTAGGCACCTTCAAAAGCCAAGAATCCTGGCTGGAAGTTGAGCTATTAAATAACAAACCCAGGAGAAGGTGCCAGAGGGGACGGGCAGATGGATGCTTCGTGGTTGCGGCTGTGGTGCAGCTTCCCGGCGAGGGGCACCTGGGGGACACGAGCTGATGTGCATCCCCTTCCCAATGTCAGGACGGGATTCTGCTGGGAGCCGTTGGTGCCTATGACTGGAATGGAGCTGTGCTAAAGGAAACCAGCGGCGGGAAGGTCATTCCTCTCCGAGAGTCCTACCTGAAGGAGTTCCCCGAGGAGCTCAAGAACCACGGCGCATACCTGGGTAAGAGCCGGAGCTGAAGGGTGGCTGGCGGGCGGTGGGCGAGGAGGGGACCTGAGGGATCCAGAACCTGCCCACACCTGAGGCCAGGGGCCTGGCTGTGCATATTCTGTGCTGACTCAGGCACAGTCAGGGGCCATTGCCTCTCCAGCCTGGCATCCACCACGTCCAGCGCCATACCTGGCACGTCACGAGCTCTCGATAAGCAGGCGGAATAAATGACAAGCAATGCACCCCAACCTGAAATGTGTTTCGTTTGATGCTTCTAGACTCTAGGGCAGCTGTTGTTGTGTTTTCAGGTTTGAGTGCAGGAACCCTGTCTCCCCAAGGCAAAATGCAAGTCGAGAATGTGTTAAGGTTTACAATCAAGGCAGAAGTCAGTTCCCATTAAGTACCTTAGAGTGGTCATAAAAAGAAAAGCATGAATCGTTGACCTGATGGTGATAGGTCCCAGCTCTGAGACCTTTACCTGACAGATCCCAGTCACCTCTAGCTCTGCAGGAGCAGGGCCTCCACCATCCATGCTGAGGCCCTTCTGCCATGGCCTTTCTGAAAGGGCTGAACCAGAACGAAGGGAGCAGGGGGCGAATGCCCAGGGCTCCCGTTGTCTGTGAGTCCTTCTGGGTTACTGAACGGAACCCACCAGCTGTGAAGTTACTCATCACTAATGCAGCCTCGGACTCCGCTTCTCCGTGAACTTGGGCCATCCAGAGTTGGCAGTGGGTCTCTCTGCGGTGGGAAGGTCACTCCTCCCAGAAGATCCTGGGGGGCGCAGAGCCAGGATGAAGGGCCTTCATGAGGCCCAACTGTCTCGCCTTAACTATAGTCACCACCTTGGGTGTGAGTCCTGAGGGAGTGCCTTTCTCTTCTTCCTCTTCCCTCTGGGGGTTCGTCCAGTGAGGGCAGTGTCTGGGGTCTCTGGAAGATTCCTCCCAATGTGCCCCAGGGGAGAGGGGGAGTTTGGGGAAGGAGACAGGCCGGCCAGGCTCTCCGCCTCCACACTGGGGAAGCTTATGGACTTCGGGCCACGGGTCCTCCTGTCAGCCCTTCAGGGAGGCTGTCCAGCTTTCGGGGGGGCCCCGCCTGCTGGTCAGGGAGCCACATGGGAACTGAAACCACTGCCAGCAGACGGCTGGGAAGCAGGAAGCTCTCTCTCAGCACAGCTTGGAGCTTTGAGAGTCAGCCCACGCCTGCCCCCAGAACACTCAGCCCCCAAGACCTTCCCACCACCACTGTCCCTCCTTCTGAGGAAGCGCGAATGCCCAGGGCCAACTGAGAACATTTCCAGTAGTGCCACTGAGCGCTCAACTCAGAAGAAACCTTTGCTGCGCACCACAAGCCTAACCCCGCTCTACCCTCAATACACGGCCACGTTAGCCACCCGCCATGGGATATCTTGGTCTCACCTACCTTTCAAGCTCCACTTCCCAGAATACATTTCCAAGAGTCAAACACGGTGTGTCTGGAACCAGAGTAGCCCACCCTACTGCACCCACCCTCCCGGCCACTGCATCGGCTCCTCTGTGCGTCCCGCGGCCAGACTGGAAGCAACCGGTGACCCGAGAGACAGTGTTACCCACAAACACACAGGCGCACGCACGTGCATGGGCGCGAGCGCGCGCGCACACACACACACACGCAGGCATGCACACGTGGCAGAAGGAGACATGCATCCCCCAGAAACTGCCCAGGAACTGCCAACAAGGCCTGACACCCATCTAAAAACTGGGATCCATGATCCAGTTGCCTGGCAGAAAGTGGGACTCGCAGCTTTGCACACCTTCTGGGGCCCCACTTTCAGGAGAGTTGCCTGAAGATGCTGCACAGTCACTCCCCAGAGCTGGGCGCTCGACTGGAAAGTCACAGAGATCAGGCACAGATCCTAAGAACACGGATTGGTGGCCTTTCCCAAAGAGCCTCTGGGTTTCCATCTCTTTCTCTTTTGGGTGCACTGAAAGAAGCCTAGTCACTCCCTCTTTTGAGTTTGCAAAGCTTTGGGGCTGCAAGGGTCCCTGAGACTCCACCTAAATGCCCCGAGCGGAGCAGTTCCTCGCCTCTGCACAGTCAACTCTTCAGTTTTCGGTGGACCACTTAGCAGGGGGTTCCAGTAATGAAGAGGACACTGATTGATCCCCAGAGAGGCTATTGGTGGGGATCAAAAACAAAGCCTGCCCAATATAAAAAGAGATGTGGCTAGGGTTTGCCTTTCTCTTTCCTCCCTGTTCCATCATGCCCTCACCTGTGAGGCAGGTGAAGCATGGGATGTGCGTGTTCCAGGTCAGCAATGCCTATTAGTGGCCCCACCTGGCTTCCTTGATGTCTTCAAGCAGGGGGTGGGCGCAGTGAGTTCTCCCCACCCTTCACCGGCCCTGCCTCTTCCAGGCCTCCTCAGCTGCGCCTGGGAACTACCGCCCTGTGGTATCACATCTGCTCGGCCTGGTCTGAATGCTCTCTGTTCAGCGGCCAGTCCTGTGGCACAGCTGAGCCACACACAGGGCCCTGGTGAGGTCTGCCAGGCCACAGGGCCAGAGACCAGCCTGTTTTCTTCCATGGCAGGATACACAGTCACATCGGTCGTGTCCTCCAGGCAGGGGCGGGTGTATGTGGCCGGAGCCCCCCGGTTCAACCACACAGGCAAAGTCATCCTGTTCACTATGCACAACAACCGAAGTCTCACCATCCACCAGGCCCTGCAGGGCGAGCAGGTAACGCAGGGGAGGCTGGGGGCAGGGCGGACGGGTGGGACTGCAGCTCAGCTCTTCCCTCTCAGGACTGTCCCCAGACCCACCAACGTCCTTCCTGGTTGGGGGCATATGCCTCCTTCACACCCGCCTTACACACCCGCCTTAGAGCTGATGCTGCTTCCCCAGGAAGCCAGGCCTGGTCCCTGCCGCAGCAAGAGAACCCAGGAGAATTTGCTAGCCCGCACTTCATGGAGCCCTTGTCTCTGGTGCCTTGGCCCGACCTCTGCCCCCAACTACCAGCCTCTTTCTGGTCATGTCTAGAGTTCAGGGCCAGAGGCAGCATCCAGGCTATAGCCTCCCAGCTTGGGCTACCAGGGCCCATAGACATCCTGAAGGGGCACTCGTGTTCCTCAAGCCACCTTGGCGCTACCAGAAGTGAGAGGAGTCATGCCTCCACCCATAGCACGGCCCCACGGGTTCACCAAGATGCCAGCTTCTTTCCTTTCCCAGAATGCAATGCAGAACTATACGGCTGCCGGTGTCACCGCCCCGGATGTGGTGGGCAACCAGGCTGTGCTGCTAAGAGTCTTGTGTTGGATGGTCACGAATGCAAGCTGGAAAGCTATGATAAGAGGCAATGATGGTGAAAAGATCAGAAAACAGGGTTCTGATCCAAGTCATTTCAATAGCCCAGGAAAACTGTGGTCCTGAGAAGCAACATAGCTTTTCCAAGGTTATAGGGTAGATTCACGGCTGGGTCAAGTTCAGAATCCAGGACTCTTGGTGGGGCTGTCTACATTATGCTACCTCCTTACCCCCAACCATCCCTAGACCAGGCCATGGCCCCTCCTGCCCGGCAGCATCTGGCATCCATAGTGCCCTGGGCCTGAGCTGAGCCCTGTCCAGGCCCTTACTGTTATTCTTGGCTCACCCCCGGCCCTCCAGAGCCTGGGAACTGCCCTGTCTCCTGCGTTTTCTACTGCCCTTGGCCTGTCACCATGAGGACATGCTCTTCACCGGGTCAAACCTAAATCCCTCTAGCTACAGGGAGCCATCCTTCCACCATTCCTCTTCCCATCCCAGGGCACTGGCGGACCCGGGCACTGCTCTGGCCCCAGCTTCCACCCTGCCCGCCCACACTCTACCCAGGGCTGGCTCTGTCGGGAACCCTAAGCTAGACCTTGAGAGCTGAAGGGAATTCGCTGATGAATTTATGACATTTATACTGCCTGGTCCCATCTCCAACATCCGAATGAGAAACCGCAGCGCTGAAGGCAGCTAAGTTAAGTGGATTCCAAATCACCATGACCCACATAGCTGAGGCCACATGTTTAGACAGGGTCTCCCTCCGCCTCCCTCTTTGCTCTCTGTCTGCCTCTTAATTACTTCATGTGGGCACATCTCTTCCCCCCCACCCCGTGTTTATGATTTCCTTTTTCCCTCTTCTGTATTTTTATCGTTCTCCTCGGTTAAAAGCTCTTAATGCTTGAGGATAAATTTCTTCTGAAAACACCCTAAGCCGGGGAGGGAGAAGCATTGGCTTGAGGGTCAGATGGATCAGAGTTCCAACCCAGTTTGGCTGTGACCAGCCTTCTGACCTTGGGCAAGTGACCTGAACTCTCTGAGCTTCAGTTCCTTCCCTGTAAAATAAGGACGATAATCTCTCCCAAGACAACGTGAGGCTCACACAAGCTAACCTGAGGCTGTAAAGCGTCTCACGCAGGGCCTGTCCTTGGGAAGGGCTCCTCTTCTTTCCTGAGCGACCCCTTGCTCCTATAAACATTTACTGAGTACCTCCTGCGTGCCAGGCACGGCACCCATGCCTGGAGGGAACAGGACAGGCACAGCTCCCACTGTCCAGAGGCGCTGGTGGAGGGAGCCGGGGCTGGGGGAGCATGGAGGAGGGACCGTTGCAGGGAGTGGAGTAGGGAAGGGCAGGGGTGCTTCTAACAGGCACTGACCTGAAGGACGATAGACATTACCAGGAGAGAGAGGAGGGGAGAGGGTACAGACCAGAGAAAAGTATGTGCAGGGGGAAGCTGGGAAGCCAGCTGGAGCCGGGGGGCTTTTGGAGAGGAGAAATCACTTGGTATGTCGAGAGGGGATGTGGGAGCCAGAGGGTAGGGGACAGAGGCTGGTCTAGGAAGGTCACACTGAAGAGTTTGGACATTTTCCCCCAAAGCAAGGAAGCGGCATGGTCAGCTGCTGGAGGCCACTCTAGCTCCCCGCAGTGGTGGGCTGGAGGGGCCATCCTGGAGGGGGTGGGGCTTTGGAAGGTGCCTCACGTGGGGGAGAAGCATCGGAGGAGGCGGGAAGTAGATGGATTCGGGACATGTTTGGCATCCACCAGGTGGACTTGCGGGGAGACTGCAGGCGGGAGAGGTGGAGGGTGGAGCCAGGGAGGACCCTTAGGTTTCTAACCGAGTGGTCAGATGGTGCCCTCACTGAAGGGGGGAACACGGCACCCATGGTGGGAGAGGAACACAGTAAGTGCTCAAATACTGAAAAGAAATCATAAGTTATCACCCAAGGTGCTAAGCCCAGAGTATTTGGAATATAAAAAATTGAAAGTGAGCGGGCTTCCCTGGTGGCGCAGTGGTTGAGAGTCCGCCTGCCGATGCAGGGGACGCGGGTTCGTGCCCCGGTCCGGGAAGATCCCACATGCCGCGGGGCGGCTGGGCCTGTGAGCCATGGCCGCTGAGCCTGCGCGTCCGGAGCCTGTGCTCCGCAACAGGAGAGGCCACAGCAGTGAGAGGCCCGCGTACCGCAAAAAAAAAAAAAAAAAAAATTGAAAGTGAGCTAAATGTCCAGCAACAGAGGATTGATTAAATACATTTGGCGCACGTGTAATTCGGAATATTAGAGAATCACCAATGATCATGTTGTAGGAAAAAAATATAACACGTCGGAGAAAATACTCATGATCCATTGTTTTATTTAAAAAATCAGAATATATAAACTATACATCCAGTCTGATCCCAGATTGTAAAAATAAAACCATACGCATACACACACACACCCTAGAGAAAACAGTCCAGAGGAAAAATATACTGAAACATCCATGGTACAGTTGGTTGTTGGGACCGTGGGTGACTTTTATTTTCTTCTTCATATGTTGCTTTTATTTTGCTCACTTTTTGCCATTATAATGTATCACTTACAGAATAAATGGCAATCAATAAAATTAAATAATGGAAAGCCGAGTGGGGGTGGGATGGATAACAGAAGGAGAAAAGAGGGAGGGACCTTCTCATCTGTGCGGCAAAAATTCCGAGTCAAAGGCTGTCCTCACTTTCCATCCACTGGCGAGCAGAGGCCTCCCAGTAGCCCAGCCCCACGCCCCTCTCCCCATCCCTGTGCCGCAGATAGGCTCTTACTACGGGAGCGAGATCACCTCAGTGGACGTCGATGGAGACGGTGTGACTGATGTCCTGCTGGTGGGCGCACCCATGTACTTCAGCGAGGGCGGAGAGCGGGGCAGGGTGTACATCTACAACCTGAGACAGGTACGGAGCATGGAGGCTGGCCAGCTTTCCAGGGGCACCTGATCCCTGCCTTGATCAGGTGTCCACACCTGTGGAGCGGGGGAGGATGGGAACCCCTTCTGTCATTGGGCTCATATAGCAAGAGAGAAATGGGGAAACGCAGAGGGGATGCTGCAGGCCAGAGGGGGTCACGACCCAGAGAGCCCTTGCCAAGTCCCCCTGAGCCTCTTCCTGACACTGGTTTCGCAGAACCGGTTTGTTTACGATGGAACACTGAAGGATTCCCACAGTTACCAGAATGCCCGATTCGGCTCCTCCATCGCCTCGGTTCAGGACCTCAATCAAGATTCCTACAACGACGTGGTGGTGGGAGCCCCTCTGGAGGACAACCACAGAGGAGTCATCTATATCTTCCACGGCTTCCAGGGCAACATCCTCAAGACACCGAAGCAGGTAACGCCCCCCCTCCCCAGTAGACGGATGGAGCTAGGACTTGGAGTCCTGGTAGCTCACGCCCCGTCCTCACACAGGAAAAGGGAACTTGCCTCAAATCAAAATTTTGAAATGGGTGCATTTGTCTTCAAGCCCTTCCCATCACCCCTTTGGATACCCTCTCCCTGCTTAACTTTATCTCCCCAGCAACAGCAACACAATCCCAAGGACCCAAACCTCACTGGCCCTCATATGTATTCATGCAATTGACTACACGTGGAGAACGCCTGTTTGGGCTCCTCTTCTCTGGAAGTGCCTCAGGCTGGAAACAGTACTCTCTTCCCAAAAGTGACCCATCCCAAGTCCCCTCAGGTCATCACTTTTGCCTACCTATTTTATTAGTAAGATATACCACAGTTAGAGATAATGGTGGGTTACCTGCCAGGTGATGTGTATTTACACCCAGTGGGGAATTCTTTTTTTTTTAAATTGAAGTGTAGTTGATGTACGATATAAGTTACAACACAGTGGTTCACAATTTTTAAAGGTTATACTCCATGTATAGTTATTATAAAATATTGGCTGTATTCCCTGTGTTGTACGATATATCCTCATAGCTTATTTACTGTATACATAATAGTTTGTACCTCTTTATCCCCTACCCCTATCTTGCCCCTCCCCCTTCCCTGTTCAGTGGGGAACACTTTTACGACACACTATTTTAATCCAAAAGAATGACTTAATGGCAGGAATTTCAGGTGCCATAATGGACCAGGAGAGGAGATAGCTTTGGGCCGGGGAAGCTTCCTGATGATTTCAAACAGGCTGTCTCCAGGGCTCCCAATTGCATCTACCCCTTAGGGTGCCCATGCCCAGCTCTTTCCTTCCACTCCCTGCAGAGAATCGCTGCCTCAGAGCTGGCTCCAGGCCTCCAGTATTTTGGCTGCAGCATCCATGGGCAATTGGACCTCGACGAGGACGGGCTTGTGGACCTGGCTGTGGGCGCCCTTGGCAACGCCGTGATTCTGTGGTTGGTTCCCCATTTTTCTTGACTCTTGGGCTCTCCTGAGGGTCATGATGGATACAGGGTTTAAAAGATACGCTTTAGGATCTCTGTCTCTTATCTTTAATCGCTGTGAGCCAAACGCACCCTGTTCTTATCCCGTTGCGACTACAAATTTCCTTTTCATGGAATCACTGTAAGTTATTTTGAAGTCCAAATCCCTCTTCTCAGTGGACTGCTAAGATTTTAGAGCAATTCAGTGGCAAAAAGCCCCTCTTAGAATTTTTCCTAAAAGTTCTGGCTACTTGGTCATTTCTTCCACTCAGCTTCTAAAGCTACTTTAAAGGACAGACTGAGAATATTCTCATCAGCTGGGAGGCTCTCCCTTCTACCCCAGTGTGAGAGAGGATTTCTTTCCTCCAAACCCCATCTGACCCCTGGTTTCCTTTTTCAGGGCCTCATTTCTGCACCATTCCATCAGATATTTGTCATACATTTGCACTTAGGGTCTCTACTTAGCAATGGTCTACAGCTTTTAAAAAAAGGGGGGCGGGGCGCTTTCTAAAAGTCCATCTAAATATTTTACCATGCGATGTGTCAGACACTTTTTGAACCAAAAAAAATTTTAATTTGAGCTAGTTTTTTATATGTTGATATTTTTCATTATAAATACAATAACTTAAAGAAAATTTGTAAAATAAATCACTCAGAGTTTCATCACCTTAACATTACCACTATTAACATTTTGGTATATTTCCCTACCAGCCTATTTCCCCTGCATATAATTTTATATAAACGCAATCACATTTTTCATACAACTTAAGAAAGACGTTAAACAGAGATATCCTGTGACTTCACAGGGAGAATCTTCATGTTCTTGGTCCTCAAGAATATCACGATCCAGTCGGGAAATGTCTTAGTCCAAGTTCCCAAGAAAACAGAGCCTGAGGCTAAAGCTTCTGCGCCTGCGCCCTGGAAGGGGCTTCAGCCCCAGGGACGGAAGTGAGGGTCAAGGGAAACTGAAACAGGAAAGGAGGAGAGAGATATGAGAGGTCGTTAGTTACTGAATGAGCTGCAGCCTCACGCCTGGGGCAGCTCCCTGCTCCAGCATCTCCAGAGAGGAGGAAGGAATACAGCCTCTGCTTCCTGCAACAGTCCCTTAGGGGAGCAATGGGGAGCAGCGTATCTGCGGGCTCCTCATGTCCCCCTGTGTCATGGCCAAAGCATCAGCTGCCCCACGCCTCCAGGTGGTGTCCCCTGGCCCTCTAGGCAAGCAGGGTCTCTGCAGGTCCAGCACCGGCTCCACGGCCTCTCCCTGAAGGTCTGCTCTGCAGGTCTTTGGTAGCAACAGCAGCTTGGGCTAAATGTATTCACTGCGTTGCAATTCAGGTGAACAAGACCCAGGGTAGAGGGTAGACATGGCCTCTGGGGTCTGTAGGGTGACACATAAACTAAGTCCTTTACAGGAAGCAAGGTATATGCACACATACATCAAAAGAATCAGTCTCACAGAAAGGACTCAGTCAAGCCCTAGCTTGTGAGGTCTAAACCTAAATGCTACCTGAGTAGTGCCGAAACTGTGGGCTGGAGCCCTCTGGGAAGACTTCATAGTCAAACTCCATGGATCTCAAACATGACTACCCTTAGGATCACCTGGGAGCTTTTAAAACTCTCATTGCCTGGGTTTTACCCAGACCACTGAAAGCAGAATTTCTAGGGCAGGGGCCCAGGCAGCAGTAATTTTTAAAGCCTCTCAGGTGTGTGTTTCCAAACAGAAGTCGTTCTCACTTACCTGCTTTGGTTCTCACAATTCCGCATCAGAGAGATCGTGGGACCTGCCCAGTTGCAGCCAAGACTCAAACCCGTCCTTCTCACTCCACAGTACAGAGGAGGCGCCATCCCTCTTCCACTACGAAGAGCAGAGTATTAGCACAGATAATCAGGCTAAAAGTCTGAAGCATCTAAAACACACTACACTTATTTCTTTTTACATAAATGCATAGTTTGGAGAGGCAATATTTCCCTTCCCTAACTCTGATTGACTTAGACAATAGAAGTGTAAATTGGCATTTCTTTGGCTGTCTGGATGGGGCAGTGTTGGGATGGATGGCTGGGGGCAGGTCTCTGGAACAATGAGTTATTCTCTACTTTGGCTGCACATTGGAATCACCTGGGGTGCTTTCACACCCACGCTCTCCAAAGTGTGGTCCAGAGACCAACAGCACTAGCATCACCTGAGAGCTTGCTAGAAATGCTGGATCTGCATTTTAACCAGAGCCCCAGGAAATGCACAAATGTATTAAAATCTGAGAAGCACTGCTTTAAGACATGGTGATGCCTATTCTTGTTGGATCTGACCTGGAGAGCAACTTGGGCATCAGGATGTTTTTAATTTAATTTTTATTTTATATTGGAGTATAGTTGATTTACAATGTTATACAGGTGTACAGCAATTGATTCCATTATATATATACATATATCTATTCTTTTTCAGATTCTTTTCCCATGTAGGTTACTACAGAATATTGAGTAGAGTTCCCTGTGCTACACAGTAGGTCCTTGTTGATTATCTATTTTATATGTAGTAGTGTGTATATGTTAATCCCAAACTCCTCTAATTTATCCCTCCCACCACCTTTCCCCTTTGGTAACCATAAATTCTTTTTCAAAGTCTGTGAGTCTGTTTCTGTTTTGTAAATAAGTTCCTTTGTATCACTTTTTAAGATTCCACATATAAGTGATATCATATGATATTTATCTTTCTCTGACTGACTTCACTTAGTATGATCATCTCCAGGTCCATCCATGTTGCTGCAAATGACATTATTTCATTCTTTTTTATGGATGAGTAATATTCCATTGTATATATGTACCACTTCTTCTTTATCCATTCATCAGTCAATGGACATTTAGGTTGCTTCCATAGCTTGGCTATTGTAAATAGTGCTGCAGTGAATATTGGGGTGCATGTATCTTTTCAAATCATTGTTTTCTCTGGATATATGCCCAGGAGTGGGATTGCTGGATCATATGATAATTCTATTTTTAGTTTTTTAAGGAACCTCCATACTGTTCTCCATAGTGACTGTACCAATTTACATTCCCACCAGTAGTGTAGGAGGGTTCCCTTTTCTCCATACCCTTTCCATCATTTATTGTTTGCAGACTTTTTGATCATGGCCATTCTGACTGTTGTGAGGTGATACCTCATTGTAGTTTTGATTTGCACTTCTCTAATAATTAGCAATGTTGAACATCTTTCTGGCCATCCATATGTCTTCTTTGGAGAAATGTCTATTTAGGTCTTCTGCCCCTTTTTTGATTGGGTTGTTTGTTTTTTTGATATTGAGCTGCATGAGCTGTTTGTATATTTTGGAGATTAATCCCTTGTCGGTTGCTTCTTTTGCAAATATTTTCTCCCATTCTGTGGGTTGTCTTTTTGTTTTGTTTATGGTTTCCTTTGCTGTGCAAAAGCTTTTAATTTTAATTAGGTCCCATTTGTTTATTTTTGTTTTTATTTTCATTGCTCTAGGAGGTGGATCCAGAAAGATATTGCTGCAATTTATGTCAAAGAGTGTTCTGTCTATGTTTTCCTCTAAGAGTTTTATAGTGTCTGGTCTTACATTTAGGTCTTTAATCCATTTCGAATTTATTTTTGTGTATGGTGTTAGAGAATGTTCTGTTTTCATTCTTTTGCATGCAGCTGTCCAGTTTTCCCAGCACCACTTATTGAAGAGACTGTCTTTTCTCCATTGTATATTCTTGCCTCCTTTGTCATAGATTAATTGACCATAGGTGTGTGAGTTTATTTCTGGGCTTTCTATCCTGTTCCATTGATCTATATTTCTGTTTTTGTGCCAGTCCCATACTGTTTTGATTACTGTAGCTTTGTAGTATAGTCTGAAGTCAGGGAGCCTGATTCCTCCAGCTCTGTTTTTCTTTCTCAGGATTGCTTTGGCTTTTGGGGGTCTTTTGTTTTTCCATACAAATTTTAAAATGTTTTGTTCTAGTTCGGGCATCAGGATTTTTTAAAGCTCTCCAGATTACTCTGATGTACATGCAGGGTTGAAGTGATGAGAAGGCAAAAGGATGTCAGTATGGTCTGCAGCAAGCACAGCCCCTAGGAAAATGATGAAGGGCTGCCTCAAGGGGCTGTGAGGTTGCCTAGCCTGCCCTTCATACACCTGTACACTTTTTTTGCCCAATCCTGTGACACCTGGACCCCCTCCCTGCATGCCCCACCACTGCCTCACTCCCAGTGGGGGTTTTACAGATCCCATTCCATCTGGCTCTCCACCTTTCCCTGGGTCCCAGCAGAGCAGTCTTGTACCCCACCCAACCCCTGCTTCTCTCCCTCCTCCTGAAGGTCCCGCCCTGTGGTTCAGATCAATGCCAGCCTCCACTTTGAGCCGTCCAAGATCAACATCTTTCACAGGGATTGCAAACGCAGCGGCAGAGACGCCACCTGCCTGGCCGCCTTCCTCTGCTTCACACCCATCTTCCTGGCACCTCATTACCAAACTTCAACAGTCGGTAAATCTACCCCCTCTCCACTTCCCCAGCTCCAATCTCTCCCCCATGGGCTTTGCATTCGCTCTGTTTCTAAACCTGGGCTTTTGCTGAAATGGGTTTTAAGTGCCAGGTCACACCTAGAGCCACATTTGATGACTTCTAGATGCCCATTCAATGCTCTGATTCCAGGGGGCAGGGAGGGCATCTCATTGCCACAGCGAGGATGGCAGTGAGCAGTGGTGACCAACGTGGGAGAGGTTGGGGAAGCAGGAAATAGTCAGAGAGAGTGTGTGGATCAGAACAGGGGACTGGAAGCAGTGGAACAGTCTGGGGTGTGGAAGCTGTGAAGTCAGATTCAGAGAAAGAGTCAGACGCAGGAGGGGGAGCTAGTAACCAGGGGGTCAGGCAGATGAAGACCCGAGTAGCAGTGGTCATTGCTCAGAGTAGGTGTGAGTCCACAGCAGGGCAGTTTCCTTCTGAGGGTCCATCACTCCCAGCCAAGGCTGGGATCAGACACCTGCTTATGACAGCCCTGGGCCCAGGCAGCCCCAGCAAGTGGCAGCTACAGGTTCCAGCACCAGGTTAGACCTGTGCAGGAATTTGGGACCACAGAGAGCGTCTCAGCCAAGGAGCAGGACCGACCAGATGATTAAAAAACGGGTGTCCCAGAAGGACGATGAGAACAAAGTCAGGCCTGGGTGGTTGTGTCCTTCTTTCAGCTTCTTTCTATGATAGGAGAATGATGCCAAGAACCTGTGCACCCAGAGTGCTGCTGGGGTACTGGAGAAGGGTCTGAACCTTTCCAGCATTTAGCAAAAGATCAGCCTAGTTGAAGGGGAGGAGGCTGCAGGCCTTAAACCCCAGAACAGCCTTAGGTTTGAGGAGCTGGTGGGCAGGACCTGGCCAGCCCTCCCTAGTGTGATGGGAACTGCCACCTGCAGAGGCTCGGACCCAGACCTGACGGGATCCTAGAGCCGAGGGCGAGGCCCGGGAAGGTGATGGGAGAGGTGGAGAGGTGTGTTGATGCCAGGAGTGGCTCAAATGGAAGCATCATCCTGACCCCTCATCCTGTCTCCCCTCCTCTTCCACTGCATTCACTCTCCCCTCCATCTTTTCCTCTTTCTTTATGCCTTACTGTCAACTCCATCTTCTTTTCTCCTCCTTCTGCCTCCCTCTTCCTTTAGTTCCTTCCTTTACCCTTTCTCACTGTATCGCTCGCTCTCTGTGTGGGAGTTTCCTGCCTACACTGAGCCTTGTGAGGGGAGAGGAGCAGCACTTCCCCTGGCCATCCTGGAGGGCTTCCTGGAGGAGGATGACTTTCCAAAGGCTATTTTTAAAGAGAGGCAAACAGTCTTCAATGGAAATGTGGCTCCACCTCCATGGCTTGCCCTCTCCTTCCTCTAGGCATCAGGTATAACGCCACCATGGATGAGAGGCGGTACACGCCGCGGGCCCACCTGGACGAGGGCGGGGACCGGTACACCAACAGAGCTGCCCTGCTCTCCTCCAGCCAGGAACACTGTGAGCGGATCAATTTCCATGTCCTGGTGAGCCAGATGCCCAGCAGCCCCACCCACAGAGCCCAAGCTTCTCCAGGAAGGGGACGGAGCTGGGCGAGGTGCTGCCGTGGGAGAGGCAGAGAGCTCAGCTGGTGCCAGGCTGGTTCTGAGCCCCCAGCAGACCTCAGGAGGCCAGGAAGGGGGCAGTGTCCTGGACCTTGGCCATCCCATACTCATGCCCCAGAGCAAAGGCCACTGGGACACACTACTTCCCACCTCACTCTACCCTCCTCTGAAATCTCTTCTTTGCCAGCTCTCAGATGCCCACCATTTCTTAAGCAGGGGGTGAAATTCAAGGAGGGAGGTGGGCTCAATGATGTCTAGCAGAGAGGACGGCGGTCAGCCAGCCGGGGCCATGGCTCAGAAGGAAGGGATAAGTAGGCATCAGCTAATAATGAAGACCAGGTAAGGTGGACCAGTGGCATAGACAGGCTTGCGGGGAGGAAGAGAGAGATGCCAGACTGGCAGAGCGGGAGAACCAGCGGGGGCCTGGTGCACCCACCCAGAAACTGCAGACACCCAGCCACAGCTCCAGCCTCGGAGACACAGGCAGGGGACACTCAGAGCCCACCTGACCCCAATAGTCACTGGGCAAAGGTCAGAGAAACAGGAAGTCCTGGTGTCTGTTAATAGTGTTGCCCCTCTGATGTGTTTACGGGCTGGTTCTCAAAGTGTGGTCCCCAGACCGGCAGCATCTTCATTACCCAGGAACTTTTTAGAATTGCACGTTCTCAAGCTCCATTCCAGACCTAGTGAATCAGAAACTCTTGGGATGGGACTCAGTGTTTTAACCCCCGCCCCC
Organism: Globicephala melas; assembly: GCF_963455315.2. Classification (NCBI taxonomy): domain Eukaryota; kingdom Metazoa; phylum Chordata; class Mammalia; order Artiodactyla; family Delphinidae; genus Globicephala; species Globicephala melas. Next base: position 65,831,604 of record NC_083315.2, read on the forward strand.
TCCCAGGGTGAGATTCTGATGCAAGCTCAAGTTTGAAAGTCATTGCCTTAACACAAGGAAGCCACTGGTGTCACGATTTGGGTTCCATGGCGGGGGCGGGGGGGATTGGGGGATTTTTTAAGCAGCTCTAAGCATCCCCTGGATTGCCGCTCTTTTGTTCAACTTTGTTCATTCATTGATTTATTAAGCCTTGTCACAGCGCTAGGACTGTGCTCAGAGGCTTCAGAGAGAGGAGGATTGACACACCACCAGGTAGTTTGGATGCCACGTAAGTGTGTCAGTAACAGGTCTGAACAGCATGTGGGGATGAGGTGCTGCCTGGCTTCCTAGAGGCCGGGGTGTTGGGGACACAGGTTCCCAACCTTGAAGGACGAGCAGGAGGTGGTGAAACATGCAGGCAGAGGGGTTGGCATATGCTGAGCCAAGGGCCCTTTCCAGGAGCAACACTCTCCTGCTACGGACCCATCTGGGAACCTCCGTGCACTCACGGACGCTAAGCTCCATGGACTCACGCTCAGGGCTGAGGAGGCAGCTACCCTCCCAGCTTCGGGAGGTAGAAGTTCTCTCAGTGGTCCTGGCTATGACACAGATGTTCCCTCTGTCCTCACCCCGTTCTCGTCTCCCACACAGGACACTGCTGACTACGTGAAGCCAGTGACCTTCTCCGTCGAGTACTCCCTGGAGGACCCCGACTATGGCCCCATGCTGGATGACGGCTGGCCCACGACCCTCAGAGTCTCGGTACGTCCTGGTGTCCAGGGCAGCAGCTCTGACACACACCCCACCCCCTCCCCTCGCCTCCTCTCAGAAGCCCAGGCTTTGTGACAGGCACAAAGGAGTTCTTCCCCTGCCCCACCTTCCCACCTCCTGCCCCGCAAATTCCCAACAAGCTCCTCCCCTCCTTCCTCATGACTCGTGCTGAGCAATTTCTTGAAGGTAAGGACCTGGCCTTCTCCTGTGCAAGGCTCCCGTATCCCCAGCAGAGAGTGAGCCCGGAGTGGGTCCTGAGATTCACAGGACCCGAAGGGACCTTAGTTCTCAATCGCCCACTTCCCTCATTGACAGACGAGGACACTGGAGGCCAGAGAGGATGATTCAACCACTAGAGCCTAGTCTGCCCTTGTTGAGTGATCGACTAATTAACAAACAGTCCTCCTAGCCTGCTCCAAGTATTCCAAAAATAAGTAGTTTTAGCCTCATCATTGCCTCTGCACCCCCCAAACCCACCTTTTCTAATCCCTGGCTCTAAGGGCATCAGACTTCTGGTAATCTAATATTCAGACGCTCCCTGCATCTGCAACTCCATATAAATCCCACACAAAGAAAACGTCAGACAGTTATCCATTCTGCCTGAGCTGTGCTACGAGAGCAGGCAAAATAAACCCCGGGGATTTAGGAACAACTTTCAAATATACCACAGTGCTCTTAAGACCGTGACCTACGAGGCCCAGCCTCTGAGCAGTGTCTCTGAGAATTATTGGGTTGGCCAAAAAGTTCATTCGGTTAATGAATACATTGTTCAATAAAGTTCTTCGTGAAAGTGAAAAATGTGTCTTTTATTTTTACTTAAAACCAAACAAACTGTTTGGCCAACCCACTATATAGAATCCAGCCAGCAAACAACAATTTCAGAATTACTCACGTGCTTGCCTGTATGTCTCCTACACAAAAGAACTGTATAGTCAAGAGCAAGGCTTATGAAAATCCCCTCTCTGCTCTCATTCTCCCCCATCAGCCCCCTCAGCTCCTCCCTCTTCCCAGAGCTCCCACATCCTACCACCCACCCCTCAACCTTCACACCTTCCCTCTTCTCCTGATTCTGCATCACAGATGTGTAAGAGAGGCTGTCTGAAAACGCAGTTCAGGAGAGGGGGAGATACTGACCTGGCAAAGCTGGAATCCTCGTTAGTGAGCCGCGAGAGGGGGAAAGCTGGGTGCCCTGAATCTTACTATTTTTCCCATCACAGTCATCACAAGGCCACTATAGCAAATGAATGAGTACATGTCACTCATTCTATAAGCATGTTGAAGCCCATGATGCAGAGGAACGTGCAGGGCACTCTCTGCTCTGATGCTGATGATACGGATGCAAGGTGGTGATAAGAGTCATAGGTCAAGTCAAAGATGGGAGTAAGCTCAGAGGAAGTGTCATCAAGCGGTCAGATGATAGGTCGGGGGGACTTTCTGGAGGAGGTAGCTTTCCCCTGGACCTTTAGAATAGACGTGAGATGGGGACGATGGGCTTACTCCAGGAAAGCTGACAGCATAGCCAAGGTATGGACGTGGGAACAAGCAGGGTGAAGGGAAGTGTAAAGAAAGGATGAGAAATAGAGCTGAAAAAGTCAGTCTGGGCATATTACCAAGGGCTTTGGATAGCAGCTAAATGTCTAAAAATCTTGTTAAAATAGGTTTCTAGCCCCCAGAAAATTAGAAACATTCTTCCCATCTCTCTGCTACAAATTCTTATTTAGCTTCTCCTCAATGCCCAGCACTGTTCTAGTACCATAAAATCTTGCCTCTTGGGAGAATGAGCCATTCCATACAGTTGAATGTAACAGTTACTTATCATGTTAAATTATCCCTTTTAATCAAGTGGATAGAAATTTTTCTGAAGGTTATTGTATAGTTTTCACACTTGAACAGTATGCTGGGCGGGCTGGGGTGTATTTCGTCAGAGACTTGAAATCACCAAGATGAACGTAAGTGCTAGAATACAGTGAAGCCCCCAGGGGCTTCCAAAGTGTCTAGAGCTATGTCCTGGCATTGAATGCCTCGCTTTGCCCTCCTTTATATGGCTCTGCTGTCTTCCTTGCTGGCTGCTTCGAGCTGCAAATCCACCATGTGATGGGGAAGCCAAGGGGCAGGCTTAATAGAAACGTGTCTGAAATAAGAGCACGTGGATCTGAGTGAGGGCCAGGGAGCTCCCCTCTGAGAAGTTAGTGAATATAAGGTACGCCTGGCCTCTCCTGTCTCCCCTCCCCTGGTTCAGGCTGTGCTCCTGGTGCGGACAGTTCCACTCCTCAGCTCCAGACTTGAACACCCACCTACCTGCTGAGCCCTTCTCCCTGGATGGGCCACAGGCACTTCAAACTCAGTGTGCCCCAAACTGATCCCCTCCACTGAACCCCTCCATTTATAAACGAATGGTGCGGCCACCCTTCCAGACACTCAAAAGGAAACTTGGCCAACATCCAGGACCCTTTCCTCCCTTTTAGTCCTGATGAACTCCAGGTCCTGCTGCTCTCACCTCTGGGGTTACTAACCTGTTCCCCCCCCCACCCCCCCCCACACACACACTACCACACCGACACCGTCGTCATCTCTTGCATGAACATTGCAGCAGCGTCCTTAGTGGTCTCTCTGCCTCTACTCTTGACCCTTCCAGTCCATCCACCCACAGCAGCCAGAGGGAGCCTTCGATATGTGGGTCTGGGAGGACACGACCCCAAGACCCTGTTAAGACATGACCCCGCCCATCTCTGCATCTCCTGTACCCCTTACTACAGCAACACTAAACAGCCGTCATTCCCCAAGCTTGCCATTGCTGCTTCATGCCTCAGGCCCTTTGCACAGACTCGTCCTTCCTCCCAGACTTCCCTCTCCCTCTGGTCCATCCAGCTAACTCAGTCATCCTTTGGAACTCTGACCTACTGTCATTTCTCTGAAGCCTTCTCATCTATGGGCCAAAATAACTGTTTCCTCCCCTCTGCCTCTTCTATTCCTCATACAGATTTTTTTTTTTGCACATTTCACACTATAATTATTTGTTCACACACTCATCTTCCCCATGAGCTGAGAACAGAAGCTGTGTCTTCCTCATCCTATATACCCAGTAACAGAGAGCTTGCTCCCCGCAATAAATGATCAATCAGTGTTGACTGGCACTGGGTAAGTGGGTGTTCTGTGCTAACAGCTCAGCTAGGGACTGAAAGGGACCTGGGAGGAGTTGAGTTTTGAGCCATGTTCCAAAGAAGGGACTGTCTATGCCAAAGCATGAGAAATAGCAGCATGGTGCTGTGAAAAAGGCAGAAAAAACAAAGCCAGTGTCTAGTGCCGCAGAAGGAGGAGCTGGCGTGCTGTGGAGATAAGGGATGGCCTACAGCAGAGATGGGGGCTGGAAGCTCAGGGTGCCCTATCCAGCCACCCATACCTCCCTCTCTCTGGCCCAGGTACCCTTCTGGAATGGCTGCAATGAGGATGAGCACTGTGTCCCTGACCTCCTGCTGGACGCCCGCAGTGACCTGCCCACAGCCATGTGAGTAGGCTTCTCCCCACCCCCACACTGACTCCTTTCCCTTCCCTGCTGGTGGATCTAGCCTCCCAGGGCCCTGGATGACAGTCCTGCACATGCTTCTCCTAGGCAGCGAGGACCAAACACTGAACTTGGAGCATGGTTCTAGCTCAGGCTCTGCCTCTAACTCCTGTGTGACCTCAGGCAAATACCTTGCCCTCTCTGGGCCTCAATGACCTCCTCTGTAAAAGGAATACTGTTAGTCTAATCCAACCTCCTCAAACTTTTGTTTAGAAAAGGAATCCTTTCTTTGGAGCCTGCACTATAAAACAGATAAAAGGTAGAGACTGAGGACCTAGAGTTCTTGGTGTTCATTGTCTAACCCCCAGACTAGATGACTTCTAAGGTCCATGGACTGACCACTTGGGCTCAGTACTAAGGAGATTAGCAGAGGATGAGTAGGGTGCTCACAATCCCCTGGAGGAAATAAACTGACAGGGCTTCCCTGGTGGCGCAGTGGTTAAGAATCCGCCTGCCAATGCAGGGGACACGGGTTCGAGCCCTGGTCCAGGGAGGTCCCACATGCCGTGAAGCAACCAAGCCCGTGCACCACAACTACTGAGCCTGCGCTGTAGAGCCCATATGCCACAACTACTGAAGCCCGCGTGCCTAGGGCCCATGCTCCGCAACAAGAGAAGCCACCACAATGAGAAGCCCATGCACTGCCACGAAGAGTAGTTCCCGCTCACTGCAACTAGAGAAAGCCCACGTGCGGCAACAAAGACCCAACGCGGCCAAAAATAAATTAAAATAAAATAAATTTATAAAAAAAAAGAAACTAGCAGACAAGGAAAAATACTGATCCTATTTCATATTTATGTAATATATTTTTAAATAATTTATGCTCAGCTTTTATTCAACTATGAAATGATTAGATAGAAGATACATATACAATAAATGGAAATAATACAACACTACTATATATAAAAATAGATAAAAAACAAGGATCTACTGTACAGCACAGGGAAGTATATTCAATATCTTATAATAACCTATAAGGGAAAAGAATCTGAGAATATATGTGTGTGTGTATGTGTGTGTGTGTGTGTGTATGTGTGTGTGTGTATACATATATATATATGTCTGAATCACTTTGCTGTACCTGAAACTAACACAACATTGTAAATCAACTATACTTCAATAAAAATATAAATAATAAAATAAATAAAAAATAGAAATAGTACATCCAAACCTTGTAGAAGGATGACGAAGCAAAGATTCTAACCATCTAGGCTAATAATCAGGCTTGTCTCCATATTGAGCTCTGAGCTTCCTGGCAGCCAAAGCCAAAAGGAAAACATGCTGATTGGAGAGGTGATACATGCCCAGTGAGGTCTACCCCTGCATTCCCCATTCCATGTGCCTGATTCCTGCTGGTCTCTTTCCCACAGGGAGTACTGCCAGAGGGTGCTGAGGAAGCCTACCCAGGACTGCTCTGCGTACACACTGTCCTTTGACACCACGGTTTTCATCATAGAGAGCACACGGCGGCGGGTGGCAGTGGAGGCCCTGCTGGAGAACAAGGGCGAGAACGCCTACAGCACAGTCCTAAATATTTCACAGTCAGCAAACCTGCAGTTTGCCAGCTTGATCCAGAAGGTAAGACCTCGGTGGCCTGCCTGGCCTGCCTCAGGGGAGGGGCTGAGGCGGGAAAGGAGGGGTCCAGGTAGGGGGCCCGGCTGCACTTTAGAATCACCTGGGAGCTTAAAGATACCTGTGTTCAGACTTCTCCAGGACTTTCTAATTGATGTGGTCTGGGTGGGGCCTGGGTCAGTCCACTTCTAAAGCTGCCCAGGTGATGTCACTATGCAGTCCGGGCTGAGAAACATGGGGAGAGGGTGGTCTGAGCCTTTCAGACCATGGAGAGGAATATCCTTCAGCCTGCGCCCTTGGCCCTTGTTAGGGGCACACACACACATACACACACCCGCACATGTGCACACTAGTGCATACACACCCTCTGCCTACAGTTCATCCTCCAGGCTTTTCCACAACAGTCCTTCTAACAAGAATCAGAACCGATTTCTCCCCACTTTAAAACCTCCCATCATCCCCAGTTGCTTTCACAACAGATCCCGAACTCCTTGTGGTTGCACTCAAGGCCCTTCCTGCTTCCCCAGCCACACCTGCCACTTCTGCCCTCACCCCAACACCGGTAGTCCCACTGGCCCCCACTGTTTCCCAGCGCACCTGCCCTTTCACACCAAGGCCCCACCGACCACAGACCCCTGCCTGAGACCCCCTCCCTCATTTCCTGAGAAGCTCCTGCTTCCTCGTGGTAACCCCTTACAACGCCTGCTTACATTTCACCCTCACAACAACTCCAGGAGGTGGTGGCGGTCATCGTATCCCCCTTTACAGAGGAAGAAACTGAGGCACAGAGAGGGGTTAAGTGGCCTGAACAGGACCACACAGCCAGCAAGTGGCAAAGCGGGATTCCCACCCAGCAGCTGGCTCCGGAGCCCACGTTTCACGAGAGAGCATGGTCCCCATGCCACACTCTCTGGGGTGGCTTCCTGAAGCCCCAAAAGGCCACACAGGGCCCCTCGGCCCTCACATCTCCCTGGCGCAGCCCTATGTGTGCTCTGTGGAAATCATCAGTGTCGAGCGCAAGCGCTGCCCCGTTATAACCCTGAACTCCCAGAGGGTGAGTGCCCTGTCTCAGCCACATCTGTCCCCAGGGCTGGGTACAGAGAAGTCCCTCAAGGCATGTCTGTTGAATCATCCTAGGACATCGTTGTCATGTGTGTGTACTGGGGTTCCCAGGTCCCCTCAGACATAGTCTCTGTCCTCACAGATCTCCGTGTCCACCTGGAGCCTGGGGTGCAGCATAGGAGAGCCAGCAGTGCCCTTCTGTCCTCACCTCCACCACCCCTTCCTCACTGGACTGGAGAGAGGCAGGACGGGCCGCTCCTCAGCCACACACACACACGCACACGCACACGCACACGCACACACACACACACACGCGCGCGCAAGCTGTTTTATAGCCAGAAGGGGAAGCTGAGTGGAGTGAGGCCCCCGAGAAAAGAGGGGGGCTGCCTGCGGTGTCCTCCCTTTCCCCTCGGTGGGCCCCCAGTGTCCTCAGACAGACTTCAAGTTCAGTGCAAAGGACCTGAAGGAGGGGCTGTCAGTGCAAAGTCAGTCCCTCTGTCAGGCCCAGGTCCTGTTCCAGGGCCCAGAGTGAAGACGACCAGCCCACCTGGTGGTCTTTCAAAGGCCTCTCCTCCCAGAGGCTTTGTGTCTGTTTGGCTTTAGGGTATTTAAGGGAAACTGAGCCCCAAACCTGCATCCATCTCTTCCTGCTTCCCTGGCCCTGAACTTTCCAAGACCAACCTCGTGCCTGTTCATAACCCTAGGGGGAAGGAATCATGGAATTTTGTTTCTGTGACGCAGAAGGGCTTTGGAAACGTGTTCTGTGAAAGGCCGTGTCTGTACACACACAGGCGCGTGAGCACACACACTTGGCAGGTGGTGTGTGTAGGGCTAGCCTGCAGCCTGGCTCCTTCACCTCCCCAGCGTCCATCCCCAGCCCGGGAGATGCTCACAGCTGGAGCTCAGCAGGGACCTCGAGTGGAGGAAGCCACTTGCTGGTGGTCTGCGCTAGTTACCTCCCGTCTCTGGGGCTCAGTGACCCCACCTGTAAGCTGGATGATAAGTCCCACCTCTGGGCTTGATCCAGAGAGAATGACAGATCATATACGTGAGCGCCTGCCCACTCTCTCCACGACCCGTCACAGCGGAGCCAGTCCTCCGCCCCCGCACTGGGCTCCCACCATGCTTTGCGCTTTCCGCACCCGGAGCCAAGCCGCACCCGAGCCTCCAGGGCCCCTGTGGTCCCAGGATCTGTGGCCTATGCTGCAGCTTCAGCCTGGGCAGTTGGGGGGCCAGGGGCAAGGGTGGCCCCCCCACCCGGGTCTCGGGCCCCACCTAACTGGTGCCCGTGATGCCCCCATCGCCCCAGGACGACTCGGACGGCAGCATCGAGTGTGTGAACGAGGAGAAGAGGCTCCACAAGAAAGTCTGCAATGTCAGCTACCCCTTCTTCCGGGCCAAGGCCAAGGTTGGCGCTGGGGTGGTGTGGGGAGGGAACGGGGCGGGGCGGGGAGGCACAGGGGAGGCAAGAGAAGTGGAAGGGAACAGCGCGCAGGACTGGGGAGGGACGGAGAGGCCTGAGGACGCCTTTTAAGTAGGTTGGATTTTTCTCCCATGAAATGGCCTTCAAGTGACCCAATTACCCAGCCATCCCCAGGGCTGACAGCGCACCCCAGGAGAGCACCAGGACCCTCACCTCAGGGGGAATCCTACCACTCCCACCCGCCACTCTCCCACCTCCTCTTGGCCATTTACCCCACTGTCCTGTATCCTAACCCGTTTTTAGAATGTCCAGCCTCTGTCATGGTGCTGTGCCTGGGGAGAGATGGGAAGAAAAACGAACGTTTCTTGAGCGCCTACCATGTGCTTAAAAGTACATGTGAAAAAAAAAAAAAAAAAAAGTACATGTGAAAAGAGTGTAGGGATGGGAGAGGTAGACTCCAAACCGTGGGGACGTTTGCGCATCATCCCCAGGCAGTAGGCAGGCCCTGAAGGTTCTAGAGCAAGAGGAGACCTGACTGAGGCCGAGCTGCTTGTAGAGTGGGAACCAGACAGAGGGGAGCTTGAGGTAGGGGCCACCTAGAGAGCAGCAGTGTGTTCCCAAGAGCAAGGTCTGCAAGGCTGGGGGAAAGGGAGGAGAAGGGGGAGGGAGATGAGGGCTCCTGGCAAAAGAACCTCCCCAGTGCGACAAAAGTCAAGATTGTGGTTTTTGAGGTGAGGCGCTGACGCACCCAGGAGCTCTTGGGTGAAGACCCAGGGGGAGCAGCACACAGCCCAAGCTTCCCCACCCGATCCTGCAGCGCTCAAGGAGTAGCCATCCCCGCACCCCACCCCTGCCACCAGGTCTCCTTGGGAAACCCTGTGAGGGTCAGACCTGGGAAGAGCACGAGAGGTCTGTGCGAAGCCCCAGTAGCGCCACCAGGTGGGGCAGAAGGTAGCAAAGAGGGTCAGATGTCAAAGGGCACAATCAGGGGACCCAGGCCCTACTCCTGGGTGAAGGCCAAGGGAAGCACCAGGACCTGGGCAGTCAGAGCGGTGGGAGGGCCGCTGGACAAGGAGACAGGTGTGTGACTAGCCTCTGGGTAGCCTGGGACAGCCTTCACCCTTCTCAGCCTCACACCTGTCCACACGCAAGAACGGGGGGTGCATGAGGGGGTCTTATCACTAGATTCTGGCCCCCACTTCCTGCGATGCATGTTGATGGCCATCTCCCCTTCCCACCATCAAGTGCCCCCCAGAACTTCCTGCAGAAAGAGTCTGAAGTTGGATTTGCAGTCTTCTGGTTGCCTGTAGTTAAAAACAAAAAGGGAGAGGGCGGAGGGCTGGCCTCACAGCCGAGAAGCCCCAGCAGGGGAGCTGTTGACCTCGGCTGCTTCCCGCCATGGCCCCTGAGCTCCGCTCACAGTACTCCAGCACCTGGTCCTCCCTCCCCCAGCCCACTCCCTGCCAGCAGGGCCCACCAAAAGGGCAGGGGTTGGGAGGGGCGGGCCAGGGCTGGTGTGGGCAGCGCTCAGACAGGCAGTTCCCAGCCAGTCCGGCTCCAGCGACTTCTTCCTTGTAGGTGGCTTTCCGTCTCGATTTCGAGTTCAGCAAATCGGTCTTCCTGCACCACATGGAGATCCAGCTCACAGCGGGCAGGTCAGGGCTTGTCCGCTCCTTCTCCCTCCCTGCTCGCTACTCCTGGGCCCTGTTCTGCTGCTGGGAACTGCCCCTCCCCACACCAAATGCCCCGCCAAGCCTTGTCCATCGCTGCCCTGCCTGGGAGGGCCCTGGGTCAGTCCCCAAGTGCGGGCCAACCTGCTGCCTGCTGTGCTGCTGCCATTCTTCGTTCCTGGGCAGCTTGGATATAAATAATAATACCCTCAGCTTTCTACAGCATTTTATATAGCAATTATTTAAAAGCCCTACAGTTATAAAGTACTATGCACGTAATATCTCAGTCAGTCCTCACAGCAGCGCCTTAAGACAAGCAAAGCAGGGCTTATTCCCCACCCCACCCCACCTCCCAAGTTACAGGTTAGAAAAGGAAAGCTCAGAGAGGTTGAGTGAATTTCCCAACAACACACAGCATGTAAATAGTACAGTTGGGCGCTAACTAGTTTTCCTACTCCTTATCCAGTGCTCTTTATGTCCTGGTCACTTCTCTCCCCTTGGAAACTTCCAATTTTAAAAGACCTTTCATTACTCTATGTGGGTCTGTCTGTCTGTCTGTCTCCCAGGCCTCCCTGAGGCAGCTTGCTGTAGGTTGACACCGTGAATCGCCCGTGTCAGTAATAAACACACGGAGGTGAGGAGGAATTCTGGCTGGAGCCTTATAAACCCTCCTGAGAACTTCTCCACACTGAGAAATAAACACTGCAGGCAAACCAAGCACCAACATTCCAACACACACACCCATGCGCAAACCAGTCAGCCGTCACAGGAGTGCTGGGGGTCAGCACAGCAGCATGCGCGTGTATCCAGGTATAGTTGGCCAGACTGTGCACTCTGGTGGAATCCTCACTTGACACGAGGAGAAGTTTGTAAGATGTGTTGATACCTTAAGGCCTCCCTCTTAGAAAGCAGTTTGTTCTCACAGGGCCATGAACGCCCTTGCCTGCAGTGTCCTTGGCAGTGTGGGTGCTGGCGGGTGTTTGTGAGTTAGGCATATATAGGCAGGGGACACTGGGCATCTGTGTGTGTCAGATCTCCCTTTTCTAACTAAGCGCCTATCTGGGGTAAGGTTTCCGAAGGAAATCAAACAGTGCATGTCATGAGCAGAAATCACACCTTTTTTATGTCTAAATGATCTGCTCCGGTAGTTCACGGTGCTCAGAAGCGAAGGGAAGCATATTCAACAAAACTTCCTCTAATGCCTCTGAATTTCACTCTCCAGCCTTTTCAAGGCAGCATAGCCCCCATGGGAGCTGGCGCACCCCTAGTCAGCTCACGGGGGGTCGGCTCAAGGGTCAGTAAACGCTCTGCTGTGAATTCCTCATGCTCTTCCCCTCTCTTGGGCAGACCCTTGCCCTGGAGGCATCATCTCCCCGGGCGGGGGGCGGGGGGTAGGTAGCATAGGATTTGCCCATCTGACAGATGAGGAGGGCACACAGGCCGCTGTGACCAAGCTGGCGCCGTCCTCCCAGCCTCCAGCCCAGATGTGCCGCACCCAGAAAGAGGGCAGGGAAAGCTGAGGTCTCCAGGTCCCCTGCCTCCCCGGCCCTTCCCCTCCTGGGAGACACCTCTGATGACCCTGCTGGCTGGCTGCTCTGGTGCAGCAGACCTAGACGCACGGGGATGCTGCTTCTCAGCCCGACTTGGAACCCCCCTGCTGCCCTGAGCTGGGTGGAGGGAGGGCTGTCCCTTCCTGACCACAGGCGCTGCCGGCTCTCCTTGCAGTGACAGTGACGAAGAAGAGAGCACCAAGGAAGACAACACGGCCCTCCTACGCCTGCACCTCAAGTATGAGGCTGACGTGCTCTTCACCAGGTGGGCCGCGGCCCCAGGGCCCTCGTGCTGAGGGACTATGGGAAGCAGCCGGGTATGCCCCTTGAGAGTGCACCCGCCTTGTCCATGGAGGGGAGGTGGCATCAACATGGAGGAAGAAGAGATACAGACCTGGTCCCCAGGGAGCTCCCCGCAGTGGGGGAGGGGAAGGGCTGGAGCAGCAGGCAGTATCCACCCCAGGTGCAGGCTATAAGCGGAGGAATGGTCTGCAGAGAATTTTAAAATAGTCAAACCTGCTAAAAAGTCCATCTGCATTTCATTACCACTTTGCACTAGCAATTCTAAATAGCATCAGTGAGAAAATGCTTCTCCCTGCAGGGCAGACTGCTCCCACCGCCCACCCACCTCAGTCTGCCAGTGGTCCCCAGTGTGCCCCCTGAGAGCTCCCAGGAGGGCAGAGAAGTCAGAAGGTAACCACAAACAGACAGAAAGTTCAGGCCCTCCCACGGCCACCACTAGAGGCTGGAACGCTGCACAGTGGGCAAGTTCATGATCAAAAGAGGTCATGCCCCTGGGCAGGAGGCAAGGGCAGGGGTGGCAAATAACTTGCTCTTCTGGTTCATGGCCATCCCACACACGAGGCAGACATTGCTAATTGATCTCAGAGTTTATTCCTACTGAGCCTCAGAATCCTTCCCAACACAGCACTCCCAAGGGACACAAGAGGAAACGTATTTGCTGTGGTCTAGGGGGAGGCGGGTGCATGCCCACACCCTCTTCCATTCGTTTATCCATCTAGCCTACACTGACTGAGCTCATGGCGACCCTGTCCTCTGTCCCTGCAGGAGCAGCAGCCTGAGCCACTACGAGGTCAAGCCCAACAGCTCGCTGGAGAGATACCATGGCATTGGGCCTCCCTTCAACTGTGTTTTCAAGGTTAGTCTGGAAGGGAGTCAAGCAGACAGCGAAAGTCAGGAGCTGAGGATCCCCCATCTGGGAGGGGAGGAATCTGGAATCATTGCTAGCGCCTGGGGTTCAGCCTCAACCCTGCCACCCATTCACTGTGTGACTTTAGGCAAGTCCCTTCCCCTCTCTGGGGCTCTCAGTCCTCATCTGGAAAATTATGGGGCTGAACTGCGAGGACGTGTCAGTGAAGATTAGGTGTAGCTGCTTATAATTTTTAAAGTATGAAAAAAAACCAGTGGTCTAAATGCCCTGGGGTTTATTCTCTCCCATAAAAGAAGTCCAGAGTTGGCAGCTTTACAGAGTCATCGGGATTGGGTCTCCTTGTGTCTGTTCCACCATCCTCAACATGCAATCATCAGCCTATCAAGTTCACCTCATAGTCCAAGGTGGCTGCAGCTCCAGCCATCACGTTTTCATTCCAGGAAGAAGGAAGGGGAGAAGAGCAGACCAGACCCCTACCTACTAAGAAACCTCCTTGACAGTTCCTTGCACTTCCAATTACTTCTCATTGTCCAAAACGGTGTGATTCAGCTGTCCGGGAGGCTAGGAAATATGCCTTTTTGTCTTGCTTTCTGTCACTAAGGAAGGAGGGAGAAGGAGAATTAGGAAGCAGTTTAGAGTCTCTGCCACAGTGTGCCCCAAGATCTCCCCAGCCCTGAACTGCTGAGTGAGAATTGGGAGCAGGCAGACAGCTGGAAACATGCAGATGCCTCAGTGGCTCATCCAAGAGAGATGTAGTAACCTGCCCAAGGCCACACGGCTCATCTGTGGCGGCAGCCCCAGGTTATGTGCTCAGGCTTTCTGATTCCAAAGCCCTATTTGTGATCCCTGTGGCTCTGACACCAAATGTGTCACGGCTAGAACGTGAACCAACACACGCTCACTATTTACATCCTGCATCAGTTACTGATTATTTCTCACAATAAAGGAATTGTTGTCACCACCTCCACCCCGACCTCTGTCCAGGGAGGCCACCAGCACCACAGCCAAGAGAGGGTGAAAAGGGAAGTAACCCTTGCTGTCAGCCTCGTGGCCCCCGAGTGACCCATCCTCAGCCTCCAGGAGCCCATCCCTTTCAGCTTTCATGCAGTTTCATCCTGTAGCCCCCCGCTGAGATCTGGAAGAGCTTTGGAGCATCTACAGTGAAAAAGCCAGGGGGCTTGAAGGGGCCTGGCTGGGGGGATCGCCCCGTGAGCCTCGTCCTCCACCCCCCAACTGCTGCTGGGTGTACTGACACCTCCCCCCACTCTGGCCACAGATCCAAAACTTGGGCTTGTTCCCCATCCACGGGGTGATGATGAAGTTCACTGTTCCCATCGCAACCAGGGGTGGCAACCGGCTGCTGCTGCTGAAGGGCTTCCTCGCTGACCAGGTACCCATGCCCCGGGGGGCCAGCACAGGGGAGGGGACAAACATATCCCTAGGTGTGCCCCCAAGTCCCCAGACCTCAGCTCCTTCTCCCGAGCCCAGGGCCAGCCGGGCCTTCTCCGGGCAGAGGAGGAGAGAGGACCGTGTCCGGGACGCCGAGTCTGCCAGTGCTGGTGGTGAGGCTGGTTGCGTGTGTCCTCGTGCAGGCAAACACGTCCTGTAACATCTGGGGGAACAGCACTGAGTACCGGCACGCCCCGACGGAGGAGGACCTGAGTCGTGCCCCACAGCTGGTGAGTGTCCCCTGCACCAAGAGCCCCGGGGGACGAGGAGAAGGGGCTGCCTGAGCTCCTTGTCCAGTAGTTTGTCCAGAAGAGCTTGTCGAGCACCTCTATGTCCCAACCTCAAACTGAAAGGACACAGAATAAGAAAAAGATACTTCTTGCCCTTAGTGAGCTCACCATCTCACAGGAGACATGGGATTGAGTGTAAAGAAGCCAAGTAGCAAGGCTGGGATACGTGTCAAGTGAGGGACGGTGGAGCAGACAACCTCGAGTAGAGAAGCAGGGGTCGTGGACTTGCCCCTGTGCCTAAAAGGGCCGGGAGGATACGGACAAGCAGAGGGAGGAGGAAGGAGCAAGACCACATGGGGCTTGTATTGGAGACACTGACCACATCACCTGGGGCCTCCCTGCCCCCAGAGATGGAAGGCAGCCCAGCTCCCACTTCTGAGGCCCTCCCCAAGACATCTGCTAGTGTCCAGGTTTCTGTTCCCAGGGCTGCCTCTGTCCCCACATACCAATTTCTGAGCGTGCCTTCACTATTCCTTACCCAAATAAAAATCTTAGCTATTTTCATTTTGTTCATTTTCAAATGCCTCACACAAAGCATCTTTGGCGTGTAGTGCGCTTTACTGAAGACTTGAACTTGGGTGGGGTGAGGTGGCTGCGAGGGAGCAACACAAGTAAGTTTAACCTGATAAATCTTAACTATTTGATGATTTGTTTGGGTTTTCTATTAGGACGGTGGTATCTGCAAGTAATGATAGTTTTAGTTTTACCACTCAATCCTTTTAAATTGTTTTTCTTGTCTTATTGCTCTGGCTGTAAGGGCAATGGTAAACAGAAATGATGACCGTCTTGTCTTGATCCTGCTTTTAAAGGGATTATTTTTAATTTTTCATTATTAAATGTGATACTTGCCACAGGCTTTTTAAAATAAGCACCCTTATTCAGATTCAGGACATTCCCTGGGAGTTTTTATCATAAACAGAAGTTGGATTTCATAAAAGGCTTTTTTCTGCATCTGTTGCAGTAATACTATCATTTTCCCTTTAACACGTTTGTATGGTGGTGACATTTATAGGTGCCCTAACGTTGACCCAAAGTTCTGTTCCTGAAATACACCCAGTTATGCACAACTTCAAGTGGAGCATCGGATATACCGTCCTTACCTTGTCTTCCAACCCCATCCCCTTCCTTCTTCCTTGTCCTCTGCCCCTCCTACCTCAGGAACAAAACCCCACTTGGTCAAGCTGGGCAGCTGAGCCATCTCTCTGGTGGCCAAGCCCCTGCTCACCCTAAGACCCACCTTCTCTTTCAGAATCACAGCAACGCTGATGTAGTTTCCATCAACTGCAATGTGAGGCTGGCCCCCAACCAGGAAATCAGTTTCCATCTGCTGGGGAACCTGTGGTTGAGGTCCCTAAAAGCAGTAAGTAGAGCCCCGGGGGCCAGGCTGGAGGAGGCAGGTGCTGGGGAGTCTCCCCCGGGAGAGGGGCCAGAACCTGACAAGGCCTCTGATTACACAGCTCAAGTACAAGTTGATGAGAATCACAGTCCACGCAGCCTTGCAGAGGCAGTTCCACAGCCCTTTCATCTTCCGCGAGGAGGATCCCAGCCGCCAGGTGAGCACTGGGAACCCTGCAGACCTGGGCCTGGGCCAGGCCAGCTTGGGGAAGGGTAGCCCCTTCCCCGAGAGTCTTCCTACGCCCCCTGCAGGAGAGAGATGGACAGGCCTGCCAGCAGTTAGTGCAGCATCAGAGGTGAGGGAAAATCAAGACAAACAGGCTGTTAGGGGCAAAACTGGGGAGAACAGGGCCAGAAATAGGCATTGGCGCTGTCCCTCGGGGGCACCAAGCGCTGCACCTCAACAGCCCCCGGAGGCGAAGAAGGAGGGACACCTGCGTGTTTTGCACTAGAGGAAGTGGAAGTACAACCCAGGCCTGCCTGCCCGCCCACCTGCTTCAGGGCGGCGAGGCTGGGTCTCGGCAGGCTGGCAGCCTAGAACGGCCAGCCAACCTCCCCTCCCCATGCATCCGCGCCTCAAATCTAATGAAGTCTGCTGCGAACTGAAGTTGTGAAGACCGAGGGACTCGAGCTATCTCTGAACTGGAACTCTTTTTGAATTGAGTAAAACTGGACTGTCTCAGCTCAGACTGGCTTGAATCAGGGTCTAGGAAAGGGGTGAGGCTCCCTGTGGTGCTCTCTGGGAAAATGAGAAATTGGGTCTTGAAAAAAAGGCGGGTCCTCTGGAAGGAGCCGGGCGTCTCGGGCGTGGGACGCTGCTGCCCTCCACTGGCCACATCCCCAGCCCTGGCCTGGGCTCCGGGTGAGCGTCCTGTACCAGATGCGCAGTCACCCACCAGCCCCACCCCAGGAGACACTGGAGAGCAAAATGGGACTGGTCAGGAAGCCAGACCTCCATAAAACACACACGTCGATCCCAAACAGCGTGTGGGTGTGCCAGGCGGAGGGGGAGCCGGCACAGAAGCCCGGGGCAGCATTCAGCAGATCCACCCGAGGAGCTGTTTTATTTGTTCCTTCTTCAGCATTTGTCAGGTGTTCATCCTGTGACTCAGGCTCACCCCCCAGATGAATTAGGCAGACAAGGGGGCGAGGACAACGAAGTGTGGGTGCAGTCTGGGGGAGAGCACAGGTGCTGGCATGGGCGTTGGTCAGAGCAAGCCATGTCCAGGGAAGGCTTTCTGGAGGAGACGGTCCACTTGACCTGAATCTTGAGAGACATGTGGGAATTTTCCAGGCAATCACGCGAGAAGAGGCATGGTACAGACACCCCACGCACACACAGACCACCCCTTTCTCCGCACTAGTCCATTTGTCATTTACTAGTTTAAGTGATTTCTCCTTCCACTCCCACTTCCCACCCCCAAAAACTCCTCTTATACGCTCTGGATGCCTCACTTCTCTTAGAAAGCCAGCAACCCAAAATTTAAGCCCCTGTTGCCTTGGCTCTGTGCGAGGTGCTGGTGTGGGAAGGCAGAGCCAGCTCCCAGCCTTCAGGGATGGAAAGAGCATAGAAGGGACCTGCTGTTGGTGGAGCCCTACCTATGTGCCGGGCACCGCAACAGACACTTGCCGTGTTACCCTGCTTACTCCTCACAGCACTGTGAGGGGCGTCCCCACGTCCATTTTTCAGATATGGAAACGGAGGCTGTGTGAGGTAAGGCGGAAGGGGAGCAGGCTTGCCTCAAGGTGAATAGCCCAAGGCTCCGCCATGCTGTCGTGGGTGCGTTCGTTCAGGCTTTCAGCGCGTTGACTGAGCTCCTGCTCTGTCCCAGGCACTGTTCCAGGCACTGAGGATAGAGCAGTGAGCAAAATAGATAAAGCCCCTGCTCTCCCTGGAGCTGACACTCTAGATGGGGGTGGGGGGAAGAGTCAACGAACATAAATACATACAATGTCAGTGGTGATAAGGTCTGCCCAGAAAAACACAGGTGCGTAAGGGTGGAGACGAGGGGTGTTATTTTATACAGGGAGACTGGGGAAAGCCTATAAGGGGACAGCAGACAGAGACTAGAAGAAATACAGTGGTGTCATGCAGCGAAGCGGGTTGGGGGAGCCCCACCAGCAGAAGAAACAGCAATGCAAAGCCCCAGCAGCAGGCGTGTGCTGGGCGTGTTGGCAGCCGGGTGGCTGAGGGCTGGAGTAGAGAGAGCAAGGGGCAGAGGAGGAGATGAGGCTGGCGAGATAAGCAGGGCCGGAGGGTGCAGGGCCTTGCAGGCCAGGACAAGGACTCTGTTTTTCACTCTGAGGAAGATGGGAAAACCTGGAGGACAGAGCAGAGCAAAGAATAAATCCCCTGCCTCTGGCTACTATTCCAAGAACAGACTGTAGGGGGCTATAAGCAGAAGGGGCAGCTAGGTGGCTGCTGCGGTCTCCAGGTGGGAGATGAGGGTGCTCAGTCCAAAGAGGTAGCCTTGGTGGTGGCAGGAGTGGCCACATTCTGGGTGTTTCAAAGGTAGAGCAGATAGACTTTGCCGGAGTCCACTTGGGTGTGAAAGTGACAGTCAGTGACCAATACAAGAAGCAAGAGCAAGGAAGGACAAGGCTGCCATTTGCTTTGAGGGGAAAGATGTTGAAGGAACAGGTTTGAGGGTGAGGAGTGAGATCAGGAGTTTACTTGGGGACCTGTTAAAGATGCCAGGCAGGCCGAGTAGACAGTTGGATATGAGTCTGGAATGCAGTGGAGAGTCCAGGTAGAAGGTGGCAATGTGAAAGCATCAGCAGGCATAAAGATGGTTACGGCCCTAGGACTGAGTGAGCTTCCCCAGGGCTGCGTTAGGGCTCTCATGGCCCTGGGCACTTTTGCTTTCAGGGCCTTACTCCATAACCAAGATTTTTTTAAAAAGCATTATTTTCTGACTTGGTCTGTATAAAGACAAATATAATCCAGACAAGATTATATTTTTTTATTCTAACTTTATAAGAAACTAGAACACTTCTGTGGACCCCTAAAAGCACCATGGACCCTGGGCGCCGTGCCCACGGTGCCTACTCCATAAGTCAGCCCCGAGCTCACCAGAGCCATGGGACACACCAACACTTAGGAAGCAGCAAAGAGAGCAAGAAAGAGTGTCCCATGTGGTAGAAGGAGAAAGCAGGGAGAGTGGAGTGGCCCCAGGCCCAAGGCAGAAAGCGTCTCAAAGAGGAGGTGGGATCACTTGGTCACTTAAGTCAGATGTCTGCTGCACCAGGGCTGGGAGCTCTGAGGCCTCTCAGCAGGCTGGTGCAACCCATCCCTTCAGCGTCTCCCTGAGGAAGGGGATGCAGCTCTCCCACCGGGTGCCTGCTGTCTCCTACCCTCCTGCCCCTCCCCAGGCTACCACCTGGGCCCCAGAACAGTAGCGCTGTTGACCTGGCCTCACCCCTCACCTTGCAGATCACATTTGAGATCTCCAAGCAAGAGGACTCACAGATCCCCATCTGGATCATCGTGGGCAGCTCCCTGGGGGGCCTCCTGCTGCTGGCACTGCTGGTCCTGGCACTGTGGAAGGTGAGGGCCCCCGCGGGGTGCAGGTGGGGGGCAGCATCCTGGCCGTCCGGGCCTGGGGCCTCCGCCTCTGAGCTCTGTGGCCAGTCCCCATGTTCTCCTCCGCGTGGGAGCTGGGGCCCACCCAGCCTCCTCCCCAGAACTTGCCGACTCCTCACCACAGCAGGCAGATGGGCTAGGGCCACCAAAGGGTACTCAGCCTACAGCTCCAACCCTTTTGTGGGTCCCTCTGAGAACCTAATGAAAGCTAGGCTTCCTCTGATCAGAAAAAAAGCAAGCACACGCAGCCACAAAATGTCTCCAACCATGTCAGACTGTTAAGAAGCCCCCCAAAAGCCCTGCTCCGTCTCTGAGCCTCAGGCTAAGAACCCCTGGTCTCAGCCTCTTCCTGTTATAGATGAGGTGAAGGAGGCCCAGAGAGGGGTGTTGACTAGGGCAGCGTCAAAGAGCATGACTGCTTGCCTCTTGACACAGGCTCCGTCCACTTGGTTCCAGCCTCCCTGTCACCAATTAAGTGGCCCGTTGTGCAGCCTGGCGGTGGTAGGGGAGATATGCAGCATGAGCTGGGGCATTCGGGGAAGGCTTCTGAGGAAAGAAGCCTTAAGAGAGTGAGTGAAGGGAGAGCAGGAAGGGGAGACAGGCCCTGTCCACCCTGCCCACCCCTGAGATTTCTCCCTTTGCCTTCCCACAGCTCGGCTTCTTTAAAAGTGCCAAGCGCAGGAGGGAGCCCGGCCTGGACCCCACCCCCAAAGTGCTGGAGTGAGGCTCCGGGGGAGGCTGAGAGTTGATGGGGGCCAGGACACGGGCCCAGGCAGTGTGCAGGCCCGTGGCCCACCGAGCTGGGGTGGAGAGGACGCCGGCTCGCTTTGCACTTGACCTCATCTCCTGAGAGACCAAGTCTGCTCCCTCTGAAAAGAACTCAAGTCAGTTTTAAGAGGGACTGTTCTACTGGGAGCCATGGTACCTCCAACACAGATCCCTAGGGATTTAAAGGGACCCCCCCCACCCAAGGTATACCCCAAAGCCGCCCCCAGGCTCTGTGGGGGCATTTGCTGCCCCCATCACTAAGGTGCTAGAAATTCGTCGTCACCCCATGCTCAGAAGAAACCCAGAGGGGAAGACTACAAATGCAAACCCACTCTGCCCTCTCCAGGCCTCTAGTTCCAGTGGGACCTAAGGGGACAGCAGATCTGCACTCTGCGCTGTCCTCCCACCCCAACGCTGTCCATGGCTCCCGAGTCTCCTCACCCCTTCCCCAGGCCGGAGATAGGTCCCCGGAGCGCCCCCTGCCTGAGGGGCCCAGCAGTGACAGCTATTGGCCTGGATGAAGACAGGCTCTGGGACGCGGAGACTGTGATGGACGGGCAGCTGGGACCTAGGAGACCGGGCACCCACCAAGATGCGGAGGTGGGCGGGCTCTCCCGCATCCCCACCGTGCGTTCACACTGACCACCGCCCACATCCCCTCCCAACATGCTCTCAGCAGCTGCAGGCCTGCAGCTGCCACCTCTCTTGCTGCTTTTGTTCCTGGGAGCCTGGCGGAAGTGTGGATGACGCAGTCCCCAGGCTCCACGGTCCCACTTCGTCTTCCACCGCAGCCTGTCCTGATGCGATGGCAAGGCTGCAGGCCATGGGCAGGGGTAGAGGTGGGGGGCCTCCCCTCCCTGCATCACCCCCTCCCGACACACACACACACACACACACACAGCCTCTCACGGCCTCCCATCCCTCCCTTCCGACCACCCATCACCCATCACCCATGGGGGAGAAGGGCTGGACCAGTGCTGAGGAGTCCTCCCTGGAATGCACTGGATAAAGCTGGTGCGGGAACCCCCGGAGCCTGTGCAGCCTTGGTGGCAAATGTCTGATCTGCCAGCCCGTGGGACAAGTGGTACTACCAATGACAGCGCCCCGAGGACAAGAGGCATGCCTGGTGCCCAGCCGAGTAATTTATGCCTTAACTTTGTTGTGAGGTAGGAATGAAGGGGGGATACATCAAAGGCATCTGTCCCCTGTCACATAGTACGACCTTTACTGTCGTAAATATTTTAAAGAAATTTTTAAAAATACAGTGTTTAAAAACAACTAAGAGGCTGCCATCCCTTTTGTGGGCAGAGCATGTCCTAGTGAGCCACACTCTTTGAGGACAGGAGGTGGATGAGGGGATCCCTGCTTCTTTCCCATTGTCTCTAGATGTTTGGAAGGGACTTGTCCACCCTTTGCTCCCCACAACATCCCCTCCCAGTGGCTGCCTGGTCTGGGATGGACATCTCCAGTGATGGAGCACTCCCTCCCTCTTTCCCTCCCTCCCAAGCCCACCTGTTCCATCTTTGGCCAGTTTAGATGGTTGAAACCCACATGTCACTGTAGCTTCTACCCCTTCGTTCCTGCTCTTTCCTCTAAGGCCTCCCAGATTTCTCTAGGCTGGCATCTCAGTGCTAACTTTCAGACCCTGACTTCTAGTTTCTTCACCTTTACCCACAGACTACTCTTAAAATTAGTTGTCTCCCTTCTATTCTCATGCCTTTGGAATCTCGAGAAGCCAGTAGAATCTTAGAAATTATTTGGTCCTGTTCCCCCATAGATGAGGACGCTCAGAACCAGAGAAGTTAAGAGAGCCCCAGGTCACAGCAAAATCCAGACTAATCCCAGGACTGCTGTCTCTCAAGCCAGACTGTCGTTCTAGCCCAGCCTTAGAAGGGCTTCGTGAAGGATTAGAAGGAATTGACATGAAGTCACTCGTCACTCTTTATGGGAATATTTTTTCTCAAATGGTGAAACCAAAATCAGAAGGTAACATTTTAAAATTGTATTTCATTTGCGTCACTACCCTCATGAATGGTGTGGTCTGGCTAAAGGAGAATCAATGACCCCACACCCAAAAGGGCATTGTTTGGTCTGGCACCAAGTCTTTCTGTCAAACGCCGTCAACTCTGAGAATGCTTTCATGTGAAACCAGACTTTCAGAGATTGGCATTCACATTTTTAAAATCTGCCATGTGCAGCCACAGTGCAGGCCAAACAAAATGCATCTGCAGGTCAGATGCAGCCCAGAGGTCACCGAATTGCAACCCCTGGACTCAGAGGCAGCCTTTATCCCCAGGAGGTCATAGTCCCTCCATGTCCTCCCCTACCCTAGGCCAAGAACAACTAAATGGTCAAAAGGTGGAAAAAATGGGAGGCTTGTTTGTATCTTCAAGGCCTTCAGCCCTTGCACTGTGTCGCTCTCCTCTCTCTCTTATCAGTTCTCCCTTTCTGAAATTATTTGCTCTGGGGTATAAATGTCCATGACTGGCCTTAAATGTGCTGGTAGGGCAAGCAGAGAAGATACATTTTACATGTAGCAAAGCCTCGTGCTAGAGCAGCGTTTCTCAGGCCTGGCTGCACATTAGAATCACCTGGAAGCTTTAAACGCTACCTATACAAGGCCCCACCCCCGGGAGTCAGACTTAATTGGTTGGGAGAGGGGCCAGGGCATCGTTTGTGTTTCAGAGTTCCCCTGGCAACTCCAGTGTGCTGAGCGTTGAGGTCAACAGGCAGGTGAATATGTAGGCTAGAAAGCGAACAACAAAAAAGGGGTTTACGTGCACAAGTGGCCTTCTGTGCTGAGTAATGGGAACTGTGTTGTCATCGTAATGCTGTTCAGGTTTACTTGGCTCCCGCCTGCAGTTTAGAAGACTTTCTCGTTGCAGCAAGTCTCCAGAGTGGAATTTGCTACAGGAGATCACCCAGTTCTTGAGTTGGGGGCACATTTGCTAATGTCCGGGCGGGGGGCAGCCTCTGAAGCATTTTTAGCATTTTTAGCATTTGGTGGCAAGCTGTCCAAAACGCAACCTCAAATCAACATGAAAATTCATATTATGGTTCATAGATGGGAGTTCTTAGCAATGCTCTCTGTCTGGTAGTTAAGTGTAATTATTTATGATGGAGCTAAGGAGTGAACTCAAGAGTGTTAACATGAAGCATAACCAACTTAAAAAGCCTTTTAGAAGCCTTATCGGCCCATCCTAGACACTACTTCAAAACAGCTGCGCTGATTTCCAGATGGCCTCGTGATACTAAAGCAATTCCACGGCAGGTGAGCGCGCAGGAGGAAAACATGCCTGGGGCGGGGCCTGACTGCAAACCAAACTACCAGCAGAAGGCGGTTTTAGAATCTGCTCCGTGGACTGTCAGGATTTTTTAAATTCTAGGCTCACTGTCTAGTAGAGGGAAAGGACCTCCAACAGGGAGTTGTGAACTGAGATGTGCAAGATGTTCCGGGGGGTCCCATGTTGATTCTGACATGGTGACATGGTTAGACCCCATGCGCAAGGGGCGCCGGCCCTCAGAGAAGATACAAGAGCTGAGGGGCAGACCTTGGGTAGCTTTGAGAGAGGCCTCAGGCCCTTGCGCCATCATCCGGTGTTCTGCAGGGAAGTGGACATCAATTGTGCTGTCCCTCAGTTCCGGCCAGCTAAGAGTTGAAAAGGAGAAATTCAGGTAAGAGTGCGGCTTCTTTCTGGTGTCAGATGGTGTGGGCGTGTAAGCTCGGAGGGCAGGGTGTGCCTCTTAAAGCGGAGTATCTATCCAGAGCTGAGCGTCTCAAAGTGGGGTCCTGGGGCCACCTAAATCAGAACCTCAGATGACATTCTACCCCAGACCTCACAGATCCAGTTCCTGTGAGGTAATTTTAAGCACATTAAAATTATAGAACCAGAAATCTAGAGCCGTAAGATTTTGTTATTCTCTAGACTTCAACATCAGTTTCTTACAGCATGGCCTTTCTCAGCTGCCCTTTAGCCTATCTTGGTGGCAGCAGTCATCGGTAAAAACCCCCCAAGGGGTGTCCTTCCAGTGCCAACAGTGGAGTTTCTGGGCCTTCCTTTTGTTAAGAAGGTGGTACTTCTTAACAAGATGGGTATCAGGTGAAGGGGGCTAATACAAACACAACAGAGAGAGAGAGGAGAATAATTCTTTCCCAGGAAATGTGGGAGAGCTTCTCTGAGACCTTTCCTAGAGGTCTATAAAAGACAAGTTGCTGTCTCCATCAGTATTCAAGAGCTTTTAGCATCCATACTCTCCCAAAATAAGACACGAGACTCTTGGCTTTAAGCCCTAAGATGCCAGGCAGCCTGTAATCGAAGAAGCTGGCTTAATCATGCTTCTTTTCTGGCATATGACTCACTGCAACCACACCTCACCCCAAACATGAAGTGGCCAAGTTTCTCCACCAGATATGCCTTGGGTGATTGACTTAATACAGCCATTAGTAGTGAAGGGTCCTGTCTTCACCACACTGACCTTTGTTTTTACCTTTAGCTAATGTCACGTTGCCCTTTATTCTGCACTACTTCTTACCTTTAAAAAAAAATCCCCCCAAATTATCCTTATATTACTATTAATGTCAACTAGATCCCTATCAGAGGACAGTCAAGCTTAATCGCCCACATTAAATCTGCAGAGTGCTTCTGTGTCA
The DNA here is from genome assembly GCF_963455315.2 of Globicephala melas. Taxonomy (NCBI): domain Eukaryota; kingdom Metazoa; phylum Chordata; class Mammalia; order Artiodactyla; family Delphinidae; genus Globicephala; species Globicephala melas. The sequence goes on from NC_083315.2 coordinate 65,856,500, forward strand.
CTGTCTGTTCCGTTAGCTTTGACATCACACTAAAGTAGGACAGCATGTTCCAAACAAAAACTGAAACCGGAACGTAGGAGCTTTGCTGGTGTAGCTTGAAGGGAGGGTTACAAGCCTGGCACCTGGCCTCTGAAACTTCAATAAGATATAGGCTAAAATGTACCTAGCAGACTCACAAGACTCAAAGTAGGGTATGAGCAGAAAAATATTTTTTTTAAGCAGATGGGGGCACCATTCCTTAAGGACTCATCCTTTCTAATCAGTTGTGCATGTTCTTTGTTCCTGTCTCCCTGGTACTATATTAAAAATGATGATGGTAAAGTTTTCTGAAACGTTTTCAGAAAATGGCCCAAGCCAGTGTTCAAAAGTAACATCTTAAACTTTCAAAATTAAAATTTGAGGAAAAAATAGAAAATCAGATTTCAAATAGAGACATCTAGCTGGACAAGAAGCTTATCAAGGACAGGGACCATGATTCTTATTTTTTGTATTCACATCCCTGATATAGTGCCCGACACACAGTAGGTGCTCGATAAACAGGAATTTCCAACTGTTTCTTCCTACTGGTTGAGGCCAGAGCAAACCCCAGTTCTGTTCTCCGGATGAACTGAGCAAACCAAATTTACAAATCACAGGCAAATTAGAATATATAATTTTGTCTAAGCTTGCCAAAAAGCTAAGATTTTGTGAGCTACCTGAAATTTGCATCTCATACTGAAATTTTCTAGATCAGGTATCTGATGAAATATATTACTGCCAGCATTTTCTTTTGTCTGGACATCTGTTACTTTAATACAGCAGACATTACTTGAAATACAGGAAAAAAAAAAAAAAGATGATTTAGAATTTGGATGATTTCTGCAGTCCAGTCAGATATTTTTGCCAGGCACAGATCTGGCAGAAATGCTAAGATGAGCTTCTCTGGTACTGGTGTGAGAGTCTTACAGTGAAAGAGCACTGTTCAGCGGGTCAGTAAACTCAGAGCCTACCTCAGGCTCTGACACTTGGTCCTTGTGCAACCTTGGATGGCCAAGTCGCTTCTTTGTGAGCCTGTATCCTCAACTATGAAGTGACAGAGTTGCCCTAAATGATTTTTTCAGATCTCTACAAAGGGACTCACTAAATCTAAATTTGAATGCAAACATGTGTGGAGGATGTGCTCCAGTACCACCCTTTAATACCCTTCTGGTAATCTTAACTATTGTAATTAGGTAAAAGAAAGAAATATGAGGTATGAATACTGGAAATGAGAAGGCAAAATCATCATTACCTGTAAACGATGATTAGTGTATCTGGGACATCCAAATGAAGCAAATGAAAAAAAAATTTTTTTTAAAAGGGAGGGCTTCCCTGGTGGCGCAGTGGTTGAGAATCCGCCTGCCGATGCACGGGACACGGGTTCATACCCCGGTCCGGGAAGATCCCACATGCCGCGGAGCGGCTGGGCCCGTGAGCCATGGCCGCTGAGCCTGCGCGTCCGGAGCCTGTGCTCCGCAACGGGAGAGGCCACAGCAGTGAGAGGCCCGCGCACCAAAAAAAAAAAAAAAAAAAAGGGAAATCCATTAAAATGCCTATATCAAAACATTAACATTTAGAAGCATATACAGTGGAAGAAAGGCTCCTCTCTACAATATAAACAAACTAATGATAAAAAAAAAAGGAAGATATTTGCAAGACCTTTATTAAAAATAAACTTTCTGGTTAGAGAAAAAAGACAAATGAAACATCAGCCCCACTTTTATTAATACTTAACATTTAGCAGGCACTTCACTGTTTTAAGCACTACATTAAGCGTTTTAATTCTCTCACTTGCTCATCACAACTTAGGTAATATTATTGTCCCAATGTACAGAAACTGCGACTTGGATCGAGGTCACAGAGGTAGTAAGTGATGGAAAGAACCCAGACAGTATTCCTCAGGGTTCCACCACACTGCCAGGTCTACAGAATAGAAGAGAGAACCCAGAAACAGATCCAATTACTTTATGGGAATTTATGATTCATATCAGTGGAAAATAAGAGAGTTCTTGGCTAGCTGGATCCTTAATCAAAATAAATTCCAGGTAGATAAAAGATTTAAACCAAAGAAGACGAGAAGGAAAGAATGTGGAGAAGAAAGAGGAAAAACAAGGGGGGGGAGGGGAGAGAGAAGTGGGAGGAAAAGCCATAAAAGCACTAGAAGAGAACATGGGTAAAAAAGATATATGAACTTGGAATGGAGACAACTTGACAAGATACAAAATTCAATAGATATAAAAACTACTAAAAGTCAAAAAACAAACTACAAACTGTGACACGACAGAAAATTTCCTTAAATTTGCAAGGAATTTCTAACACGTAGCAAGAAAAAGACCACAACCCAAAAGCAAACAAAAGAAAGAAAAAAGGTCAGTAAATATATGTCAACCTCATTCATAATCAAGGAACACAAATCAGAACCATGAAATATTTTCCATTTCCATCATCTTGGCAAAAACTAAATGATTAGATAATATTTGATGTCAATAAGGATGTAGGGAGATGGAAGGCAACTGGATCACCTCTGTCAAGATTTTAAACAGTCACTAAACCAGAAGTTCCAGAGCTAGAAATGAATTTGTTCTCTGAATACAGTATATAAGGATGTTCACTGAAGCAGTATTTGGAATATCAGTAAACTGAAAACCTAAAAATCCAACACTAAGGCCTGGTTAAATAAATTTTAAGTCCATCCGTATAATTAAATGCTATAAAATTGTTTTTTTAAAAATCTATACAGGGCTTCCCTGGTGGCGCAGTGGTTGAGAGTCCACCTGCTGATGCAGGGAACACGGGTTCGTGCCCCAGTCTGGGAAGATCCCACATGCCGCGGAGCGGCTGGGCCCGTGAGCCATGGCCACTGAGCCTGCACGTCCGGAGCCTGTGCTCCACAACGGGAGAGGCCACAATAGTGAGAGGCCCACGTACCGCAAAAAAAAAAAAAAAAAATCTATACATACCAAAATGAAAAACTGTCCAAGATATATTAAATGAAAACAAGATGCAGAATAGCATAGGAAAGTTAAAAGTCCATTTGCATTAAAGAAAAAAAAAGGAGAAAATACACATATATACACATAAAATTCTGGGAAGCTACTCAAAAAACTAGTGAGTACCCTCTGAAGAGTCCAAATGGCAGGCAGAGAGAGATGAAAAAGTAACTTTTTTTTTACTATTTGAATTTTTCTTAACTCTCTGAATTTTTTTCCCCATGCACATGTATGTAACTTTCACAACTTTTTAAAAATGAATTCAACAAAAGATCATCTCAACACTGAACAATAAAGACACACACTTCAAGGCAGTTTTTTTTTTTCAAACATTTACTGAACACAAACACCATTTTTTCCTATTACACAGCAATATTGTTAGTTTCAAATTAGCTGGGCTATTAGGACTGTCAGTTACCACGAAATTAAAAATGATTCTACATGTCAAACTCAAATAGAAAATGTCATGCAATATATAAATCACTAACAGGCCTCTGGTGCAGTCAGCAAGTTCACTATGTTTATTAAAGTCATGTAAATGGTTTGACAAAAGTGCACAATAGAATGACATCACTGGTTTGTTATAAATCACAGTGAATTACTAGAATACAACAATGTAATTCCTCTACGTGGAAGATTGCAGGATGGTGTGACTATTATAAAGGATAGGATCTTTCAACACGTTAAGCCAGTCAGAGTTTACTCCCCAGCTATATACTTGATTGGTTAGCAAAGCTGAGGTTATTTTCCCTCATCTTTTCTCCTCTACCAGTTACTAAGCAACAACAACAAAAAAAGGCCATGCACAAATTTTACAACACCTGATTAAAAAAAAGTTACAAAACCTTGTGCATTGCTTGGATGAAGCTTACATCTTTGCTCCTTCATTTTTCTGATTAGGCCACTCACCACATGACTCACCCCTAAATGAAAAGCCATTAACAATTTAGCACTTCTCACCCCTGCACACACATCAAGGTACACTCCCCATAACCATCAAGTCGGTGTCCCTTTCCTATATGTTAACACAAATGAACACACCACAAACCTAGGACTAGAGACCACATTTACTTTACAGTTTTGAAAATTAATATATCACCACTATCCATGTAGTAGTTGTTTCAGATCCCATATTTGGAGAAGGTACTGTACAACCCAGCCCATCTGAAGATTTGGGCAAGTCTGCCAGGAATGTATGAGAGAGCTCAGCAATGTACCATACACATTAGAAGCTCTCTACTTTCCAGAGAAGGTATCCAGAGCAGGGCTGTGCATTTTCAGAGTCGGAGTCAACACACAGCTTAGAATCTTATGGACTAATAACTTTTCATAGAGCAAAAGGCAGAGGTCTGTTTTCTTTAACCCATTTTAATGTTATAGTATAGTCAGTGAGGGAAACGGAATAGTCATCTGTACACGGATACATCTGGCTAGCCTGAAAAGGAGCATTTAAAACATTTTACCATAAAAGCACAGAAAACCTACCATAAAAGCAAGTCCTTTATACTTTTATCCATCTACTCTCTAGTTCCATCACTGGCTGCTTCTAAAACCAGCAAACTAATCCAAGGTCCAGCAACTCATTCCTCACCCTGCCCCATTCCCCCAGAAAGAAATGCTTCTGCTTGAATAACCTGAAGTGGCCTTATTCCTCAAGTAGCTGCCTCAACTGAGATGGAGACTGGTGACAGGGTACTGTTCCCTTGGGATTCTGATTTTCAAAACCACTTGCCAAATGCAGAGCTGACACTCACGGAGCTGCTGCCCCCACATCACATTTTACTTCAAACAGTGCTATCGTGCCTAAGTTTCTCATGATTACAGTTATTAATCAATGATCAGGGTAACGCAGTAAAACCCTTCCCAGAAACAAGCATGACCAAAGTTTGCTTTTTGGTTTGTTTGTTTGAACCTGAAGGTAGCTGGACTGTGGCCTACTAGAGAGCAATCCGGGGTAGACTGAAAACAATGTTGTGTCAGAGTTCTTATGTCAAAATTTCCTGTCTGATCAGTTGAAGGATGCATTTGCTGCCCATTCCTTGACCTAAATAGTTACCTAAACTCAAGAGTTCAATTTTACCAACTCTTGAGTGCAAAACCCACCCAAGGGTTCACATGGTTTGCCCAGGCATTCATCCACTTGGGCCTCTAGTTAACTAAATTTATATGACAATTACTGAGCAAGACCAAGGAGTTTTGATGGAATTTGTAATGTTATCAAGGAAGACATACCATCTAAAGCATAATTCTACCAATAATAAACACAAAATGACAAAAGTGGCTAAAAAAATGGCAACAGCCCAGAGTTCTCAGAGAGCTGAGATACAGAACTATCACCTTTGTTATTTATTTTCTTAAAAACAAAACAAAACAAAACTTAAGTTTGGGAAGGGTTTGGCTAAACAGATTTTAAAATAATTCTACCAAAAAAAAGAGAAACAGGCATGTAATCACTTGTTTCAAGAATGGTTTTATACAGGTGTTTCACAATACATATTTGGATTCGTTTCACAAGACAGAATTAGATCCTTAGCAATATAGTGCACAATGTACCGCTATACCATAGTTTAAAAAAAAAAAATCTCGGTTACCATTAGCAAAGTTCATAGTCCATTCCACTGTCTTCAGATTTTTTTCTCCAGCTTTGTCAGCATTTCAATCAGCAGTTTTACTCTCTCCAGCATTTAGTCCTCCCTTCTCAAAAACACTGAGTGTCATTAAATTTTGATGTCTGAATATGTACAGATAATCATTATCCTCGTTTTATAAGTAAGTAATATCTAAAATAGTTCTCGTCCTGGGTAGCCAAAGGGATGAAATGGTTTTTAAAACATGCAACATTATCTGATATTTTAAGTTTTGATGTTTAAAAATCATATGCATTAATAATGGAACCAAGGGCTTCCCTGGTGGCGCAGTGGTTGAGAGTCCGCCTGCCGATGCAGGGGACACGGGTTCGTGCTCCGGTCCGGGAGGATCCCACATGCCGCGGAGCGGCTGGGCCCGTGAGCCATGGCCGCTGAGCCAGCGCGTCCGGAGCCTGTGCTCCGCAACGGGAGAGGCCACAGCAGTGACAGGCCCGCGTACCGCAAAAAAAAAAAAAAAAAAAAATGGAACCAAGTAAATACCAAGTATCATAGCTATTCCTCAGACTGTCAAATAAACAGGCCTTGAAGTCTGAAAAATACAGGGTCTGATCTGAGCTGTGAAAAAGGCATGATTCACTCACCTGGAGGATGAGCATTTTCTCTTTCATGAGAGTTGCCAAGAGCAGGGTATAATAGTTCCCTGATTCACACCAGGAAGATCAAGGCCAGTAATTTTCAAATTAGGGCTCATTCAAATACCTCCCTTTAGACCATCCTAAAAAACCTTCCTTGTAAAAATCTCAGGTTAGGAAAACAGAAATATATTACTATGACAGAGTTTACCATCAAAACATTCCTAACTGAAGCAAGAAGACACGTGAAGTATAACTACAGCACAGTAAAATTATCTCGCGTTCTTGGGGGAAGAAGTTTTTAAAGTACCCCCATCCATTCCCTCCTATCCTTCAGAGTGTTTCATTTCATGGGGTACCTATTTTATTTAAGGTCCTAGGTGCTGATTTTGGCTTAGTCATTATGTTTTATACTGATCCGGCTGCAACCTTTTTCTTATACTTCACAAAGCAATATCCATACATAAAATGTTAACTGAAACCTTACCAGTGGTTTTGTTGTTGTTTTTTTTAGTTTATATCTGATGTTGCTGCATCATTATAATGCTTTTCATTAAAGAAAAAAAGCTGCAGGTCTTCACTTACAGTACCATGCACTATGAGTAGCTAAGGCATTCACTTGGCACTAGAGAGAAAAATACAGATATAGCTAATTTTATTTTATCATTTTTAACATTGAAAGAAATAGGTGTGTACCCTTTACTTGAATTTCTGTGATGCTTAAAAGATAATCACAGAATATTCTTTTGACAGTTTACAATGTTGCCATTAAAACAAAACAAACAAACAAAACCCATAAAGACCTCTGTACAGCCTGTCGGAATAAGCGACATTTTGTGGTTCCAAAATTTGCTGCCCTCAGGCAGAAATATCTTTCCAAATGGCATTGAGAATTATTTTTATTATCAAAAACATTTAATTTCCTATACCACACTAGTGATTTTTCTACTTGTCACAGACTGAATAAAGTGAAAAAATTAAAAATATCCCAGTTCCTTTTCATCTGTCATAAAAACCTTCTTAGGGAGGCACAAATAATGCCCTCTGGAAAAGTAGTTTCCAATTTTAAAAGATACCGCACAAGAGGAAAGGGAGAAGGGGACAAAAGAAGAACATATAACTATATTGTGACAATTTGTTTCCTAAGAGAGAACACAGCATTCATAATTTTTACATGTCTGTGAGCTGAGTCAAATGCAGACTGCTGCAATTTAGATTAATTACATTAAAACAGAGACTTCCACACATTTTAGAGTCCAAGCCCAAAGGCAAATAGTCCATCAATATTCTCTGAAAAGTTGCTTAAAGATTTACTGCTGTATATGTACCACCCAGCATAATTCAACAATTTCAATGGATTTAACTTTATAAATTTGTAACTATTATTAAGTTAGCACATTTTTCAGATTAATCTGCAGTTATATTTTTAAAAATCCTCCTGACGTTATAATGCGTTGATCTCTTCACATAAATAATGGAAGAGTGAAAACTACCTAGAGCAGTTTGGCATGTGCAGAACATCTAGATATTCCATTACTTTTAATGTTCCTTTTCGTTGTTTTTCTTCATGATCCTCAAAACTGCTGCAGAGAATAACATGCTGACACAGGCTTAACAGAAATACTTTTCTAGGCAGTTTTTTTTTAAACATTATCAACTTCAAATCATAAGGGCCCTTTTTACATAAACAAAAAATTTTATATTCATTCCTTAAAAAAAAGAAAAATAGTTAAGTGACCAATATCCAAACACCTTAGATTATAGTTACACCTAAACAATGTGGTTTTGTTTAAAGTGTATTTGAAATCAGTAACCATATGAGGCAAGAAGACCAAATACAAAACTAAGGAAGGATGAGTAGGGAGGAAGGGTAGTGGAAAGAAAAGCACATTTTATGAACACATAATTCTATTGTCTGTGATTAAAGTCCTTTACTTTTTAGCACCACATTAAATGATTTTACATATCCAGTCACTTAATGAAATCCAACAAACTCTTCAAGAGTTCTGGGGATCTGGTCTTGGTAGTTAATGTCATTAGCCCGAACTGCCCGGGCGGCCAGGCACTTGAGACTCATCTTCATTTGAGTTTTAAGTAGTATTTCTGATACCCCAGTTGTACTTTTGTCTAGCGGAGTCTTATTCTGTTTATTTGTCATGTCGGTGTGAGCGCCAGCTTCAACTAGGCTAATGATGATAGAGTGCAAGGTCAAAAAATCACTGATGGGCCTGTTGTACTGAACGATAATGTGAAGGGCACTGTTCCCTTCATTGTCCACAGCATTCACCTCAGCACCACAGTCCAGCAGGAGCTTTGTGACAAGCGCGTTTGGAAAGCTGCAGACATCATTGGTGTGGAAATCATCAACTGGGGTATTCGAGTTGACAGCTAGATGCAGCAAGGTGAAACCTTCACGAGTTCTGGGATCAAGGTGAATCAGGTTGTAGATCTGCTTGTTAATTTTGCACTGATCTTCTTCACTGCACTGCGTTTTGGTGGAAATGCACACTAAATACAGAAAAGTATAGAGATTACATTCATAATTGTCCATAGCACTGTGGACGTCAGCATCTGGAATATTTTTTACTCTGTTCATACTTTGTTCTATTTCCAAAACACTGCATCTCAAAACACATTCTATGTCTGGGGCCTTCACAGTTTCATTCAAATGTATCATCTGTGAAAAAACTTGGGCAAATCGAAGAAGATCCTTATGGGTGTTCCTGTTACCTTTCTGTCTGAGGTGCAGGGCATGAAGCCACAACTTGATACACTGTTCGAACTCCATGTTATCTGCATAAACGGCTCCCCTGTAGATGATGGGATGGGAAACATCAATGTTGTCGGCACCTAAAATCCGTTCCCGAACTATAAGGCCTTCCATATGAAGAGCATCTCTGTCTTGCCGAATGGATTCCAGTTCCTGAGGATTTCTACATTCAGTTCTATTCCCATAGGCATGGATTGGTGGGAGAACCTCTTTCTCAAGAATGTTATCACCATCTTGAAACCTCTCCAACATAGCTAAATATAAATAGTGGTATGTCTTCATGATGTCATAGTTCTCACGGTCATTTGCAAAGGAGGCACCCAAGAGCTCCAAAGCTTCAATCCGACTTCTTCGGTCACAATCAGCATGAGAGAGCAACAGTTCGACAACATCAGCTTTACAGCTTTCAGCAGCTACTTTTAATGGCGTCATCCCATGGCCGTTCACTACTATAGCAGCACGCCATTTTATCAGCTCCTTCACAATATCTATGTGCCCAGCTTCAGCTGCAAAGTGCAGTGCTGTGGCTCCACAATGTGCTTTAGCATTTGGATCAGCACGTTGTTCTAAAAGGTATCTGACCACATCAGTGTGTCCTTTATAGGCTGCAATCATTAGGCAGGTGTTGTCATACTTGTTGGCAATGCTGATGTTGGCATTATTTTCAACCAAGTATTTTACAATGTCCAATCTGCCATCAAAGCATGCTGCCCGTAGCGGGGTTGAGTTAGTTACTGTGGTGTGGTTCACGTTGGCTCCATGACTGACTAGAAGCTTAACAACTTCAAAATGTCCTGCCCCTGCTGCACACCAAAGAGCGGTGGCACCATCAATGACATACCTATTCATGAAAAGAACGAACAGTTAGAAAATGGAGGTTACCTGCCCTAACGTAAATTTAAAGGATGTATTCATTTACACTGACCCAAAACCTCAATCTACAGAGCGTTAGTAAAACATTAGTTTGGCTGAAAATAAAATCAGGTAATTTAAGTAAAGCACTTTGCATGGTACTTGTACCTAGTATGAGCTCAATAAATGTTAGCGACTGTTGTTATTACCAAAGTATAAAAACTAAAAAAAGAAGAAAAAACGAATCACTGACTTGCTACTAGCAAAAGTAAATAAATTTCAGAAGACAAAGAGGAAGTGTATGGAGTTTTGTAACTTCTTGACCACCAAGCTGATTCACTGGCTCTTAGCACAGCATGTTCCTCCCAGCACCCCCTAGGTACCAGTTTCATTCAGTACATCAGTGAGAAAGCCACCCCAATCTCTGCATTAACATTGTGTTAGAAACTGCTTTAGGAAGAAAAGTATGTAAGCAGATAATTTTTCCCTAAGATTATCTAAGCTAGTAAGTATTATACTCTACTACAGCAGTGAGAAAGAAACAATTACTGCCCCAACATGCATGGTACAACCTTATAACACAGGTCAAATTCTATCTCCCTTGAAGTGAAAAAGAGTACAATCCACCTGGATTAATATAAATACCATAGTTTAACCGCAATTATCAATACCATCTATCACTTCTGCTGAAAATAAAAGACGCACTTTATAAACATGCAAGCAATTACTTCTTCAGTTTCAAATAATGACGCAAAATGTTTATAAGCAAAAGCATTCCCGGTAACAGTGACCTATGGGGTGACCTATGGGGGAGGGTGTAGGATTCACTCGGATGAGGCTTAAAGCTACTAGAAATGTACTATATTTTGATCTGGGTAGTGGCTACATGGGTGGACATTTAGGGGAAAAAACTCATCAAACTGTACATGAAAGATTTGTACATTTTACTGTATGAAAGACATACCTCAAAATAAATTTGAGACTTCTGAAGTTTCTTTTTAAAATTTCATCTTTTTAATGTCATTTAATCGTTAATTGATTTTTTAAACTAAAGAATGAATCAAGAAAATAAGACATTACATCAGTTGAAATGTTTTAGTGGTTGCCAACTGCACCTTTTGCAAACAATTCAGTTTAATGAAAATTCACTTATTACATTTTTTATTGTCATGATTATAAACACAAAGTTCAAAAAAGTTTTCTTTCACTGTCAAAAAAATAAAATTTTCAACAGCATCAGAAAATACCAATATCTGATACTAAATCTCATGAAAAATGTACAAGACTTCTACATTGAAAATTACAAAACATTCCTGAGATAAAGACCTAAAGAAATGGAGAAATATTCCATGTTTATTGTTTAGGAGATTCAATAATGTTAAGATGTCAGTTCTCCCCCAAAATAATCTACAGATTCAATGCAATCCGAAACAAAATCCCAGCAGGGATGTGTGTGTGTGCACATGCACAAATGTGTGCATGCATCCACATATGTGTAGATATTGACAAGCCAATTCTAAAATTTATATAGAAATGCAAAGGGGGACTTCCCTGGTGGCACAGCAGTTAAGAACCCTCCCACCAGTGCAGGGGACACGGGTTCGAGCCCTGGTCCGGGAAGATCCCACATGCCGCGGAGCACCTAAGCCCGTGCACCACAACTACTGAGCCTGCGCTCTAGAGCCTGCAAGCCACAACTGCTGAACCCACACGCCACAACTACTGAAGCCTGTGTGCCTAGAGCCTGTGCTCCGCAATAAGAGAAGCCACCGCAATAAGAAGCCCGCGTGCCGCAACCAAGAGTAGCCCCTGCTCGCCGCAACTAAAGAAAGCCCACACGCAGCAACAAAGATGCAACACAGCCAAAAATAAATTAATTAATTTAAAAAAAAATGCATGGCTTCCCTGGTAGCGCAGTGGTTGAGAGTCTGCCTGCCGATGCAGGGGACACGGGTTCGAGCCCCAGTCCGGGAAGATCCCACATGCCGCGGAGCGGCTGGGCCCGTGAGCCATGGCCGCTGAGCCTGCGTGTCCAGAGCCTGTGCTCCGCAACCGGAGAGGCCACAACACTGAGAGGCCCGCATACCACAAAAAAAAGAAAAAAAAAAAGAGGCACTACATTACTACTATAATTTAACTTCTAAATCAATTTAAAGAAAAAGTTTAAATAAACACAAATAGCTAATAAATAATTTCCATGTGCCAAGCACTGTATTAAGTGCTTAATATATAGTATATCTTATTTAATTCTCATAATAACCTTCTCCCAATAATCCTATAAGGTAAATACTATTATTACGCCCATTTTAAAGACATATAACTAAAAGGCTTACATGAGATTAAAAATACAAAAGTACTTTGGAAACTATATAATGCATCAAATGTAAGGAAACAATACATGTCATTGTTCAAACATGTTTCAATTTTAAAAGCTTTTTTTAAAAAAACTTCTTAATATAATCTATCCAAAAAATCAATACATAGTTAACATATAGTTATATTTACATAGTTACAAAGTTTCCTTGCACGCCTTAAGAATATTATTTGCCAAGAACATGAACATAAAGTAAAAACTCAAGAAATGTTACATTAAAATAGGCATTCACATACATTATCTTTAACTCTTGCAATAACCATATAAGATAAATAGGACCCCCATTTTAAAGATGGAAAAAAAAGAGACAAAAGTAATTAAAAAAATTTTTTTCTGGCCTCAAATTTCCCAGAACTAATGACATGAGTAAAAATTAAATTACAAGTATATACTTCACTTGGTTTTTATAATCGTTTAATACTTTTCCTGGTGTAATCTAATAATTTCCATTTTCCCTATGGTGATGTGACAGGAGCCTAAAAAAAGTTTCAATTATCTATTTTTATTGAGACAAGTAAAATTTTTTAAATAGTTTATGACAAAATATTCACTGTAGAATGTTACAGAATGACTAATCCTTCAGAAACATTAGCCTTAGTGATTTTTAAATTTCTACATCTAAATAAAAACATTAAACAGATTAAAGGGAATTATAATCCTAACATCTATGACATTTTTTGTCCATAAAATACAGCTAAAATTATAACCATATACTGCCTCAAAACAAAATGCCAAACACATTTATAACAAAATGAACAGAAAATAAATAAAAATATAATCAAATTAATGCAATATTTACTTAATGCCTATGGGAGAAGCACTATAAAACGATCTTTCTAGATTGAGTCTAAAATTGCAATGCAAACTAGCTATTATGTATTTCATCTTAAAAATGAAGAAACTTGGGACTTCCCTGGTGGCTCAGTGGATAAGAATCCACCCGCCAATGCAGGGGGCACCGGTTCGATCCCTGGTCCAGGGAAGGTCCCACATGCTGCAGAGCAACTAAGCCCGTGCACCACAAATACTGAGCCTGCGCTCTAGAGCCTGCAAGCTACAACTACGGAGCCCATGTACTGCAACTACTGAAGCCTGTGCACCTAGAGCCCACGCTCTGCAACAAGAAGCCACCGCAATGAGAAGCACACGCGCTGCAACGAAGAGTAGCCCGGGCTCACCGCAACTAGAGAAAGCCCGTGCACAGCAACAAAGACTCAACGCAGCCAAAAAAAAAAAAAAAAAAAATCAAACTTTAATCTGATATTCACCTTTTAAACAAAATGTATGCATCAGATGATGGAAACATTTCAGAATAAAAGATAACATTTCTGATCACAAAACTAAACTCATGTATTTCCTGGTTCGATCTGAAATAAAAATGTCTAGTTCAAGCATTTGAAATAGAAATAAAAATTCATTAAATGTAACTGACAGCACTTTATTTTAAACAAAGTCCTTAAAATCATTTATCAGATCTTATGTAGTTCCTTGAAATATACACTGGAAATGACTTTCTAAATGAAGCCAAATGACGATGTGCCCCTTACACCTTTCCTCTACCTGGACATTTATTAGAAGTATTAGTACTAGAACTGACTTTAAAAGAGTACTCAACAAAAAGCCTCAGAATTCCCAGAGGTCCTGTTCTCCTTCCCATCCATGTCAGCAAACTTCTTCTAGGACAAGAGTTCCCCACAAACTCTGGCACACAGCAGTCAGGCCCTCAGAACTCAAACCAGCACAGAACTCCAAGGTCACATGACACCTCCCCTTTGTTATGTTCCATTTCTATAACATTCTTAACAGCTTCCCATACTCCAACTAAAGGTTCTTCTTTCATTCCCGTTCTTTTTTTTTTTAAATGAAATAAAAATTCCCGTTCTTTTTTTTTTAATTTATTTATTTATTATTATTTTTGGCTGCGTTGGGTCTTCACTACTGCGCGCAGGCTTTCTCTAGTTGTGGTGAGCAGGGGCTATTCTTGTTGCGGTGTGTGGGCTTCTCATTGCGGTGGCTTCTCGTTGCGGAGCTCTAGGTGCGCGGGCTTCAGTAGTTGTGGCTCAAGGGCTCTAGAGCGCAGGCTCAGTAGCTGTGGCGCCCGGTCTTAATTGCTGCGCGGCATGTGAGTTCTTCCCAGACCAGGGATCAAACCTGTGTCCCCCTGCGTTGGCAGGCGGGTTCTTAACCACTGCGCCACCAGGGAAGTCCCAATTTTTCTTCTTATCCACTCGTCTATGTCAATTTTGGTCGTTACACAGTAAGCCATAAATAAAATAATCTCAAATGTTACTCCTAAAAATATGTACAAGGACTCAAATATCAGCATCGGGCTTAATCTAGGTGGGTGGCACCGTCCCTCTTTTGAGGCTCTATTATGAATATACTTTAGTTTTCTAAGGTATTCTAGATGTTTTTAGGCAGAGTATAGGCTTATTTAAATAAGTTATTTTAATGTCTATGTGTCTCTCTATCCCTCTCTCTCTTTCTCTCTTTCTCTCTCTCTCTCTCTCTCTCTCTCTCTCACACACACACACACACACACACACACACACACACACACACGCAGAGTACCATATCAAACCCCATAATTACACAGATACTGTTGCTTAGGATGAAGCTAAGAAGTGAGACTTTTTTTTAATATTAGGCAAATAACAGGATAGGTGGTGAACGATTTGGCAAAAAATTGTGAAGATGGTACATAAATTACTGAAAATTAGGAAACACTAATCTACTTCAGCCCACAAAGAACCTGTTTGTCCCTATCTGGCCATGGGTCTCAAGTACCAGTGGAATCTAAAGAAGGGGGGTTGGCTAAGTACCTCTCAAAAGCCAGTCCCTGAGGGGTGAGTGAGCTTCATATTATTAACACCTCACTCAGACTAACATTTTCACAATGTCTGGAATGAATGTAAAGTGAAATCATGACATTTGCAAGTAACACCCTCTTCATCTATTTCTGAAATGCCTAAATGACTGGAACAAACTGCAAAATAATCTCACGGAGTGGTGTGAGTGGGCAGAAAGGTGGCCATGAATTTCAATTCTTCTCTTTTGTTAATCTGTAAGCTCCTCGAAAGTAGAAACTTTACATTTTCTTCTACATCTTCCACATTATCTGTGTGGCACAGGGATAGGCCCATCATAGGCATTTAATAAGTTAAAAAACAAAACTACTTTGACAGAGCAGCTAATAAATCCATAACTGTAATAATCCATAAACAAAAAAAGACAGATTGAAGAAGCCTCACACAAAATCTCAAATGATAGAAATCTTTGCAATTCCAGTCTCACCAATCTGACTCTTGACATTTTACACAAGGATCATCAAAATCCGGCCTCCACCTCACTCTAGTCTCCCACAATCTCTCTTAATTTGCCAGGCTTGAACCCCTTACTGAAACTGCACTGAAACATTTGTCATTGCAAGAGCACCATGCCGCCGTCCCTCTTCTTCACTCTCTACTATCCTTTAAGACTGAGCTCAAATATCACCTCAGCTGTGAAGTCTTCCCTGATTCTCCCAGGCAAAGCTGAGCACTTCCTCTCCCTGTGTTCCCTCAGTAGTCCAAAAGATTTCTACAACCCTAAATGGCATGGCATCTACACTTACTCATTTTCATCAATTTCTTACCTCTGCCACACACCACGCCCCACCTCCAGCCCCCGCCCAGGGCAACAGACTGTCTTCCTCTGCAGTGGGAACAGTATGGCATTCATCTCTGCACACCCAATCCCTACTACAGAGCCTGGCACACAGTAGGTGTTCAAAATATGTTTGCTTATTGAACCCTTTAATTTCACTGGCCAGTGCAAAATACTGGGCAAGGTAAGCCACTACACAGGCTCAATGCTACATTCCTAGCCATTTCAGGTTCTCTTAATTGCCACCTCAAAACACCTTTCTCTTTGATGGTTAAGAAAGATAAGCAAAGCCTTTCCAAATGCTTTAGAAAACTATATTTTCTCGCCACTATTCTCTCCTAATCAAAACAGGCCTCAGCAAGCTCCTTAGCAGCAGTGTAACCAGCAGCTGTTACTGCAGAAATTCCTATCTCAATGGATGCTTGTGCCTATACAACTGGAATGGTGCTAGAAGTTCAGGGGTCATCCTACTTCACTCCTCTGCGTAGAGAAAAGGCTGTGGGAATGCAGGGAGTTACAGAAAGCACACAGAAGCTAGTAAAAGAAAACGAACAAGAATCAGGTTGCCATCTTTGATTAATATGAAAAAGACCATCTTCTTAACGTCTAGAGAGGTGGTACCAGAGGTTAACCACCACCCGTGGGCTATCATTTCAGTAAAATGTAATACCCTGAAATATTTTCCTGTCATCTAAAACAGAAGAAAAAGCTCTTATTATTTCAACCTACAAAAAGAATCAACCAAAATTCAACAATGCCCTAGTCATCTTCAAGAGGAATTGTTTTTTCCATCAGGTTTTAACCAAGCAGTTTTCAATCACCAAAACTAAAGATACGTATCTTTATGCTAGGACCGCATCTATCTCAAAAGAAGAAAATGCTAGAATAGCTTATGTACTGGCACAAGTCAACAAAAACAATTAATGCATCTTCATGCAGTTGTAATCTGTAAAACAGGTTATAACCATCCAGCACAGAAAAGATAACGTCAAACCTGACAATTCTGCATTCAACTCTATCATACCCAAAAATATGTACAATTAAACCTAAAGGGCAACTTTTAACTCTGACAATATGAATTTTTGAACTCCCCACCTGGAATAACAGTATATCATCAAGCTTCCCCACAACATCACAGAATAACATGTAATTTAACAATGGCATCACCTCATCCTACACCAGGTCCGGTGCCATTTTCACAGCCAACACATCTACCCCCAGCAATGTGTAAGAGTCAGAATCATGTCTTGGGAAGCCTGGCTGCGTGACCACCCCTCAAGAGGCTGCAGCTGCTGCTGGTTCTAGGGGCTTATTTTGACATTAAGGTCCCACAACCTACTAAGGGGCTTTATCGGACACTCACGTGAAGGGGTAAACATTGGGTGGCCAAATAACTCATCAAACAAAGGTCTTCCACGTTAATTGCTGACCTCGTTAATTTCTGATCTCGGTTACAACCCCAGTACTGATACAGTGAAAACCTGAAAAGGCTGCTACCTCCTCCATACTGCTTCTTCACAAACTATCTAGTAAAGAATACAGAATACCTATTAGGTATCAAGACAGAGGGTGTGGCTATTTACCTATAGAGGGAATAAGGGGTAGGGGCCAATGAGGATGAGCAGCAAAACATGGGATGGAGTATTCGCCCTAGAAGATGAAGTGGGCATTAATGAGGCAGGTCAGGAGGTACAAAATGGGAGAAGTGATACCTCCATGAAGCGAGAGAGAGGGAGGGGAAGACCCATAAAGTGGTGGGTCCGCGCGCGTTAGAGAGGAGGCTGGAGTTGGGATGTACCTACCCGTCGAAGCGGACAGTGCCAGTCTGCTGAGTCTGCACCCGGTAATGTTCTAACAGCAAGCGCACCACCTTGGCGTGCCCATTGCGGGCTGCGATGATGAGGGGCGTGGAGCGCTGCCCTCCCTGCTGGCTGACATAGCCAAGCAGATAGCGGATGTCGCTTTCAGACCGGTTGAGAAGCAAGGCGGCCAGAGTCAGCACCTTGCCCTCGCTGGCCGCCTTGTATACATAGCCAGCCAGGCCCTCCATGGCCGCTGCCAACTCCAACACCCGTTTGGTCGCCACCGCTGCTGCTGCCTTGCGCCCCTGGAGGCCGCGTTCGCCAGCGCTTCAAACCTGGGCCCTCACAGCCCATTCAACAGGGCGCCGCCGCCGCCGCCGCGCCCAGGCAGCAGCGCGGCCAGGGGAGGGCGGAGACGCAGAGGTGGCCGAATGCCGCGGGGGGCAGGTCAGCGATCCAGGCCGGGCAGGGAGGAGGGCGGTCAGGGCCGTCCCCAAGGCCCCAGACGCCAGCCCTGGGCCGAGGGGATCTCCATGGTGGCCGGGCCTCAGGCTGGACCCCCTCCTTCCTGCGGGCTGCGACAGGCGCGTGCCCGAGCTACGGGTCGCCGGCGAGGTCCCAAGAGGGCCGCGCGCGCCCTGGATGGCGAATGATGGACGCGCTTCACCCGACCCAGCCCGCCGGGCCTAGGGCCTGAAAGTGCTTCTGCCTCCGCCTCCGCTCTGCGTCCTCCCCAGCTGGAGGAAACCTGCAGGCCCTCGCCCACTGCAGCCCAGAAGAGCCAGACGCTGTCTGTCGGTAGCTTCAGAGGTCCACGCCTGGGGAGGCCCCCAGAGAGAGGCGGAACGCTGCGGCCACAGCAACCCCTGGGCTCTGGACGGGGAGGAAGGCGGGCCTCTGCAGACAGGGCTGAGACGGGGAGGGTGCGAGCGGGGGACGGTTAAGTGGGGTGTCTCTTCCAAAGCAGACCGGCCGGCGAACGAGGCCCGATGAAGAAAGGTTCTGCTGCGCGAAGGCGGCCCATCCCCACTTCGGCCCGGGATGTCCTCATTGCCCTTGATGCCTGGAGCTTCCAACTCGCCCCCACTAGGCCCTGGGGGTCCCTAGCCGGGGAGTGGGACAGAGTGAAGGCGCTGAACCGTTACTGCCGGTGGGTTTTGGGGCCCGCCCCGTTTTACCGTAGACATTGCGAGGCTCTTCTCAGCCCCTGTTTGGGGGCCCGGGGAGGGGGGTGCGTGCACCCGGCGGGGTCCGTTTTGAGAACAGGGCGGCGTCTCTGAGCCTCCGAAATGTGGGAGGACTTTGAGGGTCTGCACGAGGCTCTGAGAAGGAACTGGAAGTCCGACCTGCCCTCCCTGGAGAGGAGGATTAAGTGTGTGAGAAAGGTCGGAGAGATGGGGAACTGTGGAAAGGGGCGAGGTACCCTGGGAAGGAAGACGAAGTCTGCGTTCGGACAGACCAGGACTCTAATCCTGAATCTGACGGGACCTTCGGTTTTCTCACAGACCTCACCAGATTGTTAGGGTTTGAAAAGATCATTCATCCAACGAATATTAGAGATCTACTATGTGCCAGGCTCTGCTTGGCCCTAGGGATTCAGTGATAGACCAGATAGACACAGTGCCCCTTCAGGGACTGTGTTGTTGTGGGGAAAACAGACAATAAACAAGTAAACAAATAATAGACAAGACTGGCTGAGTTTGTATCATTACCATTTGCTATGAAGCAAATGAAATAGAGTGATGGGGGGTGGGAGGCGGAGCTAATTTAGTTCGGGCGGTCAGACAAGACCTCCGTGACAAGTAAGGAGAACAGGTGGTATTTTAGGCGGAGGGAATAGCTAGTACAAAAGCCCTGAGGAGGGAACAGTCTTGGTGAGTTCAGAAACAAAGGTCAGGGTGGCTGCAGCAAAGTGGGCCATAGGAAGAGTGATAGGAGAGGAAATCAGCAGGGTGCAGGTCATCTTAGGGCCCAGTTACCCATGGTAAAGTGTTTAAATTCTACTCAAGTGTAGTGGGGGCATTTGAAGAGTTTTAAACAGAAAAGTGACAAGATACAATTTATATTTTTTAAAAGATCACTTTTGCTACTGTGTAAAGAATAAACTGTAGTAGGCAGGAGTCAAAGCAGGAAGGCCATTTAGGAGGAAAGGTTGGGACTAGGATGGTAGGAGTGGAGGTGATGAATCTCACGGGGCAGTCACAGAAGGTATAAGTTCACTATGGAGGTCACTCCCTCCATACACACACAAAGGACAGTATCTACCATAGAGAAAGAGCAAATACATTTATTTGGTCCCAAGGGACCAGGCTGAGCTCAATGAGTTCACATAAATTATTTCATTTGAACCCCACCCTTCCAATCCTAGTTGGTGAAGGCGTCATCTTAGCTGCAGAGCTATTGGTGAGGGTTTGGGCCACTTCTCAGATTTTTCTCTTCCACTCTACAGTACAGCTTTACCTATTTTCAGATCTCTATACATTTTCACCCATGTTAAACAAAAACAACACTGGAAATCAGAGTTGAAGGTGGGGTTCTACCAGTGGAGTCTCTGAAATAACTGGTGGAAAAGAAGGAGAAGCTGGTTGTTCTCATTCTGGGGCTTCAGGGTTGGAAAAAATTCCAGTTCTAGACAGACTGAGCCAGGCTTTTTGGCCTCTGGGCACTTGGCGGTGACACATTCGGATGTGGGACCTGGGGGCTCCCTTCCAACTGATTTCATTCCTAGGCTCTACAGAGCAACTAGGCTCATCCTATTCTCTCCCCCTCTCTCCCTCTCTCTCCCTCTCCCTCCTTTCCTCCCTCTCCTTGCGGCCCTTTGCCCTGCATCATTCTTTTCACACCCAACTTTTCAAAGGTGATCCAGACACAGGCCCCTTTCACACCCAGCTTTTGAAGGTGATCCAGACACAGGCCCCTTCTTCCCTTTGGTTTCATTTTCTGAAAGAGACCTGATTCATCCAGCTATTCATTACTGGGTAAGAAATTTTCTTCTGGGACTTTCCTGGTGGTCCAGTGGTTAAGACTTCACCTTCCAATGCAGAGGGTGCGGGTTTGATCCCTGGTAGGGGAGCTTAGATCCCACGTGCCTCTGGGCCAAAAAACCAAAGCATAAAACAGAAGCAGTATTATAACAAATTCAATAAAGACTTCAGAAACGGTCCACATCAAAAAAAAAAAAGAAAGAAACTTCTTCTGCCTTCTCTTGCCCTTTGGAGATGAACTAGGGTTCATCCTGGTGCTGACACCCCAATTTAGTTGTGTAACTGGATGAGTGCTAGAAAGGGTGACTAAACCAAGAGTCATGCCAGAGAGGGGCTCAGAACTTGCACTTCGGGGCCTCCTCCCCCAGATGGGAATATACATCTGCTCCAGCAGCCCAAGGTCAAGAACCTTCTTTATTTATCACAGTTGCCTAGTATAGGGTTCTGGGCTCCTTGGGTTGCTTAATAGCCATTGACTGGGAAGTATTTGGTAGCCTGTATTTACCTGGGCTTGGAGGATGATGTTTCTGTGGTCAGGCTGGGCAAATTAGAGACAGGATGTATAAACAGGACAAGGCTGCTTTCCCAAAGGCCAGAGCCCAGAAATAGCTCCTTGTGCTTCTGACCTATTCCCTTCCCCTTTGACAGAAAGCCACTGAGCAAATGATCAGTAGTAAAATGTAACTGAAAATAGTTGTATCCAGATGGAGATTGATTTGCTGATGACAGCAAACTGCAACCTTCTACCTGGACAAAAGACAGGACCAACATCCAGCACTTTTCTGGGGATTGGAGGTGACCTATGAGCAGAATTAGCTGTACCTTCCATAGAATATTCCTTTTTCCAAGCCAGGTCAGCCCAGCCAACAGCTCTTGAATCAATGGAGTTGCTCAGATTTTGTATAAAATGTCATTCAAAATGTCATTTTTCAAGCACCAGTAAAGATACTTGTTTTAGTCCTGTAAGCCTCCCACAGACTCTAATGGAAGAGGATGACTTTTGGTGTTGAATAGATCTGGGTTGGACTCCCTTCTCTGTGGGTTAGCTGTGGCCTTGGGCAAGTTTCTTCATGTGTACAATGGGGGTAATAAATACTTTCCTTGCAGGGCTGGTGTGATGGTGACAGGCAAGCTCCTTCACCCAGCCTCGTCCTGCGTCCTGCGAAGGAGTGCCTATCAGTACACATTAGTTTCCCTTCTTCCTAGCTCCCACCCCAGGCATACTTCCATTGTGCCGTTAACCTGTTCAAGAAAGGACTTCCCACCCCATCTGCATTCTCCCTGCAGGATGTGTCTGCCTCTGGACACATATGGAAAGTAAATCCATAGTATGCAAGGGGCTGGGGAGGTTAATTGACAAGAGCTGGGAAATTCCAACAGAACCTCCGAAGGAAGATGTCAAAAATCAGACTGACGACCAGTCTCTCTATTAGCCCAGTTTCAGGGGACTGGCAGCCCACTAGCCTTTGTCTCCTCCTCCTCTCTCTCCTAGACTTGCCCTGAAAAGCAGATGTAATAATTGTCAAAGACAAAACCTACGGTGGAGGAGAGGGGGCAGCTAGCTGGTCTGTGTTATTTCCCGAGCCAGTTCACCCCTGCCAGGTTTAGGTTTCCCAGGAAAGTAGACTGAAGTCGACATGTGCCTTCTTTCTTCTGACCCCATTCCTCCCTGAATCATGGTACCAGTCAGGTACCCTGGGATTACAATAACAGAACTAACAATAGCGAGCTCATACTGAGTGCTTACTGTGTGCCAGGCATCACAGTGAACACTGTATACAGATTAGCATGTTAAATTTGCGCAAGCCTCTGAGGGACATGCCATTATTATCATTCCCATTCTTCAGATGAAGAAACTGAGATAGAAGTGTTGTGTAACCAGATGTAGAGAACAAACGTATGGACACCAAGGGGGGAAAGCAGCGGCGGGTGGGGGTGGGGGTGTGATGAATTGGGAGATTGGGATGGACATGTATTCACTGATGTGTATTAAACTGATGACTAATAAGAAAAAAAATAGCACGAAGGACATACAAAAACAAAAAAAAAGAAAATGCACTGGAGAGCAGGGAAAGATTTTTTTAAAAAAGAAAAAAGAAAAAGAAAGAAATGTGTAACTTGCTCATGGCCTCATAACTAGAGTGTGTTAGAATGTCAGGATTTGGATGCTGGGTGTCTGACCCCCATGCCCTGACCCTGCTACCAGCTTTCTGTTCCCTCTTTATCCCCCTCTGAGTGGCCCCCACCCAACATGCTCTCTGCAGCTAGGATCTCGGCTGGAGGTCCCCAAGGCTTTCTATGGTCCTGATCACTTCTCCTGGGCTTAGGTGCTAGTTAGCTAATCTGATCATCCATCCTTTGTTAATGGGAGAGGGCTAGAGGAAATTCTTCCCCACCTGGCAATCCCACACACACCCTGGGCGTTCCTCATTCCTACCCAGGAACGCAGGTCCAAATCCAAAGCAAACGCTCTCTCATCCTAGAGATCTTCCTTGTTTTGCCCTGAGCTCTGTACCACTTTATACCTCTCTTGGAACCCTTACCTCTTTCTTTTTTTTTTAATATTTGTTTATTTATTTGGCTGTGCTGGGTCTTAGTTACAGCACACGGGATCTTTGTTGCCGTATGCGGAATCTTCGTTGCGGCATGCTGGATCTTTAGTTGCGGCATGCAAACTCTTAGTTGTAGCATGTGGGATCTAGTTCCCTGACCAGGGATCAAACCCGGGCCCCCTGCATTGGGAGCACAGAGTCTTAGCCATTGGACCACCAGGGGAGTCCCTTACCTCTTTCTAATAATAACTCATGTCTGTATAGCACTTTGTGGTCTACAACACTTTCCCATCCACCCAATCCAGCCCCCACCTCCTAGGCTTCTTAACCACCTTCTGTAACTGGGGTGGCAGAGAGCATGGTGGTTCAGCACCCAAGGTCTGGAATCTACTCTGCCAGCATCCCAGCTCCACCATTTGCTAACTGTGTGACGCTGGACAAGTTGCCTATTTAGCTTCTTCCCTCAGTTTTCTTATCTATGAAATGGGATAATAACAGTGCTTCTACCTGGTCATTGTGAGGGTTAAATGAGATAAACACACACAGAGACACAGAAAAACACACACACAACAACACACGTACACACACAGCAAGCAACTCATTAAGTGTTGGCTATTGTTATCATTATATCATTGAATCCCCAAACCCTGTGGGAAAAAACAAAGCAAGTCAGTTCTTGTCATCAGTAAACACAAGTTTAAACCAGATAATCTCTAAGCTCTCTGCCAGCTCCATCAAACTCTGATTCTACCATGAATCACGGTTATTTATGGACACATCTTAGTTCTTCTTTGCTGTAGCAACCCCTGAAGGCCCAGCCCTTAATAGAGGGCCTTGTATATAGCAGACTGTCCTGCCAGGTCAGGGTTAGCATGTAACAATAGTCCCTCCCTCATCCGGGCGGTGGGAGGAACTAACGAGAAATTCCTATATAGCCTTTAGCACAGTGCCTGGTACTAAGTAAGCTCCTAATAAATCATAATTACTATCGTTCCATCTTACAGTGAGCCTCCCAAACATGGTCCTTAAGAACATAGACTCTAGAACCATACTGCTGGGGTTCATCTTAGTGCTGATCCCGTGAGGCTTTGAGTAAGTTAATTAACCACCCTGGGCCTCAGTTTCCTCATCTGTAAGATGAACACGATGATAACAGCATGTGCCTAAATAAGGTTGTTGCACAGATCAGATGAGTTAATATAAGAAAGGCACATAGATCTGTGCTTGGCATAGGCTTGGTGTATGTAAGTGCTTTTTGTCATCGTTTACAAATGAGGAGACCCAGGCTCAGAGACATCAAGTGACATCCCCAAGCAGTAGTGGAGCTGGGATCCAAATCTAACTGAGTCTGTCTGATTCCAGAGCCTCAGTCTTTTTTTTTTTAATTAATTAATTAATTTAGTTTTGGCTGCGTTGGGTCTTTGTTGCTGCATGCGGGCTTTCTCTAGTTGCGGCGAGCAGGGGCTACTCTTCGTTGCGGTGCACGGGCTTCTCATTGTGGTAGCTTCTCTTGTTGCAGAGCACAGGCTCTAGGCGACTGGGCTCCAGTAGTTGTGGCACGCAGGCTCAGTAGTTGTGGCTCACGGGCTCTAGAGTGCAGGCTCAGTAGTTGCGGTGCATGGGCTTAGTTGCTCCACGGCATGTGGGATCTTCCCGGACGAGGGCTTGAACCTGTGTCCCCCGCATTGGCAGGCGGATTCTTAACCACTGTGCCACCAGGGAAGCCCCAGCGCCTGTCTTAGTATTAGGATATGTTGCTGCCCCAGGTGATCCATGTATATTTTATAACAGGAGCCTTCTCCTGTGGTGGAGATCTCAAGAGTGGAGGAGAGTGAGTTGGCACCAGAGACCTCTGGGGTAAGGATGCCCTCAAATCATGGCGCAGAAGTGGCTTTTTCCTCACCTTTGTCTGGCCATATGGTTTTAGCATTCCATCAGGGCTCAGGCCCAGAAGCCCAGAAACATGGCAGCACACACACAGGCCTCTAACCTGGAATCTGCAGTAAAACTCTCATTATGCACATTGATGGCACAGGCCCTGGCCTTGAGGCTTTTTCCATTTCTGAGGCATGATTCAGCCCAGGAGACAAGACCAGACAGACTTGAACCGGAGGAAGGAGGGCTTGGTGGTGGATGGAGGGGGAGAAGAAAAACAAACAGAGGTTAGAGCAGGGGAGTCTCTCAGCTGCTGGGCTGCAGGGGGAGGGGGCAGGAGCGAGCAGAGGGAGCCCGCCTGCTGGAGGAGCTGCACAAAACTGGGCCACCCACTGACCAATGTATCTTCCTTGCAGTCAAATTTATTGATTTAAACATGAATCCAACCATGCTTCTGAAGCCCCAGAAAAACACTAATAACATTTCACAATTGTGTAGCACAGTATGATTTCCATAGCATTGCACATAATAAGCTCAATTTTGAGCTGCTTTTGAAAATAATTGGCTTCTCTTATTACAAAGCATCACATGCTTATTGAGGGATACTGGGAAATGTTTTTAAGTGTAAATTTTAAAATGTCAAATATGTATATATTATACCACTAGCAGTAACGTTTTCAGTAAATTTCTAACTAGGCTTTTTTTCTGAGCCTATATACATATATAGGGCACTTAAACAAAATTGGAGGCATACTACATAAAGAGTTTTAGATTTTTTTTCCACTTAACATAAAATCATAGGCATTTTCTAATGGTGCCAAACACTGAGCTATAAAAATTCATAATGACTGCCTTTATCAGTATAGAAGTGCCACAATTTCTGTAGCCATGCCCTAATTGTTGGACATTCCAGATATTTACAGAAGTGTAGTATATACCTATAAATAATACTGCCGTGAACATCTTTTTACTTACATTTCTGTCTATATATCTGATCATGTCCTAATAGTAAATTTCTAGTAATGGAACTACTAGCTCGAAGGATTTGAATATTTTTGAGTACATAGAGCCGAATTACTCTCCAGAAAAGGTATTCAATTTACACTCCCACCAGCAACGTGTGACAATGTACCTCTCTACGTTTTGAGCCAGTGAGTTAGGTAACAAGCATCTCATGTTACAGATAAGGAAAATTGGGGTTCATACAACTAAAAGTCAAACTCTAGTGCCCTGGATTTGGTGCCAGGGCCCTTCCCACTCTGCCTTCTAGACAAGAAGAGCTCTGAAAAGGTTTTCCTGAGTAATGGAGTTGTATAAAATTTTATTTTTATATCCACACTTATTGGTGAAAATATTTTTGAAAATCTTCAGTTTCTTGACCTTATTTGTGCCATGGGCCCCTTTGGCAGCCTGGTTAAGCTTACCAACCCCGTCTCAGAGTAATGTATTTGTATGCATACAATAAAATACATAGGATTATAAAGGAAATGAATTATATTAAAATATAAAAACAAAATGATGACAGAGTAATACATCTGCTCCTTTATAAATGCATTAATGACAAGATCTAGTACTACAAGTAGGAGAGGCAGTCCACCAGGGGTCCTGGACATCCTTGCTGAGTTTACCCTTGTGATATTGAGCGGTTTCAGTACGTAGTCACTTGGGCAACAGACTAGCTTATTTGCTGCTTACTCAAACAAGTGCTGGGCCCTCAGCTCTAAATTCTTCTTATGTAACATAATCTACTACATGTGCTCGAGTCACCTGGCCCTCCACATTGCCCGATGGGAATCAGAGCTCAGGGAAACAGCGCGAATATGCTGACACTCTAGCTACCCCTTTTGCTGTGAGTAATAATGTCTTACATTTGGGATCCAGGAGTTTTGTGTCTTCTGTCCTTATCCAGGAAACTGTGGCAAGCTGACTTGTTAGCTTGCAGGGAGGGCACAATCTCAGCGCCTTCACAATTCTGACCCTATCATTCATTTCAAAATAGTGTTAGGCGTAAATGTTATTTTGAGATGTATGCAACAGCTATAATGCAGACTGAAAATACCAGTAATTTTTACTTGTGCAAAAGTCACTGTGGTTTGTTGTGCACATTCATAGTTGAAGGAAATGCTCACTTTCAGTTAAACGTTTCTGAAAATAAATGGCAGGTTTTTTTCTCATTCAAGTTCACAGATTTTAGGAGAACTCTTGGCTACTGCCACCTCCTCAAAAGAAGACCAGAAAAACCTGTTGATCAAGCAAAGTAAGTCTAAGTTAATTCAGTATTTACTGCAGAAAGGGAGAATAACACCTTGAAAGAGACTTGGTGTAGTTTCTAAGAAGGAGGATTTCAAGAAAGGGTGTTTATAGGATTTGGAGGCCTGGGCTCCAGTGGTTTAAGGTGGTTTTTCAAAGCAAGAAATTGATGGGGAGTGGGCACAGTTTGTGACATTTAAGACAGTTTAAGATCCGTAGACACAGGAAAGCAGGGGTCTTGAAGCAAGTCTCGTTAAATAAACTTGGTCATACATGTGAGCTCTTTGTCTGTGTGAGCAGTCTGTGGTCCTGAGAGACACCTGTCCTGTCCCAGATGAGCAAACTATTTGCCCAGATAAATTAATTTCTTGAAACAAACAATTAATCTATTTATCCTCCTGGACTAGAATTTCCTAGAGCAGTTGTGTCATGTTGACATGGGTGGTCTCAGTTCTTATTTAACAAGACCAACTTCTTAGCTTGAAATCCCCTTTCTCACAAAAGTGGAAGCCTGCCTATTTTTACCTGTTTTTGCTCTGTCCTTTCCATGCTGTGAGTTCACCGTGTGTGGGGGCTAAATGTTATACTCCTAGATGTGGGGTTCATTTGTTTTCTATATATGTTTACCCAAAAGACCCAGTAAAATACCTTTTTTAATATATGGGGGTATTTATTTGGTGAGGATTCCTTGTGCAGTACACTTTTCCATACATATGTAATACTTGAATAATTAAGGTGTTGGTTTTTTTTTTGTGATACCCTTCTGTTGACCCAATAGCTGTTGCTTTTTTTTTCCTTTTTGCATCAAAATTCCCAAAAAGAGCCATCTGTACTCATTGTTTCTGATTACCCTTTCATTGTCTTTTTTTTTTTTTAATGAGCTCCTTTATTTGGAAAATCACAAACATAAACAAAAGTAGAGAGAATTGTGGAGTACGAATCACCTGGATTCAATAATCGTAAGCTCATAGTCAGTCATGGTTCATCCCTACCCCATCCCACACACGTTCCCATTGTATTATTTCAAAGCAAATCTCAGACATTTTATCATTTCATCAATAATTATTTTAGTATATATCTTTAAAAGATAAGATTTTTTAACCTAACCATAATATCATAAATCTGAAAAATAGTACCATATTATCTAAAATATAATATTATAAAATAGCATAATACCATAATATCTTAAAATCAACAATTCCTTAATATCATTAAATATCCAATCAGGGTTCACATTCCTAAATGTCTTATAAATGAGAGCACATGTTTTTTCATTTGAATCAGGATCTAAATAAGACCCATATATTACATTTGGAGGCTATGTACCTTAAATTTAATTTAGAGATTCCCTATCCCTCCCCCCACCTTTTTTTTCCTTCTTCTTTTTAAATTTATTTATTGAAGAAACTAGGTCACTTGTCCTGTAGAGTTTCCTACAGTCTGAATTTTGCTGATTGCATCCCCTTGATTTGTTGTTTAGCATGTTCTTCTCATCCCTATATTTTCTGTAACTTGTTGGCAGTTAGACCTGGTGACTCAGTCAGATTCAGGTTTGAGTGTTTAGGCAAGAATGGTTGAGAGGTAGCACAGTGGTCTCCTATTACGAAGCATAGGATGGATGTCTACTCATCTTTCTCGCTTTATCTCGGTCTCTCTTTGCAACCATTGATGGTCATTGCCTACATCCATCATTTCCTTAGTGGTTGCATTATTTCTTCTTTATTTAATAATGAGAATACTTTTATAAAGAGAAACTTCCTCTTGTTAACTATTTAGCTATCCTGACATACAGTTTACATAGAAAAGGCAGGTCATACTTGATTCTTTCTTTTTGTTTTTATTTGTTTGTTTCAAAATAATGAATTGTTTCCCTAGCATCCTCCAAAAATGAACATTACAGATTGCTGGGGAAGTTTACTATATTACTACAAACTCATGGACTTAAACGTATTTCACATGTTTCTGTTCATTCTTATTGACGGAAATACCATTTTTAATCTAGCATATTGTCAAAGATCAAAAAGTTTGAAAACATACAGCACTGGGGTGGCTGTGTAAAATGGTTCAACATCTGTGGACAGCAATTTGGCAATATTTAACAAATTATAAAATGCACATTTCCTTTGACCCAACAATTTTACTTTTAGGAATTTATCCTAGAAATGGACTTACAAGCATGCAAAGTGATGTATGTACAAAGGTATTAATTGCAGTCTTGTTTATTTTAGCAAAAACAATGGAAAGAGATATTTATACACACACATTTATAGCAGCATTATGCACAATAGCCAAAAAGTGGAAGCAACCCAAATGCCCATGGCTGGATGAATGGATAAAATGTGGTATATACATACCATGGAATATTATTCAGTCTTAACAAGGAAAGAAATTCTGACATGACTGCAACATGGAGGTGTTTCTGACATGATTGCAACATGGAGGTGTTGTTTGCACAGCAATGTAAATACTTGATGGTACTGAGCTGTACAATTAAAATGATTAATTAAGATGGTAACTTTTATATAAAGAAAATTAAAACTGTAATTACTAACATGAATTTTACCATTGATCTTTCTATTGTGCAACGCCACTTTTAAATGCAGCTATCATAGTATTTCACTCACACACGGAATCACACAATACAGGAATTACATAATTTGTGAGTTACAGTTTGTCCCCAGGGGTGCCTTGAGCTGTCCATAAGAGACAAACACAAGAAAGACGGAGGAAGGTCGTTAGGAGGAAAAGAGCCCTCCCAATCCTCCTCCAAGCTCGGAGCCAGAGTAGGGCGCGCTTTCGGAACACGCAGACACTCTCTAGCTAGAGCGGTCCCCCAGGGTGCATCCCTCCTGCAGGGTTGCAGCGAGCGCAGGCCTGCGTGCTGCTGGGTCCGGCTCCTGCCAGCAGATGACCGCCCTAGCCTGGCGGAGTCTGGAGAGGTCAGGCCAGGTGTCTCTCCTGCCCCAGGGCCCCCTGCCCAAACCGGGTCAGACAGGCGACTCCCAACGGTACTGAGACCTCTGCGCCGGTGAAACTCTCGCCCCGGGATTGGGGTGGGCGAGAGACCCTGCGCAGCCAGCCCGGGGAAGGGATGGGCACCATCACACCCCTGACCCTTCCCATAGCCGCGCCCAGAGCCCTGCCGGGGACGGAAGGGGGCAGCAGTCGCCGGGCAGGGCCAGGGACACCGGGAGGCGGGGGGAGGCGGGATGGTGCACGAGCCAAGGCTTCCAGCCCCTGGCGCATGCTCCATTGTTCTAGGCGACTTCCTTCTGAGATGCAAATTCAAAGATACAATTAAGGATTTCGAGGCAGTAACAGCACTTCAGAACATGGGACCCCCTGTACGACTGCACCGGCCACACACCCGTGCAGCCGGCCCTGGTAGGTAGGGATCGCAAGTCTTGGTGATAACATCTAGAGCTGTGCTGTCCAATAGAAATAAAATGTGAGCCCCACAGGCGAGTCACGTATGTAATTTGAAATGTTCTAGTGTCTAATTAAAAAGGTGAGATTAATTTTAATATATTTTATTTACCCTAACATATCCAAAAATATTATCATCTCAACATGTAATCCATATTAAAATTACTGAGACATTTTACTTTTTTTTTTTTTCATACTAAGTCCTCAAAATCCAGTGTGTATTTTACACTTAGGTCACATCTCATTCCAAGACCTCAATTGCCACGTGGGGCTAGTGGCTGATCAAGTGGACAGGGCAGGTCTAGAGAATGAAAAAGGAAGTGGGTGGCTGGAGGACCGTTTGTGCTGTTGCCACTTGGTGGCATAACATTGGCTGCTAAAACAGAAATACCTACCAACGTTTGTCAGTCACTTCCTGTGACTGGTGCAATTTGGCACCAGAATTCCTGTGAGTAATTTTGATGACTATTGTGAATATTGTGCTGCTATTTTAACACTGTTACTGATTTTTAAATATTCCTGTATGTAACAGTGTTATCCAGACATTCATTAAGGCAGTGGTTCTAACGCTATGCTACAAAACCGCCCCTAATCAATAAACATTAGAAGGGGAAGTTAGATGTGTCAATTGCCAAGAGAGAAACCAAGTAACCAACGGTATGCTCCATGTTGTTAATATAGAAATGAAACCTTGGGAAATACTGGAACGTTCTGAAAAATAAAAATCAACGTTTAAGCAGATACACTTCTTTTTTTTTTTTTTAAGCAGATACACTTTTAAGTTTTCAAAAATGGTTACATAAGGCAAAAAGAAAGGAAAAACAAAACCTGACAACAGAGCTGCAAGATCCAGGTCAGAGTAATGTGCACCTGAGCTGCCCTGGTTGTGCATGTAAACACTCAGAACAAAAAGCCCTGTTTTACATTTTGCATGTGTTCCTACAGGGGAAATTGAGTGCTTACTAGAACACTGTCATTAGGTACAGTTTCATCTTCACCAGCCTTTCCCATTCAGGAGTCACTTTACTGGCGGACTAGCCTGCCATGTAGTGGTGAAAATAGGAAACTACAGGCCACTTTTTAAACATTTTATGCATAGTATTTGAAACATCAAAATAATAAATGCAATATAAAATAAACACCTGGAAGTGCACCATCCATCTTAAGAACTAGAACATTACCTATTAATTCATCCACCTGTATGCCTTTTTCCTATTTTATCCTGCCTCCTCATTAGAGATAATACTGGCTTGAATTTTATGTTGACCATTTTCTTGATTTTAAAAAATAGGTTGTTTTATCATTTGTATATGCATCCCTAAACGAAATATTGTTTAATTTACTCATTTTAGCTTTAGGAAAGTGCTGTCATGATTTTATGCAGTTTTCTGCAACTTTCCTTTTTCATACATTATATTTGACCATGTTATGTGTGTAGCTGGAGTCGATTCCCTGTGGGAATAGATAGCTATTTATTTATCCATTCTCCTATCAATGGACATTTGGTAGCCTCCAATTTTTTGCCATTTTTTAACAGTATGGCAATGAATATTCTTATGCATGTGCAAGAACTTCTTTATAACATATCTAGTTCAATTTTACAAAATACATATAGCCAAAGTGTCTTTCAAAGTTGTACCAATTTACACTCCATTTGTAGTATATAAAAGGTCCCAGTGATCTTCATCTCCATCAGCACTCGGTGTTACTAAATTTCTTAGTTGTTGACAATGGAGTTGGAAAACCGGATCTTATTGTGGCATTGACTTGTATAATGTTTCCCTGGCCATCAGTGAGGTCGAGTGTATTTTAATTTTTATTGGAGATTTGTTTCCTTTTTTGTAAAGTGCCTATTCATGTCTTTTGCCCATTTTTAACTGGTTTATCTCTTTGTAATTTTAAGATTAAGATCTTAATCTAGGGAGATATATATCAGTTTCTGTATTTAGCAACCTGGGTGAATTGTATTTAGCAACGTTGGTAAGCTCTCTCATTAATTCTAATAATTTGTAGATTCTTTCGGGGTTTTCTACATAAACAATTATATTAGCTACAAATAATGACAGTATTGTTTCCTTCTCTCTCCTTATATCTGTCTTATCCTTGCCTTGTGGAGCAGAAGAGGTGATGGCAGACTCCTTTGCCTTGTTCTGCTCTTAAAGGAACAATGCTTTCAATGATTCATCATTAAGAATGATGACTACTGTAGGCTTTTTTTAAAAAAGATGACGTCTTATGTTAGGATTTTTTTTTATTCCTGCTTTACTAAGAGTTTTTACCAAGAATGAATGTTGACTTTTACTGACTGCCTTTACTAGATCTATTTAGATAATCAGACAACTTCTCCTTTAACCCATTAATGCAATGAATTATAGTCATGGGCTTTTATGTTAAATGATCCAAATATTCTAGGGATAAATCCAGCTTAGTCATGATGAATAGCCTTTAATATATGCTGTTAGATTTGATTTGCTAGTATTTTGTTTATAGTATTTCCATCTAACATGTTCATGAGGGATTCTGGTCTGTTATTTTCTTTCTCATACTTTTTCATACTCGACTGATTTTATTTCAAAGTTATACTAACCTCATATGAGTTGAGGAGCATTGCTTCTTTGGATAGTCTTTGTTCATGTGAAATTAGAATCATTTGTTCCATGAAAATCTGCTAGGAATTGCCTGAAAACCAGCAAGGCTTGATTTTTTTTTTAAGCCACTGATTCAATTTCTTTAATACTGTTGGGAACTCAAGCTTTCTTGTTACAGCTTCGATAAGTTATATGTTTCTAGAAATGTTTCCCTTTCTAGTAAGTTTTTTAATTCATTGATTAATTCATGTTTTATTCTTTATGGCACGCTCATCTTATCTTTTTAATCTCTTCTGTATTTTCAGCTTTCTTCTGTTCTCCATTCCTATTATTGCTTGTTTGTGCATGCTACCTACTACCCTCTTATTTAATGAATCTTACCAAAAGTTTGTCTGTTTTATCTGGCCTGGGCTTGTTGATCATCTCTATTGTATATTCATTTCATTTCATTAATTTTTGCTCTTATCTTTATATCTTTTCTTAAACTTTCTTTGTGTTTATTCTACTGGGGTTATTTTTCCTCTTAGAGCGAAAGCTAGCTCATTAATTTTCAGCCTTTTTTCTTTTTTAATGTAAGCATCTAAAGCTATAAATTTCCCTGTAATTACCATTTTTGCTGCATCCACCAGTTTTGATATGTACAATTTTCATCACATATCATATAGTTGTTTCTATACAACTTTCAATTTCTATTATAATATCTTACTTGACTCCTATATTATATAGAAATGTACTTTCTGGGACTTTCCTGGTGGCGCAGTGGTTAAGAATCCGCCTGCCGACGCAGGGCACACAGGTTCGATCCCTGGTCCGGGAAGATCCCACATGCCGCGGAGCAACTAAGCCTGGGTGCCACAACTCCTGAAGCCCGCGGGCTCTAGGGCCCGCGTGCCACAACTACTGAAGCCCACGCACCTAGAGCCCATGCTCCGCAACAAGAGAAGCCACTACAATGAGAAGCCTGCACACCGCAATGAAGAGTAGCCCCCGCTCGCCGCAACTAGAGAAAGCCCGCACATAGCAACAAAAACCCAGTGCAGCCAAAAGTTAATTAATTAATTAATTTTTAAAAAAGAAATGTACTTTCTAATTTTCAAAACTCAGGAGGGGGGTGTCATTTATCTTTCTGTTAAAGACTTAATTTAATTGCATAAGTTATAACTATGATCGTAGGTCATAAAATGTGATTTATGTGAATCAGATTCTTTGAAATTTGTTGAAACCGGCTATAAGGCCTTTTATATGGTCAACTTTTGGAAGTGCTCCATGTGCACTTGGAAAGAATGTCTATTCCTTGATTGTTGGATATAGAGTGACTTATAAATATCCACTAAATCAAGCTGGTTAATTGTGTTATTCAAATCTTTTTTGACCCATTAATAATTGAGATCATTGTATTGAAATCTCCCACTATGTTAGTGGGTTATCAATTTCTTTTTTTTTTTTTAATATTTATTTATGTATTTAGTTTTGGCTGTGTTGGGTCTTTTTCTTTTCTTTTTTTTGGTTGCACCAGGTCTTAGTTGTGGCCAGTGGGCTCCTTAGTTGTGGGAGGCAGGCTCCTTAGTTGCAGCACTTGGGCTCCTTAGTTGTGGCATGCAAACTCTTAGTTGCGGCATGCATGTGGGATCTAGTTCCCTGAGCAGGGATCAAACCCGGGCCCCCTGCATTGGGAGTGCGGAGTCTTAACCACACTTAACCACTGCACCACCAGGGGAGTCCTTGCATTGGGTCTTAGTCGCAGCACGCGGGATCTTTTCTTTTCATTGCAGCATGTGGGCTCTTCATT
This sequence comes from Globicephala melas, assembly GCF_963455315.2. Taxonomy (NCBI): domain Eukaryota; kingdom Metazoa; phylum Chordata; class Mammalia; order Artiodactyla; family Delphinidae; genus Globicephala; species Globicephala melas. The sequence continues at coordinate 65,891,635 of NC_083315.2, forward strand.
GCGGTGTGTGGGCTTCTCTCTAGTTGTGGGTGTGGGCTCCAGGGCATGTGGGCTCAGTAGTTGTGGTGCGTGGGCTCTCTAGTTGTGATGCATGGGCTCAGTAGTTGCGGTGCACGTGCTCCAGAACACGTGGGCTCTGTAGTTATGACGCACGGGCTCCAGAGTGTGTGGGCTCTGTAGTTGCAGCACACAGGCTTAGTTACCCCGTGGCATGTGGGATCTTAGTTCCCCAACCAGGGATCGAACATGCATCCCATGCATTGGAAGGCAGATTCTTAACCACTGGACCACCAGGGAAGTCCCAGATTAGTCAATTTCTATCCATAGTTCTATACATTTCATTTTATGTATTTGGATACTATTTTAGTAGGTGCCCACAACTTTTGGACTATTATATCTGGTGGATCAAACCTTTTATCATGAAAATGATGAAAGGCCCTAATAATACATTTTGCCTTATAGTCTATTTTGTCTAATACCAATATATTGCACCAGCTTTCTTTTAATTAGCATTTTACTTTTGTTCATCATTTTACTTTCATCTTTTCTGTGTCCTTTTATATTAGGTTTGTCTAGTTTTTAGGGGCTTTTTTTAAATCTAGGTCTGAGAATCTGTCTTTTGTTTATCCCATTTATACTTATTGTGATTACTGATAATATTTCTACATCTTAATTTTTATTTTCTATTTGTTCTCTTTTCGAAACTTCTTTCAACTTTTTTTTTTCTAAACTGACTTTTTTTTTTTTTTTTTTTTTTTTGCGGTACGCGGGCCTCTCACTGTTGTGGCCTCTCCCGTTGCGGAGCACAGGCTCCGGATGCACAGACTCAGAGGCCATGGCTCACGGGCCCAGCCGCTCTGCGGCATGTGGGATCTTCCCGGACCGGGGCACGAACCCGTGTCCCCTGCATCGGCAGGCGGACTCTCAACCACTGCACCACCAGGGAAGCCCTAAACCGACTTTTTGTTTTTGTTTTCTTACTCTATTTTCTGCTCTACTGGTGTGGAAGTTATACTTTCTGTGTTTTTAGTAATTACCCTTGAAATTTTACCAGGCACATTTAACAAAGTCTAAAGTCAACAGTGCTTGAACCTTCTCAAGAAGAACTCAGAACACTCTACCTCCTCTCACCAGCCTCACTCTCCTTCCCCCACCTATAAATTATTATTGTCCAGTATTTGTGCCTGTCATTTTTCAACCCCACAAATTACATGCCATCACCATCTTTCATTACTTGTTTTTTGCAGACAGTGTGTTTGGAATTATCTACATATTTACTGATTTCTTTGCTCACCATTTCGTCTTGCATTCCAGGCCTTCCTTCTGGGCTCATTTTCCTTCTTCCTGAAGTGCATCTTCTAGAAGTTGTTTTAGTGAAGGTCTGTTAGTGGTAAAATCTCTGTTTTTTTTTCTAAAAATGTCCCTATTTTACCTTCATGTTTCTATCTTACATTTATTCTTGAAAGATAGTTTTGCTGGGTACACAATTCTGGGTTAACAGTTATTTTCCCTCAGTACTTTGAAGATATTTTTCTATCTTTTAGATTCACTGTTGTGGGGACTATATTCAATATCCTGTGATAAACCATAATGGAAAAGAATATATAAAAAAAGAATGTATAGATTCACTGTTGCTGTCACTGTCTAATTGTTTCTCTGCAGACAATCTTTCTTTTCTCTCTAGCTGCTTTTAACATTTTTGCCTTTAGTGCTCTGTGGTTTCCCTACAATATGTCCAGGTGTATGTCTTTTTTTAACCTGCTCGATGCATGTTCTGTTTCTCCTATCCATATGTTGGTGTCTTTTATCAGATCTGGAAATTTTTAGCTGTTAGCTTTTCAAATATTGCTTCTCCTTTAGTCTCTCTATTCTCTGCTTCTGGGATTCCGACTGGATATTTTTTAGACCTCATTCCATCTTCCCTTCTCTTAACCTCTCAGTCATATTTCTCATCTCCTTGACTCCCTGTGCCTCATTCTGGGTAGTTTTCTCAGATCTGTCTCCTGTTCACTAATTCCCTATCCAGCTGTGGTTAATTAATCTGTTGTTTAGCCTGTCCATTGAGGTTTTTTAAAATAAATTTATTTATTTTATTTATTTATTTTTCTGTATTGGGTCTTCATTGCTGCCTGCGGGCTTTCTCTAGTTGAAGCAAGTGGGGGCTACTCTTTTTTTTTTCTTTTTTTGGCTGTGTTGAGTCTTTGTTGCTGCGTGCGGCCTTTTTCTAGTTGTGTCAAACCGGGGCTACTCTTCGTTGTGGTGCGTGGGCTTCTCATTGCAGAGGCTTCTCTTTGTTTCAGATCATGCGCTCTAGGCATGCGGACTTCAGTAGTTGTGGCGTGTGGGCTCAGTAGTTGTGGCACACGGGCTCTAGAGTGCAGGCTCAGTAGTTGTGGTGCACGGGCTTAGTTGCTCTGCAGCGTGTGGGATCTTCCCAGACCAGGGCTCGAATCCGTGTCCCCTGCATTGGCAGGCGGATTCTTAACCACTTCACCACCAGGGAAGTCCCCATTGAGTTTTTAATCTCAAGAGTTAAATTGTTAAGTTCTATTTGCTTCCTTTTCAGATGTGTCTGGTCATTTGCAGTTGTCTCTTTGCCTTGCTTATTTTTTAAAAGTAACAGCTCTATTGAGATATAATTTGCAAATAATAAGATTCACCCTTTGAAAGTGTACAGTTCATTGGTTTTTAGCATATTCACAGAAGTTGTGAAACAATTATCATGAATTCTAGAACAATTCTGTCACCCTCAAAAGAAACTCTATACTCGTTAGCAGTTACTACAAATTCCCTTCTGCCTCTGTCTCCCAAAAGCCACTAATCTATTTTCTGTCTCTATGGATTTGCCTGTTCTGGACAATTCATATGAATGGAGTCATACAATATATGGCCTTCTGTAACTGGCTTCTTTCATCTAGCAAAATATTTCCAAGATTCATCCATATTGTAGGAAATAGCAGTACTTTGTTCCTTCTTATGGCTGAATAAAATTCCATTGTATGGGTCTACCATATTTTATTTATTTACCAGTTGATGGACATTCAGGTTGTTCTTACTTTGGGGCTATTATGAATAATGCTGCCACGAACATTCATGTACTAGTTGTTTTGTTTTTGTTTTTGTTTTTGTTTTTGTTTTTGTTTTTGCGGTACGCGGGCCTCTCACTGTTGTGGCCTCTCCCGTTGCGGAGCACAGGCTCCGGACGCGCAGGCTCAATGGCCATGACTCACGGGCCCAGCCGCTCCGCGGCATGTGGGATCTTCCCAGACTGGGGCACGAACCCGTGTCCACTGCATCGGCAGGCGGACTCTCAACCACTGCGCCACCAGGGAAGCCCTGTTTTGTTTTTTTTTAATTTAATTATTTAATTTTTTATACAGCAGGTTCTTATTCATTATCTATTTTGTACATATTAGTGTATACATGTCAATCCCAATCTCCCAATTCATCACACCACCACCCCACCCCGCCGCCACTTTCCCCCCTTGGTGTCCATATGTTTGTCCTCTACGCAGTGTCTCTATTTCTGCCTTGCAAACCAGTTCATCTGTACCATTTTTCTAGATTCCACATATATGCATTAATATACAATATTTGTTTTTCTCTTCCTGACTTACTTCACTCTGTATGCCAGTCTCTAGGTCCATCCACGTCTCTACAAATGACCCAATTTTGTTCCTTTTTATGGCTGAGTAATATTCCATTGTATATATGTGCCACATCTTCTTTATCCATTCATCTGTAGATGGACAGTTTGGTTGCTTCCATGACCTGGCTACTGTAAATAGTCATGTACTTTTTGTGTGTGGATGTATATTTTCTTTTCTCTTGGTCATATACCTGTATATCTAGGTTACATGATAACTCAGTATTTAACAGTTTGAGGAATTGCCAGAAGGTTTTCCAAAGGGGATGCACCATTTTACAATCCCACTAGCAATGTATAAGGGTTCCAATTTCTCCACATCTTCCCCAACACTTGTTATTGTTTGTCTTTTTGATCCCTTGCTTATTCCTGTGATCCCATCTTTTCTTTCTTTAAACATTTTGTATCTAGTTATTTTACATCTTCTTCTATCTGATAATTGCAATAACTGAAAACCATAGGGATGTAAATGTGTTAACATTTTGTCTTCTCTTCATGGTAGCTCATTTCCTTTTGTATTTGATGATATATTTCTGTGAAAATATAAGGTAGGGTTTTTCTTGTGTTCATTGCTATATCCCCATCATCTAGAACAGTGACTGATATGTAACAGGTGCTCAACAAATTGTTGTTGAATGAACAAATGAGTCCTAAGGACCTAAGCAGGAAAGGAAACCCCAGAGACGATGTGCATTTGCTTCTGCTTAGTGCCAAGATGCCTATAGACCTACGGCTATGTTAGCCTCTATCAGTCACAGTCTCCTTGGGGAAAACAGAAGCCATATGTATTCCAAGTGTATCCACCTGTGTCCAATCAGGAAACAAACCACACAGTGATTTATTTTTTTTGTTTTTGTTTGTTTTTGTTTTTGCTGTACGCGGGCCTCTCACTGTTATAGCCTCTCCCATTGCGGAGCACAGGCTCCGGATGTGCAGGCTCAGCGGCCATGGCTCACGGGTTCAGCCGCTCCGCGGCATTTGGGATCTTCCCGGACTGGGGCACGAACCCGTGTCCCCTGCATTGGCAGGCGGACTCTCAACCACTGTGCCACCAGGGAAGCCCAGTCCAGCTTTTATAAAGAGCCCAAAGCAGTTGGTATTTTTCTCACAATGCTTTTCTAAACATTAATAAAAGCATTTCTAATTAAATGTTCACTGTTTACTGTTTCTAGCATATTAGTTTTAAATCATATTAAAGACATAGTAAAGTTTTTCGTGTTTCATAAAAAATTTTGCAGTGGAAGAGGGCCCCTTGTGTAATTAATGTCTACAATGACTCCATGCCTGTTTCATAAGGACTGAGCATGGCTTTACTAACAAGTTATTATAAGGGTTTGTTTATAATAACTTTACTTGTAAGACATTTTCATCATTTAATTTATGTCAAATCAGGAACAAACTCCCAACTCAAACAATGTTCTTATGGGGAAGACAGAGTTTTATGCAATGGTCAATTCAAGAATGCCCTGGGGAAAAACTAGATTGCCTCGTTTCGGGTATTTTAGCCCTGTCCTCCACCCGACCCCAAACCCGGCTACCTTACATGTTTCCCCAGGGAAGGGACCGCAGAGCAGGAAGACCTGGGAGTCCATCCTGGCTTCTGCTGGGTAACCTTGGCCTCACATCTCCAAGTGTCCGTTTAATCATCTGTCAAGGAGCAATGACAATACCACGGAGTGGGTGGGCAAGGACAGTAAGGTTACAAGAAATATTGGTTCCACGTGTGCTCTCCTGGTGCAGCTCAACAAATGCTTATTGACTGACTAGGTAACTGGGAAACAGGCTCTGGCTAGTTGTCCAACTAGGAAAAGGGATCCCGCTTTGCCTGCTGGGTCTATTCAGAGTTATGACTCGCCCATTGTTCGATGGGGGATCCTGTAGCCAAACAAATGAATAGTTAATTTAAAGTCAGGCAGCGAGGGCTTTTGGCTTTGGGTGGAAACTTAATTCCCAGATAATACATACATTATGTATAGACTGCCTACACCTGCCTCTGCGCTTGGCACTCAGGCCAGAGCCCCGCACAGGAAAGGCAGGGGAGGATGAGACGTAGGATGGTGGTGAATGACCCAGTCTAGAACTCCCCGCTCACATCGCAGGGTGAGGACTCTCCAGGCCATGGGAGTGAAATGTACAACTTGATGTGTCAGCGGGGTGATACTGCCATGGTTACCTCTGCTGTCATTCAGAAGGTAATCTTTTTTGCAAGGCAGGGCATCTAAAGTTTTTAAGATTAAAGATCACTTGAAATGGTATTGCTACTTTGGAAAATAGTTTGCAGTTTCTTATAAAGTTAAATGTATAGTTACCATAGAAGCCAACAATCCCATTCCTAGGTGTTTACCTAAGAGAAATAAGACACCTGTCCACACAAAGACTTGTACATGAATGTTCCTAGCAACTTTATCAAACTGGAAACAACTCAGGTATCCTTCAAATGGATTAACAAACTGTGGTACATCCAGACAATAGAATTCTACTCGGTAATAAAAAGAACTGAACTCTTGAAATGTACAAAAATGCGAATGAATCTCAAAGGCATCATACTAAGTGGAAAAATCCAGATGGAAAAAGCTAGATGATTCCATTTATATGAAATTTAAGAAAAGACAAAACTATAATGACATAAAGAAAATCAGTGGTTGTCAAGGGTTGACGATGGTAGAAGGGAGGGACTGCAAAGGGACAGGAGGGAATTTTTGGAAGTGATGGAATTATTCTGTATCATGACTGTGGTGGTGGTTACATGAGTCTATACATTTGTCAAAATTCATTGACTTATACTTAAAAATTAAAGAATTTTATTGTGTGTAAGTTATACCGCAATATAGCTAATTTTTTTAAAACGGTGACTTAAAGCTATCATGTTTATCTCTCAATTAAACCTGAAACTAGCAAAGTTTACTTAAGTTTGATCTTAGACTCATTTTCCAGGCAGGTCAGTGGGCCTCAGAAAAATTCCTAAGGACTCACTTCTGAGCTGGTGGTGGGAAAGGCTGATACAGGCTTCTAAAGCCAGAAGTTATGTGATGTTTTCTGCTTCGGGAGCCCATGGGCTCAAAGCCCAGAAAGGAATTCAGGGGCACCCTTACAACGTGGAGCAGGATACAGACTACCTGGTGGGATTCGAGGGGATCCAGAAAGTTCTCCTTCAGATGGCCCCCACGTTGGTGCTAAACTTCTGATGCTTCCTCTGGATTGAGCATTGCCTTCCCCGAGCTTCCTACCCAGGAAAACACATTCTTGCCACCGGGACAATGACCATGAGTTTTCAGGCTTCTACCACCTTCTTAGAGCTTCCCAATAACCTTGGAAGGGGGCTGTTATGAGCATCCTGATCTTGGGTGGCTGTGTGGTGGCTGCAGTGTGAGGCAGCTTGAAGCGAGATCTCAGTTCCCTGGCCAGGGATTGAACCCAGGCCATAGCGGTGAAAGCACTGAATCCTAACCATTAGACCACCAGGGGTTAGTGGAGCAGGACCCTGGCTCTTGTCTGCTTTGAAGAAAGACTTCATCAAAGAGATGAAAAGTAGCGAGGCAAGTAAAGGAGAGAGTAAAGTATTAGGAGAGAAGATAAGTTCAGAGAAAGCATGGGTGGGCTGAGATAGAGAGAGAGAGCCACGCTTTTGGGGTGGTTTAAATCACTTATATGGGGGCAGTTCTTCCAGGTTTCCTCTGGCCAGTCTGTCTTTGAGTCCATGTTTGGTCTGGCTCAGGGCCCTCCCCTCTGTGCGAGCACATCTTTTACCCAAGATGGATTCCAGCACGAGGGTCTCTAGGAGGTTAGCAGAACATATTATAGTCCAGTGCCCGCTCCCCTGAGGATCTTTTCTGTCCACGGGTAGCTTGAGGGGGTCTCCTTGACCTCAAGAATGAGAAATATGTGACCTCCCTATCTTTTATCTAAGCAGGGCTTAGCCCGTATTTGTGTTTCTCATTCCCATCATCTTGAAGTGTCCACAGGAGACAAAGTCCAGCTGCTTATCACGTTCCTGTTATTATCTTTATTTTCAAAGTGTAAACAGGAGGCTAGTTGTAAATGTCTAACCTGGGGCCCATCTATCTCCTACCTCAATCCCATTTTACAGGTAAAGAAACCAAGAGCAGAGAGCTTGGATGGCTTTTCCCAGAGCACACAGCCCTGAGTCAACCTCAATGGGGCCAGAGCCTATCTAAGGCTTATCTTTTCAAAGCCCTCTCTTTCTGCAGCATGGCTGTCCACTCACATGAATGACTTTTCTACTTTTTAAAGATCAGGCCTATGAAGATGCCGCTGCGAAAAGCCTAGATTTTCTAACACTAACAGCTCTGGGTCTCTTGAATAGATGATTAATTTCAAAGTCCAGTCACACAGAGTTCAGGCTTAACAATTCTTAAATAGTTTTTAAAAGCAGATATTACTCCTTGCTCGCCATGGCCATGGAGAAACCTCCCTCAAGTCTGCATGGCCTGTCTGGCCAGGCAGCTTGTATGGTGGTTTCTGAAGAGTACGGGCGCCAGAGGCAGGCTGCCCAGTTCATTGATGGCCACACCACTGACAGGAGACGCTGTGGGATCTTGGGCGGCTGACTCAGCCTCTCTGTGCCTGAGTTTCCTCATCTGTAAGCAAGGCAAAATTTATTCCTACCCCTAAGGGCTATTGTGAGAATTAAATGAGGGCAGACACGTAAAGCACTGAGACCAGGGCCTAGCACATAGCAGTTGTAAAATAAATGTTAGCTGTTAAGAGTGAAAGAAAAGGGGGGACTTCCCTGGTGATCCAGTGGTTAAGAATCCACCTTCCAATGCAGGGGATGCAGGTTCGATCCCTGGTCGGGGAACTAAGATGCCACATGCCGTGGGGCAGCTAAGCCCATGAGCCACAACTACTGAGCCTGCGTGCTCTAGAGCCCACGCACCACAGCTAGAGAGCCCACATGCTGCAACTACTGAACCCACACACTCTGGAGCCCGCGTGCCACAACTAGAGAGCCCGCGTGCTGCAACTAAGACCCGATGCAGCCAAATAAATAAATTAATTTTTTAATAAAAGTGAAAGAAAAGGACCCTGAATTCCTTTCTGGGCTTTGAACCCATGGACTCCCAAAGCAGAAAACACCACGTAAGTTCTGGTTTTAGAAGCTCACATCAGCCTTTTCCACCACAGGCTCAGGAGCAAGTGCTTAGAAATTCATTTGAAGCAGTAATTTTGAGGCCCACTGACCTTTTTTTAAAAATGAGTCTAAGATTAAACTTAAGTAAACCTCACTAATGTTCACGTAAGAGCTAAGGATGTGGCATCAGGGCAGTGGCAGGCCCTGGGACCCTGTTAGCAGCAGGTGGGAAGGAGGGGGGGCTAGCTGAAAACAATTCAGTGGGGGAGGCAGACTTCCAGACAAGGTTTATGACACACGTAGAAAAGAGTGATCTCTTCCATTAAGGCATGGGGAAAGAGCACAGAATCTCCTGTCTTAGGGCTTTTGTTGAAGCCTAAGGTAGTGAACCGTCCCCTTCTTCCCTGGCCTATCTGGCCAGAGAGGGAGCAGCTGTGACTGTACAGCACCTGGCCTCACTGACTGGCCCAGGGTGGGCACCTGCCTCAAGCTGAGCCAATCGTAATCCCTCCACGAGAACTTAGAATTGGGCCCAGAAGAGTCCAGGCTCATTCTGCTTAACTCCTGGATGAAGGTGAGGTAAACTTGGAAGCTGTCAGCTGAGGCCATTTGCTGCCAATGCTCCCTAGGACACAGGGCAAGCCAGTTTCAGAGACAGAGAGAAGGATGGAACAGAAGCAGAGTTGGAGGGAGGTGGCTTTCGGGTTTCTCTAAGTCCAGGCCCTGGTTCTCAACTGTTCCCCAAGGGCCAGCTGCATCCTCGTACTTAGATTCCTTTAAAATCGCTTTTTGCCATTAACCTGGCCCCAGCTGTTTCTAGCAGTCACAACCACAAGACTCTTTTTTTTTTTAATAAATTTATTTATTTATTTTTGGCTGCATTGCGTTTTTGTTGCTGCACACGGGCTTTCTCTAGTGGCAATGAGCGGGGGCTACTCTTCGTGTGGTGCGCGGGCTTCTCATTGCGGTGGCTTCTCTTGTTGCGGAGCACGGGCTCTAGAGCAGGGCTCAGTAGTTGTGGCTTGTGGGTTCTAGAGCACAGGCTCAGTAGTTGTGGCTCGTGGGCTCTAGAGCGCAGGCTCAGTAGTTGTGGCACGCGGGCTCAGTAGTTGTGGCTCGTGGGCTTAGTTGCTCCGCAGCATGTGGGATCTTCCTGAACCAGGGCTCGAACCCATGTCCCCTGTATTGGCAGGCTGATTCTTAACCACTGCGCCACCAGGGGAGCCCCCACAAGACTCTTAATGAAAGCAATTTGAGGCAAACACCTCTTTCTGTTTCTTTCCCCCAAGTGTGGTCACCCTCCAAGCTTCCTTAAGGATGACCTCAGCCTGGAGGAGGGTGTCCTACAGGCAACACCAGCTGATAGGGGAAGCCATTCTCCATCTCCTTCTATGGTCCCTCCCTCTTCCCCTAGGCCTATCCTCTCTTCTCTGAGGTCTGACCATGTGTAACCCCTGTTTCCCACAAGCAGAGGTCCCTAAATCAGGCCTTTCCTGACTGCCTTTCTCCCAGCATAACTGCCCCTTCCCTGTCCCGTTTCTTCTTTGTCTGCCTTCCTTAGTCCCAGCTTCTGAGTTCAGAGGGCTGTGTGTCATGCCTCCCAGGTGGTGGCTACAGCCTAACAGGGGACTTCAAAGCCTTCCAGAGAGATGATGGATATTAGCTGAACCTACTGTAATCATTTCATAATATACGTAAATCAAACCATGATGCCGTTTGCCTTAAACTCGTGCAGTGATGTATCACAGTTATTTCTCAACAAAACTGCGGGCGGGGGGGGGGGGGGGGAAGCCTTCCTGGGGCAGACCAGCGTGGGAAGATGTTTTGGGAAAAGAAAAATTTTCAAAAGTTCTTATGTAAACTTGATAGAAAGATGAGTGTTCGTCTCACCAGATTAGGAGTGAGGAGATTGGAGTCTAGCCCTGGCTTTGCTTCTAACTCACTGGGTGACCTCAGGCTTCAGTTTCCTCAGCAGCAGAATGGCAGAGTTGAATGAGATCAAAGGCTTTTGGGAGCCTTATAAGGAGGCCTTGGTCATCGCCTTGGAAACGGGAGGGGGGAAAGAGAGATGGTACCTGGGCCCCTGTTTCTCTTCACTCAGAGCGGCCCCACTTGTACCTGTTTTATACACGGAGCCTCCTTCTCAGATGTTACCTTATCCCAGGTTTCCGAAGAAGCAGATGTTGAGGCAGAAGTGTATGTGCTAACACTTTATGATGGAGTACAATGCTAGGGAAGCTGAGGTGAGAGAGAGGAAAGGAGGGAGAGGGCACAGAGGACTTTGCTGAGCTGGCTACTATACACCTCCCCTGATGCTAAATCTTGTGGGACCTTCTTTAATGAGGCTGTATGAAGCTTAGGACAGTCCACCCAGAAAGAGGAAGAGAAAGGAATTTATCTGCCAATCCCTGTCTCTTACGGGTCAAAGGTTCACCCCATGGGGTGTCTGACACTCCTGCAGTCTCAGGCCAGAAATTTGGGGGATCGGGGGGTGCCATTGGCTTGTGCTGGTGAAACAAGTAGCAAGACCTGGAAGACAGGTGTAGCTGAGAGGATCTTAGGTGGACATTAAAAAGGAGCTCATACAGCTCTAGTTGGAAAAGAGTGAGAACTTCTGCTAAAATAAAAGTTGAGGGCTTCCCTCGTGGTGCAGTGGTTGAGAGTCCGCCTGCCGATGCAGGGGACACGAGTTCGTGCCCCGGTCCGGGAGGATCCCACATGCCGTTGAGCGGCTGGGCCCGTGAGCCATGGCCGCTGAGCCAGCGCGTCCGGAGCCTGTGCTCCGCAACGGGAGAGGCCACAGCAGTGGCAGGCCCGCATACCGCAAAAAAAATGAATAAATAAAAATAAATAAAATAAAATAAAAGTTGAAACCACTGGTCTGTGTAATCCCAAAGGACCTTCCCAGCTGCAAAGTCCCTTGATGCTGTTCACTGAAATTGCAGCTGAGACCATTTGCCCTTCTGGTGGGCAGGAACCATGTCCCCAGAGAGTTGGAAGCCAGATTCCTGGAAATGTGTATCCCTCAGTGCCCAGGAGTTGGTGCCAACTTTGCTCTATCCCCCACCCCTGGCCCTGCTCCCCTCGATTTCCATGCAATTTGAGAGCTAACACAGATCGTATTTTTAAAGAGTTCCGATGGGACAGGAAAAAGGGGGGGCTGATAATCCCACCAGGCTGGGGGAGTTTTCATCTTGTTCATTCCGAAAGTCCCAGCCTCCCTGCCAGCCTGGACTCCCCTCCACTCAGGAGCAGCTGTCGGCTCCAGACAGGAGGCAGATTTGATGGTATTTAAGGGATTGGAGGATTAAGTGAGCCAGAGAGGCCCCCACTGCACAGCCTCATCCTCTAATGGCTGGAAGCCCACTCCTGGGTATTATTAAATCGATGATTACATCACAGGTATGGCATACCCCTACCTTTGGAGCCCAGCAGGCTTGCAAAGCCAGCAGAGAATGAGAGATTAGGGTCAGAGTGGGCAGCCTCAATCCTTCTTCTCTGGTGTATGCATAGATCAATCTGTAGATGGAAGATCAGACTCACCAAAATTAAATCTGGGATCCAGTCTGAGCATTGTCATTGGCTGACCTTGGGTACACTACTTCAGCTCAGGACATTGGCTTTCCCTGATGCAAAACAGGAACATCCCCTGCTTGCTGAAAGCAAACGTGCCCTTTAGTGGGGCTGGGGTGGGCATTGGGGGTGTGACCTGTGGGCTGCTGGAGCCCAGGATGATCCTGATGGAAAATGGTCCTGATGCAGGCGCCAGCCACAGTCAAGATGGGACATACGGGCTCTGATCAAAAGGAGAAGGAATAAACCCAATAAAAGTCTCTCAAGTGAAAAGACAGGAAAGAAAATAGAATGGAAGTAGGCATAGCTCAAACCCCTCACATCATGGAGGGAAACCTCAGGTCCAAGGACAGACTGTTGTAAATAACAAACCCACCAGTGCCAGGCTCTGTGCTAAGCGCTTCACGTGCATTATTTCACTGAATCATCACAACCCCAATGCAGTAGATGCAACAAGCTTCTCCCTGTTACAGATGAGTAAAGTGAGGCTGAGAGGGGTTAAGCAATTTACCCAAGTGTCACAGCTAGTTAGCAACGGTATCAGGATTGAAATCCAGGCAGTCTGCCTTGCAGATTGTTCTCTGGCTTCTTTTTTTTTTTTTTTTTTAATTGAAGTATAGATGATTTACAATGTTGTGTTAGTTTCTGGTGTACAGCAGAGTGATTCAGATATATATATATATATATATATATTCCTTTCCATTATGGTTTATTACAGGTTGCTTATTCTTTTATATTTTATATTCTTTTCCATTATGGTTAATATAGTTCCCTGTGCTATACAGTAGGACTCTGTTGTTTGCTCTCAGGCTTTGCCCATCGTTCTCTTCTCTCACAGGGAAGCTGTCTCCCCAGGTAACCTCTAAGGTTCTAATTGTCATCTGTATTCCTGTGACTCCCAAGTCTGTCTGCCCAACTCCCAAGTCTGGCCTAAATTTCAGATCCATGGGTCCATCAGCCTTCCTGACCCACCTCAAGCTTAATGTGTCCAAGGATGAATTCTCATTTAGCTCCAACCCGCTTCCCAAGGGGTACCTCCACCATCCACCCAGCTGCAGAAACTGGCCACTGCCTGAACTCTTCTCTCACCCCTGACATCCAAGGCACAGCCTTGGTACCTCCCACACAACTCTTGATGTCATCAATTCTCTCCTTTCCACTGTCACTGTAACCAGTCCAGGACCCTCACTAGAAGAACTGGGCCCCAGTCTCTAGTCCTGCCTCCTTTTATCCACCTCCCCGAACCCCCATGCTGTGGAGGGAAGGGTCTAAAATGCAAATATGTTGGTGCCACTCCCCTGCCCAACAGCCTTGAACTACTTCCCATTTGTTCTCTGGATAAAGGCTCTCCTCCTTTGCGCTGGTTCCTTCCCCAGGTCAACTCCTGTTGCTCTCCCTCCCTGCCCTCTGCTGCTCTCAGTGAACTTCTTTCTGTTCCTCCAAACATCAGGGTCTCTCTGGATGCCAAGCCCCCTGGCTGGCTGTCCCCTCTGACTGGAACACTCTTCCCCACTCCTCATGTGTTTGGTGGACTTCTGCTCAGACTTCATTGTCAGCTCAGAAGTCCAAAGTCACAGCTAGGATGTCCATCTGAAGCCCAGTCCCCCTAAACTGAATTCATGATTAATCTCTCCAAAACTTTATTCCCTTTCTTGTCCCCTCTGACCTCAATCCTGTGCTAACTGAACACTAATCAGCCAGAGTCAGGTGACTAAAACTGTTGTTGTTAACATCGTTAATGTACTAAAATTGCTACTATAGATATCATCATTAACATACAAACCCAGGTTGTTTCTCCAGGGCAAGATGAGCTAACAGACCCCCCCAGCCATGGACCACCTGGTTGGAGAATCATAACCAGAGATATCCCGACTCCTGAAACAACAATTAACAAATGTCACAAGACGATGATTAATCCCAGCCTCTTTGTTCTTCCCCTTAAAAAAACCCCCTAACTCAAAGACTAAATTGGAGTGGATCTGAGGCGTGTCTCCCACTCCCTTGCTTGGCACCCTGCAATAAACACTGTACTTTCCTTCACCAAGTGGACAAAAAAAAAAAAGTTGTCCACCATCAAGCCATCAGCCACTGCAGCTGCCCCCACTGTGCACCCTGAGGGGAATTCAGGATGGAGAAAAACAGGATTCTGGCCCTAGATAGTTAAGATGCAGATCAAAGGTCAGTAAGCCCAGACTCTTGCATCTTCCCATACACTAAAATCATTAACTTGAGATGTCTGTTTTTTGTGATTAGCGGTAATCTTTTGACGTTCGACTACATTTTTTTTTTTTTTCTCAGCAAAAACTCCTGTGTATCCTGGCTCCTCCCTTACCTCTTTGGAACAGTTCCTCAAAGCTATCTGAGCTATCTGGCCTACAGTTCTCAGTAATGTCCCCGAATAAAACATAATTCTCAACTTTTAGGTTGTGCATTTTTTTTCAGCGGACAACCACAACTCATTGTCAGTAAATTGGCTTTGCTCAACGTTTGCAAACGGAGTTCAGTTTCCTAAGGCCTCCTCCAGAAGCCTTGTCTGACCCCACCCCCTCCAAGTTTCCACCGTCACAATACTCAGTACCTTCCCCAGCACACCACTTACCAATCCGCACCCCGAACACCCCATGTAAGCCTACGAGGGTAGGGCTCATCCATTCTCATATGGGATGGGGCGCTGCTCAGGAGTTAATACATGTTTGAATGGAAGAGAAGGGAAGTAACTTTTACAAAACCACAGAGTCCAAGAAAGTGACAAAGCCGGAAATGGATTCTGCATCACCCTCCTCCCCAACCTGGAAAGAATTCGCTCTTCTTTGCGTCCTACCCTCCTATCCCACCGATTTTTGATTCCCAGCGTCAAGGGCCATAGAGTTGACATTTTAAGGAGTGCTATCTTCCATCTGAGGAAGGAACGTGCATAACACAGTGGGGAAGGGCATTGAACCCGTCCCCCCAAGCCTTCCCGTCCCCAAGGACAGCGGAAATCCAGTCTCGTCTCCTCCCCAGGGGAGCATTTGGGTCGAATTAGTCTTTCCCCACGTCCCTAGCCCACCCTAGACTAATATCTAATATGCGGGTCTCGGGCAGCCTAGGCAAAGCTTCCCGCCACCGGCCACGCAGGGGACCCCAGCAGATCCCAGCCCCATTAGGCTACACGTTGTGCCCTCCTGCATCGGTCCCCACCCACTGCCTGGGACGCCACAGTCATCGGGCCCCTCCTTCCCCGCGCGGAGCCGGCCCCGCCTCCCGCGCTCCCGCGGCGCGTCTCTTGTCCCGCCCCCCGCCGGCCCCTCCTCTGGCCCGGGCCTCTGGGGCCGAGCGCTCTCCCGCCGGTCCGGACCGGCGCTGGGTGTTTGCTTTCGCGGCAGTCAGGCCAGCCAAGCCCGTTTCCAGCTCGGGGCAGCGGGGCGGAGGGCCCGGCCGGCGGGGCAGCCATGGAGGCGGCGGCACGGAGGCGGCAGCACCCGGGAGCGGCGGGTGGCCCGGGCGCGCAGCCGGGCGCCTCCTTCCTGCAGGCCAGGTGGGCGCGCGTCGGCGGGCGGAGCTGAACCACAGCCCCGCCACGTGACGGGGAGGGCGGGGGACCGGGGCCACGGGGCCCGGGTGGGTAGTCCACGCGCTATCCCTGCAGCTGCTTTTCGCTCACTCCCCTGAGCCCCGCCTCCGCGCTCCTTTCTCTTCCTGGGGGAACCCCGTGCCCAGGGAGGCTCAGCGGCGGGGTTCAACTGCCCAGCGGCCCGGCCGGCTCTAGGACAGTCGCTCAGCTGGGGTCCAGGAAACTCGGGGTGGGGACGTCGGCGGTGGGCCCAGAGGACATCTCTGCTCACTAGGGACCCCAACGCGCCTGCAAGCCCCGGGCGCCAACCCGAGTTCTCGGGGTGCCTCTCCTTGCCCCGAGGAACCAAAGAATGTGGGAATGTAAAGGGAACAGACAGCGAAATGTGGAAGCTCCCCTCCAGAGAAAGAATTAGGAAGGGCTTTTTCCACATGGTTGCTGTTCCCTTCTCTCAGTAAGGGGAAGTTATTGGTTTATGTAGCTGAGACCAGGTGCTTGGGGCAGAGGAAAAGGTACAGAAGCCACCTTTTAATCTTTCCCTCCACTCTACTTTCATACCATTTTACAAATTATAGACATTCATTGCACATAGTAGGCATTCATTAAGCATCTCTGTTGTGTCCAGCGCTGTGCCAGGCACTAAAGCGGTGGGTAAGGTGAAGCTAGGAGGGTCCCACAGTCTGGTAGGGCGGGCCTGGGAGGAACAGTCCAGGGGCTGAGAGGTCGTCTTGGAGGGCTGCCTGGAGGAAGTGGAGCTTGAGCTGCATCTCAAAGAACTCAGTAGGTGACAGGGGAAGAAAGGCTGTTTCAGCCAGGGGAAAGCTTGGGAAAGGCAAGGACTGCAGTGGTGCTGGAGCTTTCTTTGTGTACAGTGGCAGGAGGATGCAGACGGATTGTGAAGGGCCTTGAATGGCAGCAGAGCTGGGACCAGAGTGAGAGCCTTGAGTGCAAAAATTAAGGAGATGCTCTTGGGGCACTAGTGTTCAAAAACCTTCCATGGCTCCCCTATGCCTACTTAAATGTTGGGCCCTGTGTGCCTCACTTGCCTCACCCTAGTTCCTGCCCTAAATGTCAGGTTAAGGATGCAGCTTTTGTTCTGTAGGGCACGGGGGAGCCATGGAAGGCTTTTGAGCACTAGTGTGCTCAGTTTTAGGAAGTTTGTGGTATGATTTGGGATGAAATCTGAGAAGAAGTCTGAGAGACTTGGGCGAGAGTAGCTCTTTTTCATGCTACTAAGGACATCTCTCTTCCGATCACCTATAAGTTGGGAGTCTTTGACTGCCTTGAACTGTGGTAGCCCAATTAGAACAGTGTGTGAGTAGTGGATATGGTCACCACTTTATCTCATATGCAGGGTTTCCACATGCAGCATCTTACTCAGTCTTTTTGTATTTTGTATATGTGGAAACTGAGGTCTAAGGAGGTTTACATCATTTGCCGGCAAGAACCAGGGCCTAAACCCAGGGCTTCTGTTTTCTGTTCTTACTGCTCCACTCTGGCTATTCCTCTTTACTCCTACATGAGCTCCCCACCATCCAGGTTGCTCGTGGGGATGGCATGAGAGGCTGGCTGTCTTCCAGGGTATCTCTGCCCCCCCTCATTGGGTGCCTGTAGGCCGGTTCTCAATATCATTGCTACACAAGACAGTAGGCAGAATCATCCTGTCTGACTCCTAGGATGCTTGGATTTCCTCTGCTACATTCATGCTTTGCTTACATACCTCTAATGACAAGGTGCTCACTACCTTTCAAGGGACTCTATTCCAGCTTCCACCTGCTCTGTTGACAGTTTTTTGTATTGTAATCAAAGTAATACATGCCCATGATTAAATACAACTGCACAGACAGGCTTAGAGTAAAAAGCAGTGGCCCTTTTTCCACTTCTCCCTAGTACCAGAGAAAACCATGTTAGCTTCTTTTAACTGTTTCTACCAGAATTAAATTCATAGTTCTAAATAATAATAACAAATACTACGTACATACCACTTTCTGTGGGCCAGGCCCTGCTCTTAAGTTTTTGCATTTAAAAAAAAGAAAAAGTTTTTGCATAATTTAATTCAGCCACAACTCTTGACGTAAGATCTAGTATTATCCCCCATTTTACAGATGAGAACATTGAGGCCCAGGAGGTAACTTGCTCAAGATTTGGTTAGTGGTAGAGCTGGGATATGAACCCAGGCAATCTCCAAAGTCCACACTCAAAAGCTATGCTCAGGGCTTCCCCGGTGGCGCAGTGGTTAAGAATCCGCCTGCCAATGCAGGGGACACGGGTTCAATCCCTGGTCTGGGAAGATCCCACATGCCGTGGAGCAACTAAGCCTGTGCGCCACAACTACTGAGCCTGCGCTCTAGAGCTCGTGAGCCACAACTACTGAAGTCCGCATGCCTAGAGCTCGTGATCTGCAACAAGAGAAGCCACTGCAATGAGAAGCCCGCACACCACAATGAAGAGTAGCCCCCACTCACTGCAACTAGAGAAAGCCCACAAGCAGCAACAAAGACCCAACACAGCCAAAACTAAATAAATAAATTTATTTAAAAAAAAAAAAAAAAGCTATGCTCAACTGCTATTTCTTGGTTTATCAGTTGCCTCTAAGCTAATGTTTACCCACTAATTTCCTGTTATGATTTGGTTCACTTATGCCGCTCCTGTCTTCACAAGATGGTTTTGTATCACCATTTTTAGTTTTGCTCTTTGTTACCTTTGTAGCCTTAAGGAATATGTATATACCATTATTTCTTTTACGGTCAACTGTGAAGCAATATCTTTTTTTTCCCAAAGTTTACCTATTTATTTATTTATTGAAGTATAGTTGATTTACAATAAGGGCAGTATCTCTTGATTCCTTTTTAAAAGATTATTAGTCTCCTACCCTAATCTCTAGCATTCTTTACCGTTTCCCCAACTCCTGTCATCTGTAGTTTTACTTTCAAGTTGTCAAGGTTCACAGTAGTATTTACCTGCTGTTTTTTAACCGTAATTGCCTTCCATGTTTTGTTTGTGGATTGATTATGAACTTTGGAAATCAGTATACAATGTTTTTATCAGTTAAGCCATGTAAATATTGTTCCCTACAGAGTCCAGTAAGTTTAACAGTTACATTTGCTTTCTTATATTGCTTTTGTTTTTCCTGGAGTTTCTAATTGCCTTTCCTTTTTTTCTCTTATTTTTTGCCTTCATTTTCTCATTTTTTGTTCAAACTTGTCGTCATGTGAGGTATTTCCCCATCGTGTATATAGAACCAAAATCAGTCCCTCTATAGTCCCCAAGGTCCCTGCTTGACTCCACCATGGCTGAGCTGCTGACCGCTTTGAATATTTCATCTATATGTTATGTGCTTTATGGCAGGGGTCCCCAATACCCGGTACCAGTCCACAGCCTGTTAGGAACTGGGCTGCACAGCAGGAGGTGAGCAAGTGAGCAATCGTTCATCTGCCACTCCCCATCACCACCTGAACCATCCCCCCTATTGCTCGCATTACTGCCTGAACCATCCCCCATCTCCTCCCCCCGCCACCGCCGCCCCCCCCCGCCCCCGTCCATGGAAAAATTGTCTTCCACAAAACTGGTCCCTGGTGCCAGAAAGGTTGGGGACCGCTGCTTTATGGTATGCACTCCCCAACTGTCGTGGTATCAGTTTTCCCAGATGGTAGACTTGTAAAGCCGCGGAGGAGGTTAAAGGCCATCCTTGTCTTGGGTTACCTGCCATTGTGCTTTCACTGTTGTTCTCAGCAGGAGTTTCTGATGATGGAGGCCTAGAGCTGGCATGGCTGGAGGCTAGGTGTGTGAAGTCTGTGAAGTCAGAAAGTTGGGTTAGGTTTGAGGATGCTCATCCCCAAGAGAGGGGCTGGGGGAGAGGATGCCTTCACCCTTCATGATCTGCCCCCTGTGCTCAGAGTCCCAACAGGAGAAAACCAGTCAGATGCTCACGAATCTTGATTCCCAAGTTAGGTGTCTGCCCTGCACCTGCCCTTTTTCTTCCTGCTCTGCTCAGCCAGGCTGGACTCCTGATGGGGGTCCCCCTTGACTGAGTGCCTCCTGAGGTGGAAGAGGAAATAGTCCCTGAGCCCCTAGTGTGTGCTTCGTATCCACAGCTTCCAGAGACCCACACTTAAGTGCTTCCCAGGCTTTCAAAACGCCTTTACTTCCTGTACCAAACATCCTGCTCTTTGCCCAGTTTGAAGGTTTCCAGAATAAAACACTGAGGACTGTCATTCTCCTTCCCCATCCAAGTTCTTCAGGCCCGGAGGTTGCCACCATCTGCTTTTTGAGGTCTTTCCCTGATGGCCACAAAGGGGAAGGGGCACGGTGGGGCCTCTATACCAGTCACTTGTCTCAGACAATGACTGAATGTCTGCCCCCGTCGGAAGGCCCAGCAGCCCCTCCTCTTCCTTCCACCAATAAGCCAGGCATCTGAGCTCCCTTCAGCACCTTTCTCACTTCCACCTCCAGGCCTTTGATCCTGCTCTCCTGCTGCTTTTCTGCCTACTGGAATCCACCCATCCATGCTTCCAGGCTCCCTTTCTTCCTGCAGGTGTTGCATACTGCTTCAGGCTACACCAATCCCTCTCTATCTTGATCTCCTGATATGCCACAAAGCTTATAATAATCAGCAACAAAATAGGAAGCTACTTAGAGCACAGGTCTTGAATCCTTAGAGACCCAGGTTTGAATTCTCTGCCTTTCAGGACTCCTGGATTATGAGTGACAGAAAGCCAGTGTGAACTGCAGCACCCTTAGCAAAAGGGAATGTACTGGCTCTTGTGGCCAAACCATTGCCTTGGGAACGCCTGGAACTGGGAATGTGAACCCTCTCAGGCCTTCTTCTCCTCTTTCCCTGCTCCTCTCTGCAGGGCTGCTTCATTCTCACCTGGCTGTCCCTTGAGGCTGGAACCTTGGCCACAGGCAGCCCCGCGCTCTCATCTTTAGCATCCCAGCACCAGAAAGGAAGATGCTCTTTTCAACTCTAGTTAGAAAAGTCCCACTGCTCCAGCCTGGGTCACTGGCCCTCCCTGTGGCTCAGGATACATCATCTCTCACCAGAAGAAGGAGGGAGTAGGAAGGCTGACAAAAGGAATAGTTGATGCAGCTCCTTTTTTTTTTTTTTTTTTTACATATGTCCACTCTTTTTTATTCTTTTCCTTATGATGCAGCTTCTTATTAGCGGGGGTAACCTTGGTTAAGCCTCAGTATCCTTATCTGTAAAATGGGAGGGTAACAGCCTCCTGTTCTGGCTGTGGGGATTAGATGAGATGGTGCTGGTGAAGCTCCTAGCACAGCACACAGTCGGCACTCCGTAAGTGGTGAGCACTGAGTAGAGGGGACAGGAAGACTTAGTTGACCTAGGAAAGGCCCACTCCACCCGCCTTGCCTGCCGCTAGAGGGTGATGAGATCCTCCAAGAGCTTACCTCTCTGTGTCTGGGTTGCTCTAGCAGCCCAGTGTGGACCATACTTGGAATTGGCTAAAAAGGATCCCAGAAAGTTATGGAAGCAATAGCAGTGTTGACAGAGTAAAATCTTCATGGTGCCTCTAAGCTATTGTTTGCCACTAAAACGAATGAGTAACTGGTAACGGAGATTGTTTTATATCAACCAGTAATCACTGAGCATAAATCAGGTACTGAGCTGAAAACTCTGGAGAATATGGACTCACATCACACAGCTCCTGGTCTTGGCACTAATGGGGCAGCACAACTTACACCTCAGTCATCTTAGGAGGAGTGAGCTGCTTGTCACTGGAAGTATGCAAGTAGTGGCAGGGACACTGTAAAGAGGATTTGTTCTCTGATGGGGAGGTTGGTGAGTTGAGAGAACCTTAAAATCACCCTTCTTCTTGAGGGTCTAGATACGAGCAAAACTCCAGCCCTGTGATGTCATGGCCTGAGTGGGAGTTAGGGATGATGCACTCCCTGTAGTGGGCTTTGGGAAAAGCTTCATCAGGGAAGCCTTCTTGGAGGAGGTGGCACATGCACTGGCCCTTTAGCTTCAGCTCATTTGTGAAGAGCAGATGGCTGACTGCTTTGCAGGAGAGACAGGCATCCAAAGTTGTGTCATCAGATGGTTCTCCTCTTCTTGCCACGTCTCTCACATCACCTTGTCCCTGCTGCCTTCCTTCTTAGGTTTCACTGTGGATTGGTGAGAAGAAGGACACCTGCAGCCCCTTTCCTACCTCCTCATGGTTCAGAAACCAAGGGAAAGGGAGATCCCCTGTTCATCTCAGTGTATAGTCTGTAAGGCACATCTCACCGGAGGGCTCTGATTGATCCAGCTCAGGTCACATGCCCATTCCGTGGACCAATCACTGTGGATACAATGATGGTTTAGAGGTTAAAAATATAAGCTCTGGAATCTAATCATTTAGGTTCAAATATTTAGCTATGTAACTTTGGGCAAGTTGCTTAACATCTTGGGCCTCAGTTTTTTCACTTGTGTAATGGGGGTAATATTCTAACCTCAGATGGTTTCTGTGAGAATTAAGAGTTAAATGAGATGGTACGTGCAAACAGCTATAGTCGTGCCTGGAATATAGAAAGTGTTCAATAAAGGTTAGCTGTCATCATCCATCACCATGTTTCATGCTTTTCAGCCACATTTGCATCCTTTGCCCCATCTGATTTCCCCATCATCCTATAGGTAAGAAAACCCAACAGTTATTATACCCTTTGGGCATTTTCCTGCCTGAATCATAGAGGAGCAAAGGTCAGGGCAGATGGAGTCTACTCCCAGGATACCTCCCCATGGACCACAGTATTTCCAGCAAAACCTTTTCCTAGAACTTAATCATGTGTGTTTCCTCCTGCTCTCAAATCTCTGTGGCCCATCTTCATGGGGAAGCTTCCCATGGGAGGAGAGAAGAGCTGACCCCTTTTGTCTGCCCCTTTCCCAGGCACAGCTCCGTCAAGGCTGATGAGGCTGCCAGCACGGCTCCCTTCCACCTTGATCTCTGGTTCTACTTCACCCTGCAGAACTGGATTCTAGACTTTGGCCGCCCCATTGCCATGGTGAGTGTGAAGCTGTGGACAGAGCCCTGACCAGCAGTGAGGAGACAGGGTGACTTCAATTGTCGGAGTGACCTCAAACAAGTCATTGCCTTTACCAGTACACTGTGAGAATAGGTCTGGATGCTTTCATGTCCTTTAGTTCTACGACTGTGACCAGTGCGGCAGCTGCCAGCGAGCGGGGGATCCGGGGGGCCCTGACTAGTCATACTGCGCCCCCCCCATATCTCACACCCAGGTTTAACCAAAGCACCAATTCAGACAGTGGGGTATGAGAAAGGATCCCACCTGCTTTCCCCACAGCCTTGGGATAGTATTGTTTTTCTGGAGGTGAAGAGTATAGGCCGAATTTGCCTATCATGTATGACTTGAGCCTTGGGTAATTTTTAGTGTCATCTGGTGAAACTGTCCCCCTCCCTCCAAGGCTACTTCATGCATCAGTGTCCAGTGGGAGCCTCTACGGAGATTAATACTGGAAGAGCACCAAATCCCCTCACTGGTCACGAATAAGATAGATAGACAGACAGGTAACAGAAGGTGAAAAAAATTGAGTGAGTTCCCACCAAGAACTAAGGTGTTAAGTTTTGCATGTTGGTGGTAAAAATAACAATATCCCGCACTGAAACTGACACCTCATACATGCTAGTGCTAATGCAAATTAGCAAAGCCCTTTGGGAAAGCAGTTTGTCAAGGCGATAACTAGTACCTAGAATAGTGCCTAGCAAGATATGTGCTCAGTATACTTGTACTGAATGAATAATAACAGCTAGAAATAGCGGTTAACATACATGGAGTGCTTGCTCTGTTCTAAGCTCTTCATGTGTTTACACTTACTTAGTTCTCCCACCAATGCTATCATGAATCTCAATTTTATAGATGAGAAGAGTCGAGGATAGAGAGGGCAAATGACCGGCTCAAGGTCACCCAGCCAGCAAGTGGAGGAGCCAGCACCTGCCCCCAGGCACTCTGGCCCCAGAGCCCACCCCCTTCCATCATGATCTTATCCAGAACCCTAATATGTTCATCCCTCCCGACTCAGTACGACCCCTGCCAAGCATCTGCCCTGAAGATGTAATCAGCAAGAAGACAGCCTCTGTACCGAAGGTGTTCATTGCAGTGTTGTTATAATAGCCAAAACTTGGAAGGGACTTGAGTGTCCGGCAGTAGGGACTGGGTAAATCAGCTTTGCTGTACGCAGTCCAGAGGATGCTACCTGGGCATTAGACAGGAATTACGAATACTCTAGAGCAACCTGGAATGTTTAAGGAGAAAAAACATGCCTAAGTGTCATGCATATTGACTGCCTGCCAATTAGTAACGGCCCTAACAGTCTTGTAGACATGGGATCAAAGACTTGAAGGGGATGAAGAAAAGCTTCCTGGCAGTGGTGTCGGGGAGGAGGTATGGTGGCTTTCTGCAGGCTTGCCATAAGGTTTACATGTTTTTTAAACGTAGGTGAAAGTAAAGGGACTGAGCCAGGAGTCAGGGCACCCAGTCAGGTTCATAAGTGACTTTGGGCAAGTCAGTGTCATCTGGGCTTTGGTTCTCTCATCTGTAAGAAGACTGGTTGGACTAGCTGCTCTGAGCCCCCGTGCAGCATGAAGGTTCCACATACTGGGGGACAAAGGAGCTGCCCATCAAACTGGTGTTACAGGGAGAGGGGAGATGAGGCCAGGGGCAGGCTCATGGCTCTTCTCATTCATTAGGACTCAGCCTCATCAGGTCTAATAGGGGTCTCCTGCAGGGCAAATCACTTCCCCCATCCTGCTCAGAGTTGCTGTGGCCACTATAACCCTAAGTGGGCTTATCAGGAATATACATTTGAAAAACTCGTGTATACACTGGAGCTTTTCAAATTTACCCATGATAGTCCCAAATTTGTAATAACTACAAAATAAAACCTTTTACAAGTTCTAAAAGTAATATGTCATAGTTATAACAAGTCAGTTCATACCCAGGGGTATAAAGAAGTGTGAGACTTTCCGTTTCCAGTTCCACCCCTGACAGTTTGAGGCTCATCCTTCCACTCCTTTCTCTACTCATGCAAACATATGTATACCTCCTTTTTTTTTTTTCTCTAACCAAAATGAGATTTTACTTTATACTTTATTTTACAACTTGCTTGTTTTACTTTGGAATATGTCATGGCTATCTCCCTGTCAGTACACATGAGGTGTCATTTCTGTTAATGGCTGCTTAACCTGTAGAAAAGATGGACTGTAGTGTATTCAGGTAGCCGCCTAGTTCTGGTATTTTGCCCTCAAAGAGTGTCTCAGCCAACGTATATATCTTGCTATAGGTAAAGATACAGAGATACATGCACCCAGCAAGTAAGAAAGAGAAAGAGATTGAGATTCTTATATCCTGAGAGTTTTATCTCTGCAGGGTGAATTTTTGATAGAAATTTATGGTCATTACACGTGTTCTCAATCAACAGATAGTGGGCGTACGGTGTGGCAGGGCGGAGGTTGTGAAGTGTTTTGACCTCGAATAGGGGTTTGCCCACTGACACCGACAAGGCTGGGACTCACAGCCTAGAGCAGTAGGAGGAACAAGGGCATTCTAGACAGAGGAACAGCCCTGGCCTGCCTGCCTTTCTCAGGGAAGGTAGAAAAGGAAGAATTGAATCTTTGTAGAACTCACTTATTTTCTCCTTTGTTTCATAAGGTATAGTTTCGACCTGATTTGGAAGTGGTCCACCTGCTCAGTGGACAGAGTGTTTCTCCATACCTGGGTGGCCAGGAGATCTTGTCATCATCCTAGGACCTGGAGTGCCAGATCCTTAAGGGTCCATGTAGATCACCTGGGCCACATTTCGTGTTACAGATGGGGGAACTGAGACCTGAAGAGGGGAAGAACTTGCCCAGGGTCACCCAGAACGTTGGTGCACAACTGAGTCCCAAAGGAGCCTCCAACTCTCAGGCCGGTACCCAGGGACCTTTATTTCGTACCCACAGGGAGAGGGACACAGGGGCAGGCCCTGGATTTGTGTCTACCGTGTGCTTACCTTCTCTGGGACTCAGTTTGTCTGTCTGAAAACACCTTGACTTCAGTGCTGCTGAGAGGATCCCAAGAGATCACAGAAAGAATGAAGTGTGTGCAGAAGAGGTTCTGAGGGTCTCATGGGGCTGTGCCTAGTAAAAATCATTCCTCCCCTTGCTCCCCAGCTGGTGTTTCCTCTCGAGTGGTTTCCGCTTAACAAGCCCAGCGTGGGGGACTACTTCCACATGGCCTACAACATCATCACGCCCTTTCTCCTGCTCAAGGTACAGTCCAAGGCTCCCTGCCCTCCCTTCCCACCCTCATGTCTTCCTCCACCCGGCAGGGAGCTGGTGCCAAGCCCCGGGAGTGCCCTGAATCAGACAGTCCCCTGCCTAACTCTGGGAGACGAAGGCTGTGATAGAGGGACATGTCAAGCCCCAGGAGAGGCAGGACTGCCTCTGGCCAGGAGGGATGGAGAAGGCCTCCCCAAGGAGGGGCGTTTGATTTGGGCCTCCGCCTGGTGTGCTTGGGGTTGAACTGGGAGAGGCCTTCAGGCAGGAGCACCTGAAGACAAGGCCGTGCTAGAGGAGCCATAAGACATCTGGGGAGGCTGAGGTGGAAGGAGTGGCTGGATCGCCCAGGGCGAGGTCAGGGACCAGTTGGGAAGGCAGGTGAGGGCCAGGTGGCAGGAAGGGCAGCAAAGGAGGGTGAACTCTCTCCTCTGGCCTGGAGATCCCTGACTTTGAGATACCACTGGGAACACAGAGCTATCTCCTAGATGGCTGCGGGAGATAGATATCTGGGTGATGGCTATCTCCAAGGTAGCTCTCGGCAATGCTGGCTTTGCATTGTGCCACATAAGGGCTCTTAAAACTATTGCTGTTTACTGTCCCCATCATTTTGTTTTTAGAGAGACATTTCAGATCTCCAAAAAATAGGGAAGGTGTAATCTCAGAATTCAGAGGGTCTTTAGTAAAAGAATTTAGTTTCAGAAGCACCTGCCGCATCCCTGTCGTTTCCATTTTTGTTTGCTTGGATTGCTCAGTTGCTCAGAAACAGGAGGGTCTCCTCAACAGGCCAGCCCAGTGACCCAGGAGCAGAACTGGGGGTGGTGGGAGGGCAGGACCTGGAGCCTGGATGCCTGTGTCACCTCCAGCACAGCCCGTGGGTGTGTGTGACCTTGGGCAGAGCTGGCCCTGCTGAGTGTGTTTCCTCTCCAGCACAAGAGGGTGCTGATCCCTGGCCCCTGCTGGGTTCACAGGGATCTTGTGAGACTCTGGAGGCTGGAGACTGGCCCCACTAAAGGGACCCACCAATTTGAGAGTGACGTTCCAGCTGGTGGCATCCATCCCACTCTGGGTGTGAGGGAGGGAAGCAGAGGGCGGCTGCTATCGTGGTGGAGGCGGGGGTCATGCTGTCGGGCCTCCCTCTGACCTCAGCTCATCGAGCGGTCCCCACGCACCCTGCCGCGCTCCATGATCTATGTCAGCATCATCACCTTCATCATGGGCGCCAGCATCCACCTGGTGGGTGACTCTGTAAACCACCGCCTGATCTTCAGCGGCTACCAGAACCACCTGTCAGTCCGCGAGAACCCCATCATCAAGAATCTCAAGCCGGAGACGCTGGTGAGCCTCCACCCCGGCAGTGCGATCCGTCCTGGAGCCCAAAGAGGCTGCCCGACCTATCACGATGCCCTAGATGAGGGCAGCCCCCCCCCCCCGCCCCCGCCAAGCTAGGATGCTCCTGTGTTGCTAGGAAGTGGCACGTAGGCTCCCACCAGGGCCCCCTCCTCCGGGTAGGGAGGGACTGAGGGCAGCTGGGGGAGACCTGGCCATTGGAGGGAGGGGGGCCGCCGGGTTGCGTGGGTCCCGCGCCCCCCCTGAAGCCCCTCCCACTCTGCCCCTGACTCGCCTCTGCCGCCCCCAGATCGACTCCTTTGAGCTGCTCTACTACTACGACGAGTACCTGGGCCACTCCATGTGGTGAGTAATGGGGCCCGTGGCCCCAGCCAGCTCTGCCGCCGGCCTTGGTGACACTGAACATGGGCCTGGGGTCTCCAGGTGTCGAGCGCAGCGGCTGGAATGGCGTGCTCTTCCCGGCGGGAGCGCTGTCACTCAGCTCTGGCTCCCGCCGCGCCGCCTTCCGCTCCCGCCAGCGCGCGGTGCCCGCGGCGGCCACTAGAGGGCAGCGAGTGGCTGTCCTCCCTGGGCCGAGGCTGCAGCGCTGATAAACATTCTCCCCCACCCTGGGGATGGGGATGGGGATGGGGACCCCGCCGGGTCGGGCTGCGGTCTTGGGCATGGAGGCAGGGAGGAAGATGAGCAGGTCCGGCTGGACTGGGGCGGGGGTGGGGCGGGGGCAGGGTGCTGTCTGTGCCCCCGCTCCTCCTAACTCCCAGGGGAGCGCCTCCCTCCCACCCCTTCACCCACAGTGGAGGAAACCTCACGAATGCGGGCTCAGCCACAGCAGATGCAGGGCCCAAGCTGGGGGCAGTCATCTGTTCCAGGCCCACACCTTACACAGGATAAGCTGGGGCCGGTGGGAGGGGGTTTGGCCCTGGGTTGACAGCTAGTGACGGAGCCAGCCCTGGGCCTGGGTGGCTCCACTCCCGAGCGAGGTGGGCTTACTCTTGTCGCACTTGCCCTACGCTGTGTTTCTAGGTTCTGTTTAGGGACCTGGAAGGTCAGGGGCTTCCTGGACAGGCAGGCCTCTTGCCAGTTCTCCCTGGCCTGTGCCAGAAGACCCTTCCGGTGAGAGGCTGGGGACGGGAGGAGGAGAGAGGAAGAGAGGCTGGAGAAACGAAGGAGCAGGAGAGGACTGGGCACATGAGGGGCAGGAGGGAAGGTGGAGAAGGAGACAAGGTGGTGCGCGGGAAGAGAAGGGGGGTGTGATGGCACAGGTGCGTGGGGAGAGCAGCCTGTGTGTGGAGAGGAGAGAGGGCGGTACCTTTGGGGTGAAATGGTGTGTGTGTGGAAAGGGGGTGAGGCTGTGGGCTGAGTGTGGGTGAAGGGGCTTCACAGAGCTCCTTGGAGTCCTCTGGCAGGTGCTGTCCCCCCCACCTTATTTTAAGCTGGGACCTCGGGCCTCTCCCTCCTCGACCCTGCTGGGAACACCCCTTTCCAGGGCAGTGAGGAGCTGGGACTGCTGGTATTTGGGTGCGTACACGAGGCAGATACACACACACACACACACACGGAGTGAGTGGGGTGGCCAGCGCCGCGTGGGAGGGAGCTGCCCCTCCCCGCACCCCCCAGCCTGCGGGGCTCTGACCGGCATGTGCTCAGGGAGCAGACCTCATCTTCCTGCTTCCCTCCTGGACCCCCTGCTCGGGAAAGGCTGCCAGGGAAGAGTGCCACCCGAACCAGGCATTTTTGTAAACCATGAAGTGAGTGCATAGGATGGTGCAGGGAACCAGTACAAGGACGCGCGGGGAAGAGGCCCTGGGTGGAGGCAGCTGGACGGGGCAGCGGGCGGCTCAGCACTGGTTTCCCTGCTGCAGGTACATCCCCTTCTTCCTCATCCTCTTCATGTACTTCAGTGGCTGCTTCACTCCCACCAAAGCTGAGAGCTCAATGCCAGGGCCAGCCCTGCCCCTGGTGGTGCCCAGCGGCCTGTACTACTGGTGAGTGGACGCTGGACCTGGGGTGCGGGGAGGCTGGGAGCCCTTAGTGAGCCAGGGAGTGAAAATGTGCTCTTGACCACAGGGCTGCTGTGTGACCCCAGGTGAGACTCTCCCTGTTGAGGTCCCTTCTTCCTCCTCTTTCAGTGGGGATTGTGACTGCCTTATGGTGGCCGCTCTGTGACCAGGAAGCCAGGCCTGAGTGTGACCTCTTCACATTCAGAGTGCAACCTCGGGGCCAATAGAATCCATCTCCGACACCAGGCCCTGTAAAGGCCTTGGGACCTCAATTTACTCCTCTGTGAAATGGGAATAATACCCACCTGTCTCCCTTTTAGGACATGGTGAGAATCCAGGGGGAGAGAAAGGGGCTTTGTAAACTATGGAGCATCATGGAGATGACAAGGACAGATATGTGGGGAATTCCATGGCCTCAGGGGCTCCCTGCCTGGTTTCCTTTTCCCTCCAGCTCTCTCTTCCCATTCCAGGGGCTCCAGGCCTCAGCCAGACTCCTACCCCTCCTCTGTCACTTCCGCTCTGGAGAAAGGCTCCCCTGGGGATTGTGGGTGTCCTGGAAACAACTAGCCCTTCTCTGGTGGGAAGCCTCCAGCCAAATGAAAAGGGCCTCCGCTCCTGGGGCCAGCTCCGGCCCACCTCCAGGGGCTGCCCGTGGCCAGCAGTGGGGGTCCACCAGGGCAAATCCGCATGCCCGCTGAGGGCAGGATTAACAGGAATGGGTGGAGGGAAAGAGGTGAGACGTGGGAAGGAGCCTCGGCCCGTTCTTACCCATAGCACTACCAGAGTGATAGCTACAGGAGGCCATTTATTGAACAATATGCTTTTCCAAGTATGTAGTTCTTGAGAGATAGGGCCATTTATGCCCCCTTTATTAGCAAGAAAACAGAGGCTCCAAGATGTCATGGAAAGTCCCCAAGGTGACACAGCCACCAAGTTGCAGAGCTATGTAGTTCCTTGAGTGGGATGGGTCAACATCTGTAGGCAGGGGAGTGGACGAGATAACCTCTCAGAAGCCCTCTAGCCAGTGTTACTGAGTTCATGGCCACATGCTAGGTACTGCCTTAAGAGATGGAGAGAACCCTGGGAGATGAGACTGTCCCAGCCTTCAACGAGACAGTAATGACAACTCCCGTCAGCTGAAACTGCATTCCCAAACTCAGATGCCTTTAGGAACCAAGCTGGTAACAGAAATGCATGAAGCAGGCATCAAGTGAGGCAGTAGGGAGTGGTGGGGACTGTGGCAAAGCTGCAGAACAATGCTCTGTCTAAAGGCAGCAGCTGCTTTCTCCTCATCCGTTATTGTTACGTGGGAATACAAGCCTAAGGTGAGCAGGGAAACCAGAACTCCACATTGGCAGGTAATCTGCTATTTACATACTGGCAACAAACTATGTTTTAAAAAACAGTAACTCTACAAGCCAAGTCAATATGCTGCGTATGGGCCACGGCTCAGAGTGAAGTGGTTGCCTCAGCCCCTCACTTGACGTGCTAATCTGACCCACTGGGTGGGCAGCCTGGTACTTGGGTAGAGGGAGGGACGCCGGGCAGGATGGGCTGTCACGGCACCCACCTCCGCTCACGCACGGGCCTCCTTAGGTACCTGGTCACCGAGGGCCAGATCTTCATCCTCTTCATCTTCACCTTCTTCGCCATGCTGGCCCTTGTCCTGCACCAGAAGCGCAAGCGCCTCTTCCTGGACAGCAACGGCCTCTTCCTCTTCTCCTCCTTTGCCCTCACCCTCCTGCTCGTGGCGCTCTGGGTCGCCTGGCTATGGAATGACCCAGTACTCAGGAAGAAGTACCCGGGCGTCATCTACGTCCCTGAGCCCTGGGCCTTCTACACCCTCCACGTCAGCAGCCGACACTGAGTCCGGAGGGGTATGTGCACCCCAGATCCTCGCCCAACCTCAGGCTGCACGGGGTGTCGAGCCACCTGACCGTGGGCAGCCAGAGGCCAGCCCTCCCCGCCATCCACCGGCCTGGTCTCTGGTCTCCCTCTGCCAGAAGCTCTCTCTCCCCCCCCACTCCAGGATCGTGGCACCCCTTCGTGTGAGGCTGACTGCAGGTTTCTGAGTGGCCGCCGAAGGCAGAGTTCTCACGCACTTGTACTGTTCCCTGAGCCGCTCACTAGGGGTGGGGACGTCGTGAGGCTCTTCAGTCAGCCTTGTCTCAGCCTCAGTCTCTGCCTGCCACCAGCAGGCCTGTTCCCAGGAAAGGGGCCCTCGTTCCCCATGGGACGCCCCCCCCGCCTCCCCCGAGGCACTGGGGCCTGGTCTCCTCCCTCGGCTGCGGGCCCTCGGCCTCATTTCCCAGCAGTGCCGGCCTGCGTGTGCGCAGGGGTCTTGGGGGCCTGCCTCGCCTCCCCCGGCCCCGCCTCCTCTGCTGTGCTCTCAGGGAGCCCTGTGCCTCAGAGCCTCCTTTCACCCTGCATGCAGTGGTCCCCCAGCCCCCGTCAGTCCCCGTCTGCTGGCAGCATCAGGGGTGAGAAGTGTGACTAAAGGCGGTGTGGAGCCCAGCCTGGCTGGCTGCTGCTGCTTCTTACTTTGGGAGTGAATTTGGGAGGCAGGAGGAGGGCGGTTCCTGGAGCAGGGGAGGGAGTGGCTGGTCTGGGGCCCAGGCAGGAGCCCTGGGCTGACCCCAAGGGCCCACTCAGCCCCGTGTGGCTGAGAGCAGGTGTTGCCACTGTCCGCTGGCCCTCCGTGCCACTTAGTAGGATCCTGCGGTTGGGGGTCACCTCAGGAGCAAGAAGGGCCTCCTCTAGGTCCCAGCTCTCTTCAGAGGAGTCTGGGGGGCGTTCACAGGGGTGGGGACCAGCATAGGGCATCTCCAGACCTGCCCCTCAGAGATGTCCCACTGAGCCTCCCAGCTGTGCTGCCAGCCCGTTCCAGGGGCTGAAGCAGAGAGGGTGCCCTTTGGGGGAAGGTGGCGGGCCTGGTTTGTGGGAGGTTGGCACTTAGCCTTGGGCAAGTTGTTTAATCCCTTGGGGCCTCAGCTCTTGATCTCTGCGGGTCTCAGCCTCACCACACAGCCACCGGGGGCTTTGGGCTACTGTTACTAGAAAACACAGGGGAGGGCCACGCTGAACAGGAGACGCCTCATTGTCGGCCATGTTGTGATGAGAGAAACGCCTTTGAGGAAAGCGGCTTTGTTTCTCAGGCTTGCTGCTGAGGCATGTTACAGCACGGTAACCCTCCTCACGCCCAGAGTGTGGACATAAAGACTGGAGTTTAGGATTCCCACTTTGCCTTTCCCAGGCACCTTTTAAAATAACCACTCAGCGTTTAAACCCATAAAAAGCTGGTGACCTCGACCCCTCCCGCTTTAGATAGGTACTTGGTACCCTGCTCTCTTCTCCCTCAGGATCTGGGACGGAGGATGGTCCTTCCCCTGGCTCATTGCGCCCCCTGGCGTCTGGGATCTGAAACAATAAATCTTGTGGCTCTACTTCCTTCGTGTGGATCTATTGAAACTGCCTTCAGTCAAAAGGACCCCATGGGTTTCATTTCCCCAGAGTGGGAGCTGGATGCCGAGGGAGCTGCCTGCTGCCCCTGCGTGGGTGGCTTGTGCCCCCTGACTCAGCAGGTCACAAGTCTGTACATCCTTAATCCATAAGCCAGCTGCGGCCTTTCAGCACACAAGGGCCCCCACCTGCCCAGCAACCTCGTTTGACCCCTTCCCTACCTCAAGGCCACTGTTAACTGCAAAGCCTGCTCCAGGCCTGTTCTCCATAGAAGGACTTAATGGATATCGTCTGAGCAGGCATAGGCCTGGTTATGTGGGGTCTGAAGCTTATACAATTTTGGGGGTGCTTGATAAGAAAACAGTTAAAAAAAAAACAGTGAATAAAAAATTAGGTATGAAAACAAGTGTTTAGAATGGAAAAGAAATCACAGCAAGTTATTGGAGCCTTGGAGAGTCATGTCCCTCTTGACCAAGATCTCTTTGGGCAATTTACTGAAAATGTTGCCCTAGAAATACTTCTTAATTGCACCCTGGCTTCCCTCCACCTAGAAAACTCTAGGCCAGTGGTTTTCAAAGTATGGTCCTGGCTGGCAGCATCTAGATGGCAGGAGAAAATGCAGATTCTTCCCCCCTTTCACCTGCTGAATCAGAAATTCTGGTGATGGGGCCCTTCAGGTGAACAAAATCTCAGCCCCCAAGTGGCATTGGAGGGGGTTTCTGTTTTGCGGCCTGAGTTGAAGTGTAGCCTACACACGACAAGGTAAAGCAGACACCTTGAGAATTTTTGTACAGTGAACTCAGGTAGCCACCACCCCGTGCAGGTGTTTTCAGTCATGAGAAACACCCCTTAGAGACACCTAGAAACACCTAAAAAAGGAGTTGGCCAGGGTGTCTCCGTTGGTGTGCCTTCGGGGACACAGCCCCAAACTCTAGCGCACACTCACCTAAACTCAAGGAAATGTCACGTGTATGGTCAGGCCTTCAAGATGGCTGTTCTCTTGCTCTCCGTACATCCCTAGCTCGACCAGGCCCTGCTTCGCTCCCATGACTATCTAATCCTCTTAATTGTAGGGCTTAATTAGTCCCTGGTCACTGATGAGCCCACGTGAAGTCAATTCCCCCTATAACTGGTAACCTCCTTCCCCCGCAGAGCAGCAAAGATGGCTGCCGAGTCCCGTCTGCCGCACACGGTGGGGTGTTGCTCCAGGATGTTGCTTCAAACGTGTAAGATCCCCTATCCAGCAAATCACTGATGTCTCTGTCACTGTCTCTGGGCTGTTCCTTTGGTCTCAAGGCTGGGCCACTCCAAGGCTTGCAGGCCTGCGGGAGTGCAGCCCAACAATTGGCGAACCAGCCGAGAAGCCGGGGAAACTCCCGGGCGCACCGAGATGTCGGGGAAGAAGGACGGGGAGTGGAACGTTGTGAGGAATCCGGGGGATGGCCATCCACTCGTGTGCGGGGCCCTGTGGTGTCTGTCCTTGATGAATGAGGGCCGCCAAGAGACTGGCGCATCCACAGAGCACCCTGAGGGTGCTGCAGAGATGTCGCTGCCGTTACTGTGGGGAGAAGGAAGCCAGACGGTGGAAGGGGTGGCCATGGCTGTGGGCTGGCTGCTGCTTTGGAGGCTGAGAAAGGCCACAGACACTGAGCAAGTGCCCAAGGCTCAGGTCAGGGGCCTACAGGTGGGGTGCCAGGCTGGCCCAAACCAAAACTGCCGGAACTTTAATGGGCAGATTGAGGGAACAAGACGGGGAGCAGACACTTAGCCCACCACGCCGCGTGGCTGAAGGGAAGGTAGCTTCCCCGACAGGGAGTCCAGATGGTTGGGGCCCATCCAGATGGGAACCCCAAGGCGTGGGACCCTACAGAGAGCACTGATGAAGAGCAAGAAGATTGGGACGAGGTCATCGAGCTCCCTGTCCCCCAGGCGCAGATGAAGAGCTCTTTTCTCCCCCAGAGCAGAGGCAGCAGACCATCAGGAGGGATGCCTCTCTCTCCCATCATAATGGTGATATTCTGTTAACCTCAGGGTCTGCTTCCCGTTTCAAAGGAGCAGCCCCCACGCTTGGAGCTCATTTGACAGCAGAGGGATGGCTGGAGAATGCAGACAGAAGGCAAAGACCTGGATGACCTGTCAAATACTTGGGTGTTATCTGGTCAGGTAAGCCCAAAGTGGCACTGTCAGCAGTTACTGGCAAAATGCAAGCACACCTGTGGCCCATCACCCCGAAACAATTACAGACCTGGCTAGGGCTGTTGGGCTGTTGGAGGCCTCTCATCCCGCATCTGGCCCAACCTTTTTGACCCTTGCTCAAGCCTGTAAAGAAGGGAGCTCAGTGGGAGAGGACCCCGGGGGAGGAAGATGCCTTCACCCAAGCCAAGGTGGCTGTTAAACAGATCCAGGGCTTTAGGGATATGAACTCAGGGACAGGCTTGTGAGTTGGACGTGGCCAGTTACCTGAAACGGTTTGGTTGGGGCCTGTGGTAACAGCGTAATCACAGGAGTGCCCTTGGGCTTCTGGTCCCACCTGTGGAAGGGGGTGGAATAACGATGCCGTGGGCTGGAACAACAGCTCTGGGCAATCGATGATGCTTCACAACAGGTGAAAGACATCTCAGGAGGCGCCCCAGTGACTGTACGTACTCAGGATCCCACAGCTGAGTGGCTAAAGGATACCTTCCAGAAGCCCAAGTCCGGGCACGCACAAGTCCGAACCATAACTAAGTGGCGTGTCTGTTGAAGGCAACATAGCCCTTGACCTACTGGCCCACCGAGTGCAGAGTTACACGCTGAGGCCTGGTTACCTACACCACGGAGGACCCCACCGGCCTGACGGAGACAGCTGATCCTCCTGAGATACCACCTTTAGTGGAAGAAGGCACAGGCTCCATCCCCTGGGAGGTTTCGTACACCGATGGGTTGGCCCGGGGTAATCAGTGCAGGTGGGCAGCAGTGGCCAGCCGGCCTGCAAGGGACAGCATCTGGATGGAGGCAGTGGATAGCCCAGGAGTGGATGGTGGCGGGGCGACCCTATGGGGAAAGGACCCCGATAGTGACCAAGGAACCCACTTTATGGGCCACGCAATTCAGGCATGGGCTGATAAAAATGACAGACACTGGCATCTCCCCCTGCGCTACGACGCCCCTGCTGCTAGGCTAAGCCGTGGGATGAATGGACCACTTAACCAGCTGGTGAAACTGGAAACCCGCTCTCTTGACACGTGGACCAGGACGCTAACTCCGCCCCTCCAAGCTATAACTGAACATCCCAGGAGCAGTCGACCCAGTGCCTGCAGCACGTTAACCCAGAAGCAACTAGGCAACACCATCCAAGTTCAACTGTTGACCACCGAAGGACCAGTACTGATCAGGACAATAACTTGTTTTCACCCTGGCCACCGGACCTATTCCTAGGGGAACCCAGTACAAAATGGCCTGGGACTGGCAGGTAGGACCCCGGCGTTCTGGGTTTGCTGCTTCATGGGGAATAGGATCAGAAAGGGACCTACAGGCTTCACCTGTCCTCCACTTGGCCCTGCCTGACACCATAAGGTCATTAATCCAGGCCCCTGTTGGAGAAAGCACCATTATATGAACGCCATGGTCTGTTATGCGCCCTCTCCAGTATTTGGCACTGGCTGTGGGGACTGAGGGTGGACAGACGGCGTGGGAGTGCCGGCGGAGATGCAGACCACAAGTAGGGGTGGTGTGATCTCAGAATGCTGTTACTGCTTGTATTTGGCTTCAGGGTCATGATCTTCCCCCGTCTTGTGCCTGTAAAGCATCTCTATATTTCGTGCCTAGCCTGAGCAGAGGGAATCTGTTTGGGAACTGGACAGCAGTGGTGGCCTCGCCATTGGTAAGTCTGACTGCTGGGTCTACAGCGAGATGGTATCGTCATCCTCCTCTGGACTTCCATGAAAAGTTGACCCGATAAGCGCCTGGCTGCAAAGTCTGCCCACCTCTTGGCCTCTTGATACTCCTTAGCAGCTGTTGGCTCTGTTGCCTTTGTGGTATTTGGTTGCAGTGCCCTCTGCATACCTGACCCCAGGGATATGGCGGAAGGGGGTCAGACCAAGATTGTAAGGGTCATATAGGGTGTGTAGGGGTTGAGTGTATGGTCAGGCCGTTCAAGATGTCTGTTCTCTTGCTCTCTGTACATCCCCAGCTCCACCAGGCCCTGCTTCACTCCCATGACCATCCAATCCTCTTAATCATAGGCCCTAATCAGTAACCACTACCTACCTATGTGCTTGCCCCTGCCCCAGCTGCTGGTTTGCCTGGTAACTGAGGAGCCCACCTGAAGCCAATTCCCCCTGTAACTGGTAGCCTCCTCCTCCCCTGGAGTAGTGAACACTGCTGCTGTGTCCTGCCTGCCACCTTCCATCCAGAGTGGGGAGTCGCTGCAGGATGTTGTTTTGGACACGTAAGATCCCCTGTCCAACAAATTGTCATCTCTGTCGCTGCCTCTGGGCTTTTCGGTCTCGAGGCTGGGCTACTACAAGGCCCAACAGTCATGTCTCCTCCAAGGGACCCTTTCCAGACACAGGGTGATTCCGAGTAAGCACTTGGCCAGGCCCTGCCGGCCTTCCCCACAGGCCTCTGCTCTGTGCTCCCCACCCTTCCAAGCCCCCACCTGACGTCCCGTCTCCTCTTCTCCCGTGAGGCTGTCAGTGAGAAGTTCCCCTCCTCTCCTGCCTCCCTCCAGTGTCTCCTCTACTCAGCCCAACCGGGAAGAGTGTGAATCCTCCAGCTGAAATTCTCTGGGTCTAGAAACGGGTGTGAATAGGTGACTCGGGAGACACGAAGTGGAGGAAAAGAGAACCTTCCACATGGAGGTGGTCAAGGGACAAAGGAGGGCCCCAGCTGTCCATGTGCCAATTACCAACGCATCCCTCTGCGCACGTGCAGCCCCTTTCTAGGACCCACTTGTCCCTGGTCCGGGAGCTCTCGTGCAGTGCACAACATGTGCAGCCGTATGTGTCGGTCCTGACAAAGTGGCTGGACCTTGGAGTCGGAGCCCACAGGCAGGACAGCCGTCAGCCGTGGACAAGGGATGTAACAGGTGTCTGGGAGAAGAACGGGGAGAACCCAGCTGTGCCCAGCACTGTATCTCCAGGGAACCAGCCCCCTCACTTCCTCGGTGGGTGTGGGGAGGGGTGGGGAGCAGCACAAACCACTGAGAAGTGGGGAGAGTCAGCAGCTTCTGCTGGAAGGGGTGGGGGCTGCGGTGGGGAGAGGAGGGAAAGGAAGAAAAGGGGGGAGACTTCCCGGCCGGGAAAGTCACTTAAGCGGCCTCCCTCTGAGCCCCTGGGCAGCCTGTGGTGTGGCCGGAGACTGCAACGCAGGCATCTACTGCATCCCCACCCCAAACCACACCCCCCCACACCAGAAGGAGGGGAGAGAACTGACACACATGCCGAGAACTGACGGTGCACCAGCCATTTGACCATCGACAGCCGTGTGACGAGGCCCGGCCAGGACACTGAGGCACAGAGCAGTGAAGTGACACGCCAAAGTCACTCAGCAGAGGGGCCTTAGAGCAACAGTGGCTGTGTCCCTTCTGCATAAGGCATCCCAAGGCTCTGGCAGTGGAGGCGGCTGTGCCGTCACGGTGGGGTTTCCTTCCACCTGCAAGGTGGTGTGTGATGAGCCTTAAGTAAGGCGGTGTGCAAAGTGCCCGACACCTAGGAGGAGCCTGTCAGCCCCCAGCTTAGTCCCCGGAGAGAGAGAGGAAAGACCCCCGGAGGCAGGGCCAGGGACCCCCTTTCTGTGTGTCACCCCTTCTTAGTGTCCACAGAGGGCTCCCAGGGAGAAACAGCAGCGTTTGTCCTCTGGCTACAGAGCTTCAGCCTCCTGATGCAAGACTGAGTGCTGGGGAAGCCCTCGTGCAGCCCCGGTCTCTCAGAATCCAACCTGCCACTAGCCCAGGCAGGCCGGGCATCAGCAGTGCACGGGAAGCTGGAATCTGACCCCTGGCGTTGGGCCTGGTCTCCATGGCAGCCGTGGATTTATAACCCGGGCCTCCACCCAGCTTGGCGGACTTTCGACTTGAAGCCGGGAGGAAGGGGAACAGGAAGGCGGTTCTGGGAGCAGCGAGCGCACGGGTGGCAACCGGAGGCCCCGCGATGGTGAGTGAGGGTCTGTGTGGCCCTGTCGAGCTGTCCTGGGCTGGGGTGGCCGGGGGGCTTTTGTGGAGTCCCTCCCTGACTGTTCTCCTCTCTCTGCTGCAGGCCAAGTTTCTTTCCCAGGACCAAATTAATGGTAGGTTTGGTTTGTTCTTTCATTAGCAACTCACAGCAAAATGTGGGTCTCGTTAGGCAATTTGCTCTGCTCATTTTTTGTTAGTGGGAGGGAAGGAGCTTGGTGGGAGAGCTGGGCCCACCCACAGGCAAGGGGCCGGCCACTGCAGGGAAGGGCTGGGTTGGAGGTGCAGGTGGGGGGCAAAGCTCGGAGGTAAGAGATATTGGTGTCACACCTGTCGGTGTGATTTACAAGAGGGAGTGATAGGAGAGGGAGCTCACTGGGTTTTCCCCCAGAACTTGATAGCTGGATTTGGGAAAGGAGAGGGAAAGGGAATGGACAGAGAGACACGGCTGTGGCTGAGGACCCAACCAAAGGAGGGGGCTTTGTAACTGGCTGAGAAAGAGAAAAGAGCCCAGGTTTGCACACTCAGGCAGGATGCTTCTACGCTCTGGGCCTCAGTCTCCCCATCTGTAAAGGGGGGAAGGTCAGCTTAGGTGGTCTCTGAGGTCCCTTCTGTCCTGACAGCAAGCCTAGTCTTGGTGTTTGGAGCACTTTGTTCTTGGAGTCCCCTGACCTGCTGGTCCCCAAGCAGGCTTCAGTTTCCCGCAGTGCATGGTTCTGTTTCCACAAGGCCAAGCCAACAGGGTTGGGTTACACAGAACTCAGGGGCCCAGACCTGGCTGGGGAGGCCCATCCGAGCTCAAGTAGGGAGATGAACTGAGAGTTACCTAGGCAGGGATTCCAGAGTTCTGTGTACCAGGAGCTTGGTCTATAAGGGAGAGTGGGTAGGTGGGTTGTAGGCACCCCCCTACAGACCCCTTGATATCCTTACCCCACGAGGGGGAACAGAGCAGGGACTCTTAAAACACAAGGGCCAGGGCGGGGGCCCCTCTTGCCCAGGTCTTGAGGCAAGACTTGAGGAGTCTCAGGGCTGGAGTCCAGCTGTCAGCCTCAGCCTCCCCCAACCAACACCTGGCTCTGAGGCTCACCCTCCCTCTGGGGCCTCTGAACCTCCCAGAAGGGAATAAGGTAAGTTCCCCTTCGTATGTTAATGTCTGACACAAAGAAAGTGACCACAAACGTTAATGAATGAAAGACTGGAGTGGGAAGACCAGGGACCTTGGAGGCAGTGGACCTGGGGTCCAGTCATCTCTGAGCCTCAGTTGTCTCATCTGTGAAGTGGGGCTAATGACACTGCCTCACTAGGCTGCTGTGAGAGACACAGCATATGTCAGCCATGTGCCTGACACTGGGCCTGGGTGTCACCCAGACGTACGCTGGGGCCAGCTTGCTCTTGCTAGTGTGAGCCAGATGGTACAGTTTTAAGAAATTTGTGAGCTGGTTGTTAAAATCAGCCATTATTAAATAATGGAAGATGAAAGAATGCTCCAATCCCTCCATCTGTATAAACATTTTAAAAAGATATCTCTTGGGGCTTCCCTGGTGGCGCAGTGGTTAAGAATCTGCCTGCCAATGCAGGGGACATGGGTTCGGACCCTGGTGCGGGAAGATCCCACATGCCGCGGAGCAACTAAGCCCATGCACCACAACTACTGAGCCTGTGCTCTAGAGCCTGTGAGCCACAACTACTGAAGCCCGCGTACCTAGAGCCCTTGCTCCACTGGAGAAGCCACCTTAATGAGAGGCTTGTGCACCACAACAAACAGTAGCCCCCACTCGCTGCAACTAGAGAAAGCCCGCGCGCAGCAACAAAGACCCAATGCAGCCTAAAATAAATTTATATATATATAAAAAAAATCTCTTGCAGTCAATAGTGCTGAAGATTTCAAAGATTTCAGTTTAATGAATATAATTTGCACAAAGGCCAAGAAGTAGTTTAATAGATCACTTATCAGATGTAATGATAGTATAGTCATTGGGAAAAGAGTAGCATTCATTGGCATGCAGCCTACCTCACTTAATGGTTAAATCAAAACTGTAGGTTGGCAATGGCTACAAGAGCTGTCAAAACTCACCGTGATAGTCAATTGGCTAGATGGAATTTATAATCGAGTATATTTTATGAGTTGTAAATTGTGTGCTGCACATCCTCAAGTCTATAAAACTTAAACTATGTACATATATCATCAGAGCCGGTTGTTACATTCCGAGCATACAACTGGTGTTATCCTAGGCCCTGGGGAGGATTATTTTTTGCCTTGGGGTATTTGTATTTTCAAAGGGAAAACCTAAAGGGGATTTTTAATTCAATTTATTTAACCCAATTTGTTCTTTTATTCAACAGTATGAGTCCTTTCTTTGTGCCAGCCCAAATCTAGGCATTAAAAATATAGCAGTGCACATAATAGCCCCAAATTCCTGTGCTCACAGGGTTCACCTTGCAGGGATGGCGGGCGGGCGGGGGACGACAACAGGAAAGTAGTAACATAAACAGGATGTTGGATGGCCGGCTGGCCTATCAGAAGGAGAGCCAGGCAGGGAGAGGAAGGAGGTATGGAGGTCTGGGGGGGGGGGGGGCGGGGCAGGGGGGGAGGAGAAGAGCCCTGTTGTTCCAGCGCAGAACTCCAAGTTCAGAGCCAGACTCCCAGGTATCTAAAGGTAGGAAGACAGAACACATATGTAACTGAGGAGGTGGGCCCCCATTTGACCCTAGCCCTGCTGATATCAGGGACCACGGGCCCCCGTGGTGCAGGGCATGGGGGCAGGGGGCAATGTTCCCCCCTGTAGAGCCTGGTGGATTCCAGGCCCTAAGAATGTGATGTCCCCACCTGGCCACTGTCGGAAGATGGTCAACTGTCATAGGATGAGGTCTCAGGAAGGCAGCGGGCCCACCCCTCGTGCAGAGAGACAGAAGACAAACCAGACAGAAGACAAGGTGGGTGGCCAAGAGCGGTCCCCAGGAGGGGGAAGGGGAGAGCTGAGTTTAAGCCCTGCACACATGGTGGCCCTCTCTCTTCCCCCATCCCCACTGGCACTGGGCCTTCTTGGAGGAAATTAGGTTTTGCAGGAACCAAAGGTGGGGTTAGGCCAGGCTCTGGCCCTGCTTCCCCTGGGCCACTCCAGCCCCTGCCACCAGGTCCTGTTGGTGGTCTGCCCCTCCGAAGCTCAGGCTCTGCAAAGTTCTGAAAGGGTGGAAAGTTCCCATTCAACCTCTCCACAGGCACAAAAGCAGCTAATTGTCTCTAAACCCCACTGCCTGGCCTGCCTTTGGTTAGCAACCTCCCTGAAATCCTCCTGCCAGGAGAGGCCTTAAGGAGGGACCATGAAAGGGCCCTAGGCCTGGGCTTCCTTTTGCTCTCTCTCCTGCTCTGCTGCCCTCTGGTGGCTTCTGCCCGGGCGTGGAGATCCAGTGTGGTCTCCGGGGCAGAGCAGGCTGCCCACTGTGAGTCTTCTGCTGCTCCAGCCTTCCGCCCCACCTGCACCATGGGAACAACGAAGGTACCACCCCCACAGGGTCACAGTGAGGATTACACAAGGGCCTGGGGGGCAAGTGCTAGTAGCGGGAGCTTCGGTTGCTGGTTTTGTTATCAGCTCAGGAGCCACTGGTCTAGGCCTCTGAGGAACCAGCTGGGTGTGGGAAGCAGGAGAGAGCAGGGTGCTGAGGACAGCACAGGGCCCTGCACGTTCCCAAGCGGGGCTCAAGCCAGGAGCTCTTCCCTGTGGGCCCCAGGGACTGGACGAGAGGGGAGTTTTGACCAATTCTGATGAGAGCCCTACCCACAGCCCGTGGTCAGAACCTCTATGAGGGGCCCCTGATCTTCCCAAGCTCACGGCTGGCCTCACTGTGCCTCCAGGGCTTGGGGGTCAGGGGAGATGCAGGTGGGGGTCGGTTCTGCTGGGCCTGGGGGGGCTGTGGATCTGGAGGCTACTTGGCCCCCAGCAGGGTAGAGAGGGTTTCGGGAGAGCAGCAGCAGAGCCTGGGACGACTTCCTGGCAGCGCCTCTTGAAGTCTTGAAGGGGGCCAGGGCCTGTGTCAGAGTTCAGCAGCCTGGAGGCCAGCGGCTGGAGCAGTAGGCTCAGAAGTGCCCACAGTTGTGATTATTGTCATCACATATGAGAGCCTCTCTGCCAGGCCTGCCCAGAGGGGATTTCTGGTCCTTCCCAGAAAGGAGGACCCGTAGCCCCGAGGCATTATTGGCCCTGTTTCCCACATAAGCTGTCTTTGCCAAGGTCCCCTGGGAGTCTGGTGCCCTGCTGTGAGCTCCTGGTCTCCCTGGGCTGGCCCTGGAGGGTGAGAGAGCTTTCCTCTGGTTTTAGTCGACTGAGGAAGGGAGCAGGGAGGGTGAGAGGGAGGAGGCAGAAGGGAAGTCAGGAGAGGGAGGGGAGAGGGTTGGCAGATGAAACAGGACACCTAGTTAAATGTAAATTTCAGATAAACAACAAATATCTTTATAAGTATGTCCCATGCAAAACTTGGGATCGACTTAAACAATGAATACATTTTTTTAGAATATCGGAAGTTCGGTTTACCCTGGCAGCCCTGTC
Source organism: Globicephala melas (assembly GCF_963455315.2). Lineage (NCBI taxonomy): Eukaryota > Metazoa > Chordata > Mammalia > Artiodactyla > Delphinidae > Globicephala > Globicephala melas. The sequence continues at coordinate 65,935,274 of NC_083315.2, forward strand.
TTTTTCTTTGCTGTCTGGCCACTCTAGGAGGGAAAGAGGAGAGGGGAGCAGGCAAAAGGGAGGGGAGGGGCAGAAAGAGGGGGGAGAGGACAGAGAGGCGGGGTGGAGGGTGAAAGGCGGCTCCTGATTCTCCTTTCTGGGCTTTGGCAGAGTACAAGGAATGCTTCTCCCTGTACGACAAGCAGCAGCGGGGGAAGATGAAAGCCACTGACCTCCTGATGGTGATGAGGTGCCTGGGGGCCAGCCCGACGCCGGGGGAGGTGCAGCGGCACCTGCAGACTCACGGGATAGGTGAGTTGGCTGGGCCGGGTCAGTTGCCAGGGAAGGAGGAGTCTGGGCTGAGGGTGGGCCCTGAGCCCCACAGCTGTGGTCCTGGGGAGGGCCCGGCAAGCAGGTGCAGATGATGGGGTGTAAACAGCTCAGAAGTTTGAGGGGTAGGTTGCAGCTGGAGCTACTGGCTGGGTGCTGTGTATCACTCGGGCTTCCTTGAATCCTCACAGCAACCGGTGACACCCCCATCCCAGAGGACCAAGGGATCTAGGCATTCCCACAAGGTTATCATCACACACCTGCAGCCCAGACAGTGCTAAGTGATCCCAAAGTTGTTTTGATAGAACAATGTCCCTTAACTATTTGTCATGTGCTTAGCTCAACAACCCAATGAAGGAGGGCACTATCCTAATCCGGGTTTTACAGACAAAGATCAAGATTCAGAGCCCATTAGGTAACTTCCCCAAGTGCTTACGCCAATGGTGGAATCAGGCTTGGAACCCAATTCTGATCTCCAAATGGTTCTCTGGTGATGCGATTATGGGATTTTCATTCTCCTTGTTTCCTCTGTTTTTGACAATGGAAACATATGGGACTTTTCATAACCAAAAACAAGTTTTTTTTGGTTGTTGCTGGGTTTTTATTTTTTAAAGAAAAAGAGGGAGGGATGTCAGAGGCCAGGATGGCTGTTTGCATTGGTGGCTGGACACTCAGGAAGGAGAGAAGGGCGGCCTGGAAAGAACACTTGCTCAAGAGCCCATCTGGACCTCAGTTTCTTCATCTCTCAGATGGGTTCCCACCATCTGCTAGCGTTAACCTGAGGTCCCATCCGAGGGTGCCTGAAGTAGCACTGGGAGCCCGTCCTGAGGCCAGCCTGGGCCTGGGGGTGGGCCTCTGAAGGCCTCAAGCCCAGTGATGGGGCGCTTAGCAACTGAGATCTGCTGCTTCCATCTCCGAACGGGTGGTGGTTTCCTTTGGTTTCTGTCTCCTGCAAACAGGAAGCTGTGGTCAGAGGCAGTTCTGACTTCCTGCAGTTGTAGCCCAGCCAGGGCCTGGGCTGAGGTCCCCAGGCATGCCTGGAGGAAGGGTGTGGGCTGGAGGGACTGGGGTGGAAGCTGCAGTGAGGGAAGTAGTGAGGCTGCAGTGAGGTGAACAGCCTGGTGGGACAGAGGCTTGAGGCCCCAGGTGGGGGTCATCTATCTTTGTAAATGTGTTACAGTGGCTGCCAAAAGGGGGGATAGACATGTTGGTGCACTTCCCTCCAGTTCAGGGCAGGAGAGAAGCATCCAGAAGGGGATAGAGGAGGCAGTGCTTCATCCTAGTCCTGCCACTGCTCTGAGGTGACTCTTCGCTCTGAGCTTCTGTCTCCTTAGTGGGCAAAATGCGATAACCAGTCACTAAGGGGTTGTTGGGAGGATTAAATGAGGCATATCCATGGTGGGAACTCAGCAGGACAGGCTGCATCCTCTTCCCCATGACCACTGCCTCCATCATGGTGCTTCCTGAGTTAGGTGGCCCTTGAGCTGGCCATGAAGGCAGGAACCCAGCTGCCTTCCTCAAGAGAAGCCTTTTCCTCCTTGCTCACTCCGCTGTGTTTGGGGGTTTCCTAGACAGAAATGGAGAGCTGGATTTCTCTACTTTCCTGACCATTATGCACATGCAAATAAAACAAGAGGACCCAGAGAAGGAAATTCTTTTGGCCATGTTGATGGCGGACAAGGAGAAGAAAGGCTACATCATGGCGTCTGAACTGCGGTCAAAACTCATGAAACTGGGAGAGAAGCTCACCCATAAAGAAGGTAGGAAATGGCCTGGGTCCCTCTTTCCCAACAGCACGAGGTGATTAAGGGGTTGGGGGAAGGACACAAAAGCCCAATCCATGCCACCTGGGTTATGCAGGCATTGCATTTGGTGGATGCCCCGGAAGGTTGTAACTAGATGTTGAGCTTAGTGAACTCTGGATTGGATCCCAGAAAAGAACTAGGGACGCTGTGGGTGGCAGGAGAAATTAGCCAGGGCGAAGGGACGGCTTGGGGAAACCCAGTTATGATCTACTTGGGCATCACACTGTGTTCTAAACTTTCACTGTGGGCCTTCATTTAGTGATTATGACAGCTCTGGGAGCACTAGTGTCCCCCTCATACTGATTAAACAGGTGCAGTGAGTGGCTTGTGAGTAACAGAGCTGGGAGCTACATGCAGGTCTATTAGACACTTGGACCCCCGCCCCCCAGCCCCTCTCAGGCTCTTTCCTCTCACCACAGCTGTCTTCTGAAGCTGCGACTGCTGCCAAGTTTCTAAATTGAGATGTTACTTTGCTCCCTTTCCCCACGACTCAGCCAGCTCTAAGAGCTTTTCCAGAAGGGGTGTCCGTGGTGGTCTTTGACTCCTACCTTCCCTGCCTTCCTACCTCAGAGAGGATGAGAGGCTTGGGTCTTCTAGGAAAGCCTGATGTCCATGGTAAGGGTGACTCCAATGTTGGGCCCTTTGCAGGTGTTCTCCCAGTCTGCCTGGTGGGCCCCTCGGTCCAGCCATGGCAGCCATGCCAGGTCGCTACCAGAGTCCACACCCACCAACCCCAGAGGCTGGGATTTCTAGTTAGGCCGCTGGGCCACTGCCTATGATTGAGGCAGGAGGAAAAAGGCTTCAGTAGTGATGGGCCTTTAGCCTTTGGTTAAATCACAACAAACAGACTTGAATCCTAGCTCCCCCTCATTCTGGGGGACCTCAGGTGAGTTTCTTAACCTCTCTCACCCTCCTCAGTTTCCTCGTTGGGAAATGAGGTTACAACAGACAATCCCTCAGGTCCCTCCAAGAGCTAACATTCTATAAAGCAGTCTGCTGAGATTTTATCTGCAGTCACAAAGGCACAGCGCAAAGCATGTAAAAATAGCTCTACAGAAGGCAGATGGAGCTTCCCCCGCTTTTTCAGGCCGGGAGCTATCACGATCTCGTCTTTCATTGTGTCTGTTTTAATGCGAACAGGGAAACACGGGCTCTCCTTCCCTCCCCGGTTCTGAGGACACTGCATGGGCTTTTATGTACCAAGTGGAGTGTTTGTTAGCAGAGGGCCAGCAGGGGCCTTATTCTTACGGTTAATGATCTCTAAAGCAATACCATGGCCCCCAAACTCAAACATATCTCTCATTTGTTTAACCAGTAAAGAAACATTTCAAAGAAACTGACAATGTCACCCAGACAGAGACTGATGTCCCTTCCTCTGGCTGTGGGAGAAGGAAAGATGATACTAGAAGTAAGACTCCCTTACCCTCAGTGATTGAAAGAAAAAGCTTCAGTTTTACTACAGAAGCATCCTTGGAGCTGCTGAGATGGCTGGGAGGGAGGCCTCCTTTGCGACCTGGTTCTTTGTGGGTTCACAGGGAACCGCCGTTCTACCCAGAAGGCATCATCAGACTCCAGCTGCCCCTCTTCTGGACAGTTGGAGGCTGCAGTGGTTGGTGTTAGACCTGTCCATTGGGACGGTTTTAACCAAGTGGTTGGTGGGTAGAAGCATCTCTATGAAATAAGATAAATTACAGTCTCAACATTCTGAAAATACTCAGAAGTGCTATCAGCTTAAGCACAGAGCACAGTAATTACATTTTTGGAGGAGGATGGTTAAGCAGGAAGTCACAGGATATTTTCTAACAACTACCCAGGATTATGTTGGGGATGCCTGGGGCTGGGGAAGTTAACACAGAGCAGTGATAGTTTTGTAAGAGGGTGAGGATGGTCCTGAGAAGCCACCGTGGAAAAGTGTAAGCTGAAATGGCTCTTTTTGTCAACTGCTGGGAGAAGCTAGCATTTTGTCCCAGGGATCCAGAACCAGTAAAGGTTGGGGTTTTGGTTTTGTTTTTTCTTTTTTTGAGCAACATTAGAGAACAGTGGCAGTTTTTTTGTAGGCTTTGAGCTTAGACACAGTTGAATATATTTTCTCTTACAGTACCCCACCCCCGAAACGCACACTTTTTAAAAGAGGTGATGGTGGCAGGTACCACTCGTCACCGAGCCCCCTTGGGGTGGGGTGGGTGTCAAGTTGGAAGGCAGACTGGCAGGTCAGGGGCAGGCCAAAGACTGCGCTGGGGGGCCTGGGATGGAGCTACAGAGGGTGTCTGTTCTGCAGGGGGCTGAGACGGTGGGCTGTAGAAGGTAAGATTCATGCCAAAGCTTTCTGGAAATACTGGCCCAGGGGCCAGACATTTTCTGAAGGGGAAAAAAAAAGCACAAGATGGTTTCAGTGACTGAATCCTTACCAGTACACCCCTACCCTGGCCCCTGCAGAAAGCCTGATGAACTCAAAATTGGATACATGGTCTCCAAGGGGTAGGGGGTGGGTTGTCCTGTTCCCTCCACTGGTTTATTTCCTCATCTACGGGAATAGTCAATCAGACGCTCAGGGAAGACCTCCAGGGAGTCCCAACCCCCAACTGGATGTCCTATAACGTAACACTAAAGCAAACTGAAAAATTAATGTGATTTATTGCAGTGGATGATCTTTTCAGGGAAGCAGATATTGAACCTCATGGCAAAGTGAAGTATGACGAATTTATCCGCAAGATCACCATTCCTGTGCAGGACTACTGAATGAGGAGAAGGCAAGAGAGCCTCCCCTGGGCCGGAAAACTCAGACCGATGAATCTTTAAAAAGAAAAGCGTTCCTTTCACTTGTGGGAGATGGCAAACACAGCAAGATGACATACCTGACCACAGCAGCGGGTAACTTAGCAAGGAAACGAAACGATTTCAGCTACAGTATTAGCATGTCTTTAATAAAAGACTTTTACTGATTTTAATAACTAACTACCATCAGTCTCGCCCTTTATATCATGGAAAGAGCCTATGGTTTAGAGTTGGGCCAGGGTTCCAGTCCTGACTCTGCCACTTCTGAGTCAGGTGATTTTGGGCAAATCATTTCACCCCTCAAAGCCTTAGGATCCTCACTGAGGTTGGATTCCTACTTCTTACCTCATGGAGCCTGTTGAGAATGGTCTTCAAAGGGCCTTTGCAAATTGTAGAGCACAGTGTAATCCTAGGTTGCCATGGTCGTGCTTCTCCTAAAAAGGGCAATTTACCGAAAGACTAATATTCTGTATTTGGGTGCTAGAATCATCTTCCGCATTTCCAAGATAAAGCTAGCTGAGAAACAGCAACAAACAGAGAGCTCAAACTATGGCAACAGTTCTTGCAGCACCACAGGGTCACATACAAATTCTCATTCCCAGTGCATACTAATGTAGTTCAGGATATTCATTCATAAACAGGATAAAAAACAGGTTTAAAACAAGGCAGCATCAGCTAAACCCTGGGAAGAGTGATCCGACTACACCCCAAACCAAAGGAAACCAGATGTGACGAGTTGCATTCACTGAGGCCTTGCAGAGCTTGAGAAGACCTGTTATGATGCTTCTGTCAGAATTTTGAGCTCCTCCCTGACCCATTATCAGAGAGGTTCATGGGACTGGGATGGTCTGCTCAAGTGGGCCAAACTGATGATGGCTTCAAGCCATTTCCTCAGGACTAATGGAAAGTAATAAGGGGATGGAACAGGCCACAGCCATGACCCAGAGAGAGAGCCCTGGAAAACAATAGTAGGGGTACTGGTCCTGCCGGGAGCTTTTCCAGCACAAGTGGCTTTTTAAGTTAGTTATGTAGCCAGGAGGTGCCAGGCTGGTGCTGCCTGTGCACTCATCAACGGTGTGGATCCATCGCTAGCGCCAGCACAGCCCTAAAACGGGCTGGAGTCACACACCAGCATGCTGAGGGCGGAGCGGGGCAGAACTCTTAACTACAGAGATTTTCATCCTTATATGTATCAAAACTGGGATCTCTGGGCTGTGGCTTTTTCTAATTGTGCCTTAGTGGCTAAAGCAAAAGAAAACCAAATTAAGAGGGAGGTGCGTCTCTGGGGAGGTTTACACAGAACGCAAATCTAAGGGCCAGGAACAAGGTAAACTTCAGGGGACAAAACAGTCACAGTCTTAGTGCAGCTATCTCACGATGCTGCATGGCCTCAGACCAAATGGAGGTCCTGAGAAAGGAGAGCCGCTTTCATTTCCCCAACAGTGTAACTGCCAATGAAGTGAGTAGGAATTCCTAGGAGCTGCGTGGGGGCAGGCAGTATATGGGCCCCAAAACACCAAGTAGGTGACCTTGTGATCGTCAGGCTGGGGATCTTAGGCTCACTCGGTACAGGGGCAGATCCAGGTTTTGTGGGGTCTGAGGGTTATACGATTCGGCAGCCTTCTTTAAGAATATTACAGTAGAAATATAGAATTACTAGGGCTGCTCCTGGGACCCTGGAAGAGACCAGAGCAAGTGAGGGGCCCTGGTGCTTAAACTTCATTACCTTCATGGTAAATCCATCTGAGGGCTGGTTAGATGTTGGCACCCATGTTGAACTGCTATATTTCACTTTCAGGCAAGGCTCAAGGGTCCTAGTGCGCCACATTTCTTTTTAACTCATCATGGACATGAGGAAGTTAGTCCTGCACAGCCACTCTGGAATACCAAGGATTAGACAGTAGATACCTGTGATTTAGATGGGACAGGAAAAGGAAGTTCTGGGCTATAACAATAAACGAGGGTACGTTCCCTCAAAGCTTTGTCTTTATATGCCACTGAATGGTAACCGTTTGGTTTCAAAGCAAGTTTTATGAATCTCATTTGCCTAACAGGAACCTGAAGTAGACCTTGCCAAAAACATAAGTGGTGTGTAACAGCCTTGAGAACCTGGGGCTTGTGTCCACTGACTCAGTGTTCCTCATTAAGGGTGTTCAGTGGGTAGGATTCCAAGATCCTGGGATGTGCTCTGATTTAAACTTCTACCCCAGGAAAGGCTCTGACACTACCCCATGCCTGGGTTTCATGCTCATTCCTGAAATTCCTGTTGGTTTACCTAGCACCAAGTATTGTTTGCAAAGAAAAGGCCACGGTGCTCTTAACAATCAAATTGCAGATTAAACAGATTTAAAACTAAATGGATGCTGTGGTTCATTACAAAGCTAGCCATATTTCAGTAAGAAAGGGGAATGATAGCTGTATATTCATTACTTACCTCAAAGCATGTTGCAAGAGAATGAGTTACTTGTCATGCTTTGAAATCTCTGGATCAGAGGGGCTCTGGAAGCACAAAGCATCGTCACTTTTTCTCATAGGGATTGTCCCCTTGTATACGCAGCAGTGTATTTTACAGAAGACAAATTAACTGAAGGCTTTTCTTTTATTACATCTAAAGAGCTCTACATAAACAGGTAACATTCAATAGGTAAACAATTTTTTTTCCAATGCATGTAATAAATATTTTCACTTGGTACTTTTATACAAACTGACATTGGTCTACTATACATTTTTAAAAGCCATTTTACTGGTTTGGCATGCGGTATGGAAATTCTAAGAGAGAAAGTTTTAAGGCAATGAATCACAGATTTAAGTTCATGGAATTTATGGTAACTTTTATATCTGTTTATATACATTTTTCCCCTTTGTTAATTAAACAATTAACAGCAGCACACTCTGGGACCACCAGCTATTCTCCCTCCCTCTTTCTGAAATCTAAGCTTTGTATTTTCTTTTAATTAAAAAACAGAATTCAACATGTATTGATAAAACAAAACTCTTACTAAAATAATTTCAAATGTGCTTTAAAGTCCTAAAGATCTTGAAGTGTTTTGTGTGTTTAAAATTGGAGCTGTTTAAAAACAATGTTTTTTCCACAATTAGTAATTTAAAATTGGGATGTATTTTCATTCAGTTTCAGACATTTGACTCAAAGGAAAATCTGCCAAGAAATCACATTTCTCAGAAGCTTAAGTGTATCTTTTCTAAGTCAGTAATAATAGAGAACTGTGATAATGTCTACATTAATAGAAGTAGAAAATTTTTAATGCTCAAAATAAATTAGTCAACCAAGCGTGGCATGGTTAAGGTCCAGATACTTTTAAAAACGTGTTCAATAATGCCCACAAAATATTTAAAAGCCACTTCAACCCTGCTAGTCAAACAGCTATTATACTAAAGATGTGTGTGTGTGCATATGCACACACACACACACCCACAGTACTATACAGACACACAAACATATGCGCACCTATTATGAGTGACCAAGGCAAGGGGATGGTGGTAACGTGACTAAAAATTCTGAGAGTCATTAGTCCACAGACAGCATGTCAATATTAGCATGGGTGGGGGAGTGACAGTGGGCTAGGGAAAAAAGAAATAACTGTGCTTTAAAAACAAACAAAAACTTAGAAGATAAAGATGCAGTGCATGACTCCACTAATAATTACTATGGACCATAAAAAGTCTGATTGACTAATAGCGGCCATGAGACCAACAGAGTAATAGTTACTACTACTGCAACATTTTAGAAAGTTAACAACTGAAGGGAACAAACTCCGTAAGAGTGGAATGAACTAAAATAAAAAGACAAACTGAATGGTTAGTTTCTCCCGCGGAGACACGACCAAAGCCACTAGACAGACATTTATTTCTCCCTGTTACCTGTTCTTCCCTTCGGTTGGTATAACGCAGGACCCTGAGAGAAAATAACCCTCTCCAAAACTGGGCTGAAGAAAGTAGAGGGACGGTTTTTCAACTGGATCATTCAAAGAGTCTGTTATTCAGCATCATACACAAAGTTATTGATCAGAATTCTGAGACCACTAACAACAACAAATAAAGAAAAACAAAACTATTCATTTTATCTTAGGTAGCTGAATTAACAGAAACGTTTCCTATTACAATATGAAAGAAGCAACTCCCTACAATTTAAGTAATTTCTATCCCATCTGAATTTAGACACAAATTATAATACTATTAGATATTAGCCTAAGTTAACATGGCAATGAGAGTTCTAAAGTGTGTACTCACATAACACCAGATTCATTTAAAAACTTAACTATTTCCTGTTTTAACTGACAATGAATTTTTTTTATTGCAAATTGTTTAGTGACTATAACTCAGCCATGTATGTGTGGAATACACATGCGTAGGGGAAGACTATATAACTCAGTTGTCACTCACACACTTGTCTATAAATACATATATACACACACACATATACATATCAATACCAACCTGTTTTTCAAAATTCAAGTCAACAATTTGGTGGCAGAGAGATACTGTAAAAACAGGTATGTTTAGATGCCACACAGTCATGTGAACCATTAATTTCATCAGACAACTGAAGATACAGCCATCTTGAACTCTTAACTGGATTAAAGTAGGTCAATTTGTTACCACTGCAAGGTTTAAAATGACAATTTTATACACAAAGGTGGTCCTTCATCAACTCTGAGAACAACTCTGAGAACATTAACAGTTGTGATATAAAAATCCAGTCTGGAAAATTGGTAATCGTTATGCCCCTTCTTTATCTTTTCTGCTAAACCTTTCAATCAGATAAACAATATTTTCAACACCTTCAGATATTACCTGAAAAACTGACCTTCTCTGACGAGGATTTTGGAATACAAGTAGAACCACTTTTTCCTTCCCTCCAACCCTCACTCATTTCCTGAAAAACAGTTTTCAATATATTTACATTTCCATTATTAATAAGAGTAGATCAGACTGATCCATGAATTCTTAAAAAGATTTGACTTTCCTATGTCATGCTTGTCTTTAAAAGATGAAGAAAAATATAAAACAAACAAGATAACTAGGCTAAAAAAATAAGTACACTCAGAACCAGAGAGTGAAAATGACTAAGGATCAAGCCCATTTTGAATTTCAACTGTTTATCAGATGATAGATTTCTACAGACTGACATATGGTGCACTGTATTTTCCGAAGAGAATTTACTTTTAAGGATAATTGACTGTCTTTTTTGAGGTGATGTAGCCTTACCTCTGTCAGCTGCACAGGACATCCAACAGGGCTTTCTAAGCTATTTTTACTTCCTACTTTGGTATGAAGATCTCACATGAAAACTTGTTACCCTGTGGCCAAAAAAGCAGGTGTTCACAGACTTGGTTTAAATACATAATACTGGCAATCCAAATTTAAAATAAAGAACTAGACTAAAGTGTATTATTCACAGGTCAGCTAAGCCTACTCCTTACCCAGATAGCTCTACTCCAATCTCTGAAACATATTCTCAGGGGGTATCTAGCAAATAAGAGACAATATGTGATGGAGAACATGCAATTGGGACAGTTGATAAAGATGCTCATATGAGAGTTCAAGACCTTCAAAGCACTTTTAAAGAAGCAGGCAACTGATTTATCAACTGAATGCAAACTCGGGAGAAGGAACAGTAACGACACAAAAATATACACAGACACATACACACCCACAAGCTATGTCCTGAAAATACATAGGGAATGCAGAGGAACAGATGAGATTTATAACTTAAGGCTGGATAAAATATGCACACACACAAACAGAATCCAAGTCTGTCATTTTTAGAAAATGGAAATTAAAACTATCCCCCCCAGCCCCTCCCCACAACAAAGAAAAGCCCACAATTTAAAACTTCATACATGCAATTCCTTTTCTGTTATTGCAAATAAAATAATGCCATTGAAGTAAAATAAAACCAAATAGGACAAATGATGAAAAAAAAATCTTCAGAATCCAGAAAGAATGAACTGAAGGTGGTTTGTGGGTACTTGTTTTTTTTCTTTTTTTTTTCTTTTCTTTCCTTTTTTTTGTTTTTTACAAGTGTTTTTTCAGACAGGCAGTCTTAGATTTATATACAAAAGTAAAACTGAAAATATAGTTTTGTTCTCTGTACATTTCTTTTAATTTTTTCCCTAAAAAAAAGGAAAAAAACACGCTTGTGTACTTTTCTAAACAGAATAAGGTAAAACATAGCACAAAGTTCTCTTCTTTCTACCAAGTTCATTTAATCTGGGGTAGGGATGGGAGCAGCAGGGGCAAGGGAATCAGTCCAATGAAATAATGTCTGGTATGATGCCGAAGATGGATGCTGTGTCCGTGCTGCTCCTATTTGCGACAGTGTGGCTATGGCTCTCCCTTAGGCTGTTGGAGGATACGAGGCTGCTGTTACTGCCACTGCTGCTTCCATTGGTGGCTGGCAGAGAAGTACTGCCTCCTGCACTTAACTGATCAAGAAACATCTGTGAGGAGGTATATGGAAAAAACCGAGACGAGTGTAAGAGGTCTTGATCATCTGAAACCGCTGCTGCTGCAGCGGCAAGCAGGGAGGTGTTATAATGCTAGGGAGGGGAAACAAAACACAGGAAATAAAGTTAATTATACTTATAAATTAATAAACTTTCTTCTCAGCAGAACAAAGTCCTAAATTTAATATATTCTGAGTACCTGGTGTTTCTGAAATATTTAGTAAAACATTTTGCAAAATCAAATGGTCTTATGTAATGATCACATCATTGACCTTTTAATTTTTATTGGCACATCACTGATCTTAAGAGACATTTTTGTAGCTGAAACTGGGGGGGGGTTGTGGGAGGGAATAAAAATATTATTTTTTTGCTTTAATTTGTATTGCAAGCAATTTTCATAATGCTATTTCCAAAGAGGCATATACTCAGAAGCAGCAGGAAACAGAAGAGTCCACTTTCTTTATCTTCTGGAGATATATGGCCAAGAAATTTATCAGTCAATATGACTCACTGCCCTGTTTTTTATAAAACAGTACTGGGAACCAACAAATAGACACTGTAGTTACTATATATTCAGGCACAGCTGAAACAAAGGGACTTTAATTTAAAGTTTTAAAACCTTAACAATAATGGGTATAACTACTCTGAATTTCCTAAGGAAATTTATTTTCTTTCTCTTGGCTACATATTATACTTTTAAGTATTTTAACTTAGAATTAAAATAACAGTATTTTTTTCATATAACATACCTGATTGTCTCCTGATAAGAAAGGAAAGAAATCTAATCCTGTGGGAGAAAAAATTTAGTTTAAAAAAAAGAAACAAAACAAACAAAGAAAAAGCCTTCCAAATGCCCCAATACTACAAATACAATATCTTAAAGCTAATTCTAAATTCATTTAGAATTTTATTTAAACATGAAGAGTTGAGCTGAATGTTTTACATCTCTCCCATCTCTAGATTACAAAGCCTAGAGTTCAAGCTTTAGCAATGATTTGCACTCCTGGTGACTCCATTTGTGGGACTTGGGCCAATGCTGCCCTGTTAAGTCCAACACTGATCCCTTAAATTGACAGAGCACTTTTCACTAGATGCTCTCATCGACTCCCCTGAAGTCACCTTTCAATCTACTCGAATTTACTCCTCACAAGCACCTCATGAGGTATGTAATTACTTTGGTCTCATTTTGTGGATAAGAAGATTTTTACATTAAGCAAGTTGTAAGACAGATTTTCTTTCTCAGATTCCTTCATTTCCCACTATCTGTTCCAGATTCTAACTCAGAGACTCCTGAGTGACATAAGAGGGGAAGAGATCTGAGGGGGTGTCTAACTGCTGGTGTGGAGGCTATTACAGAAGGACCAGCTCTCATCCCTGGTTGCCAGGAAGTCACTGTAAGCCGGCCCCTTCCAAGTCACATTCTTGTCCATATTGCCCAATGTGTAATGCGACGAAGAGCAAGTAAACCAACATGAATAAAATGCCTCATTATGATATCTAAACTTGGAGAAAAGTACAACAAGCAGGTATAGATAAAAATATGACAACAACATGAACACTTTGGGGATCCATCCACTGTCTACACTACAACAGATTATAACATAAGGATCCTGCAAAATGTATAGTACTGTGTTTTTAGTTTGTTTGTTTTGGCCATGCCATGGCAAGGCATGTGGGATCTTAGGTCCCCAACTGGGGATCGAACCTGTATCCCCCGCACTGGAAGCATGGAGTCTTAACCACTAGACCGCCAGGGAAGTCCCAGTACTGCGGTTCTTGATAGTGAGTTTGGCAGTGGGCTAACAGGCAGTGAGAAACGGGGCTACACTGTCTAACAGGGTAGCTGTTAACCACCTGATGTGGCTATTTAAATTTACTAAGATTAAATAAAATGAAAAATTCAGTTCTTCAGTCATACTAGCCACATTTTAAATGCTCCATAACCACATGTGGCTAGTGGCTACTGTACTGGTCAGATTACATTTCCCTAATTGCAGAAAGTTCTATTGGACAGAGCTGAAATAGGGTTTTCATAACAATCACTAAGAATCCACTCAACTATCTCAGCTCCCAAGATCCTTGCCAGTGACCCTGAATTTTACTGTAGGAAATGGGTGGAGGGCACTTTGTGCTTCTGTAATATATTTTCTACAATGAGCATATATGGCTTTTTGTAATTTAAAAAGTGTTCTCAGATAATATGGCTAATGTACAAATTATTAAATTACAAACATAATGAGAACTAGTAATTCTTTTTGATAATGTAAATGATTATTATGAACTCAAAGTACATCGTAGAAATGAGTATACTGACATTTCAAATTACTTTCAAAAAGAAGAATCAGGTTCACCGGAATAAAAATTAAAGCTTTCCAATGTTTCAATTCTGCATTATCTAAAATACAATATGACATAGCTACCCACAATGCCTGCTGCATTATAACTGGATTCACGGAACAAAAAATAATTGTCATAAATATCAAAATTTAAAGCAACATATTGGAAGTCATTAAAAAACAACCTGCAGACTACTTTGAAGCACACAAAACCTAAAGATCATTACACTGTTTTTACCACTGGTAGTAAAACACTGGTAGTAAAACACTGGCTATGAACAAGGAACTGAGTCTGTATTTATTTATGACCACAGTGTATATTTCTCCCAGTTTCCCAGATCCAACCCTTTCTTTTCCTAATCTTTCAACCTTTCTTATACTTGCCCAGAAGAAGACTATATAGATCAAAGGCATTCACAATGCTATGTGACGACACAGAAGAACCGGTGACTCACCTTGCAAGTCATAAGGCATGGGTGTCATGTGGAAAGGATGTCTGTAGTCTTGGATGAGGGATGTGTTAATATAGCTTGTGTCTACAGCAGGGAGGCTTGGGGTGCGGGACACTGGAGATGCTTGATGTGGAAGACTTAATATGCTAGAAGAAGAAAAGGTTTGTGAAATTTTCATGAGTCAGCTGAACTTTTAAAAAGGGTTGCATCTCACAATGAGTCCTAGTTTTTGTGCTGGAAATTAAAACAAAAGACAAGTAAAGCAATATATAATTTAGACTACCATAATTATTAGGAAATAATTTGTATACTTAATAGCATCTTTCAGAGGCTACAGGGAAAAAGATGGACGCAATGGTATCCAACATTCATAAATCACACGTTGTCTTTGGAACGACGTCATCTACACTTTCAGAATGCAGGGGGAAGGCATGGCTGAGCCAATTCAATGGAATATGAGTGAAAAGTATCTACAGCAGACAAAATTCTGAAACCTTTAAAAAATAAGCACTAGAGTGCTGGCTAGTAAAAAGTTTAGGTAAATCCTTGCAAAGAAAACACATATAACAAGACTAGGGGAATGCAGCAATCTGAGCAGTGAGGAGTTAACAGTGGCCCTCAGACTTGTAAGATTTATGAGAATAAAAACTAGGTACTGTTTATCTTGGTATATTCAATGCCCAGCACAGTCATTATCACGCTATTTACATAAAAGGCCTGCTGAATGAACGAAGGCAGCAAGACAAGGAGTAAAGATGCTCCATAGGGGCTTCCCTGGTGGCGCAGTGGTTGAGAGTCCGCCTGTCGATGCAGAGGACACGGGTTTGTGCCCCGGTCTGGGAGGATCCCGCATGCCACGGAGCGGCTGGGCCCGTGAGCCATGGCCGCTGAGCCTGCGCGTCCGGAGCCTGTGCTCCACAACAGGAGAGGCCACAACAGTGAGAGGCCCGCGTACCGCAAAAAAAAAAAAGATGCTCCATAATGAACAGGTGGTACAGTGTTTTTAAAGGGAGAATAGTATAAATGGAAAAAGAAAAAAAGAACAAAGAGAGGGATTCTGGAAGAACAGAGTGAAATGTTTAAGTAGCTGAGTAGTTAAAATCTTTTTTTCTTTACCAAAAATCAGGGAAAAGCAAAAAGAGGGAGAAATAAAGGAAAAAAGAAAAGGAAGAATTAAAATGATTTTGAAAAAAGAATTCTAATAGTCCTGAGTGAAAACATAAGGGCCATATGCTATCCCAACCATACAAGAGGCTAATAGACATATAAGTTATAGAAAATAAAGAGAAAAGAAGGTAGAAACAGGCTGTCTTTTGCTTTTAAAACTTCATGTAAAGTCCTCAGGGTATGGAGATGCAATTTCAATGGTAAAAAATATTTCAAAAGATGCCAAGGTTGGATTTCCAGGAATAGAGTTCTAGTTATGACCTTCTACCATATTTTTATGAATGGGATATGAAGCATAAAATATATTCTCATCCACCTCATAAAAATGTTTTGTCTAATGGAAACTTAACTAAACCTCTTACATCTATAGAAAGTACCATTTTCCATTAGCTATCTCCTCTGACAATACCTAAGGGATTACAAGAGAGACAAAAGGAGTTGAAATGCTAGTCTCTGAAAACATCTTGGTATACCAAACAGCAAAGGTAATTTCTGGATGAACACTCAGCAGCTGAAGACAGCAAGATGTTTTACATTTACTAATCTTTGCCTCTTTCTAATTCCTGGCTGGCTCCTTCTCTTTCAATTTTATGATAATATTCTAAAATGCATTTCCACCTTCACACTGCACAATAACAACAAATACAATATGCTGGGTATAGGTTTCTATTTATTGGCTAGTCATTACTGAAAAATGGTCACTTGTGCTGAATATGGTGCTGTTCTTCTAAAAATGTCATAAACCTTCAGGTTGCTTGTTTTTATCTGAAAATCAAGAGAGAAAGGTCTGGCGTTAGCAAATACTCTATCTGGGTTCAATTAGTCACTGGGAAGCTCAGGAAGTAGTTAATGCATCTAATGTAATTTCCCAAACATAATAAACAAACTATTTCTGGAGAAACAGCAAAGCAAATATTCAAAGAAGAAAAATTAGATTTCTAAACACTCAGAAAGTTTCCTTTAAGGAAAAGTGTTTACATATGTATGACTACTATCAATATACTAAAGAGCAGAACTAACGTATATATAATGATGCATTTAATCCATAAGTATTTATATACCCAGATTTATGAAATGTATTTTAAGGTGCTGTTTTATGGCATTTAAAGTAATAAAATGATATGTTTTGGTCATGCTATGTTAAATATACCATTTAAAAATATATATAAAACATAAAATATCTTAGAATCAAAATTCTACAGACATTTGCTCTAACTACGCCAGCTTTTGCTAATTTGACTCTTCTTCCCTCCCCGCCCCCCACCCACAACTCAGATTTAAGAAAGAAGCTGGTATAATAATACGGTCGGGCTTGTTGGATAACAGCCATCAATGTAGGCTTTCATCAGAGGTGAATGTTCATAAAGTAGGATGTAAAGCAGAATTAGTGTTTAAATATTCATTTTGTATAGAATAATGATACTGCTTTTAATGTCTTTTATTTCTGTCTCTATGATAAAGTAAGCTACTCTAGAGTGAAAATATCAACCTGCGTCATATGTCTGGTTGTACTATAAAGATTCCTGAAATAGCCAAAGTCCTCTAATGAGAGAGGAGCCACATTTATCACAATTGTGCTCTTTTACTGTTGCAACTTCATCTTTCAAGTAACTACAAATATACTCAAATAGAAGATCTTTTTATCTCATCAAACAAGATCAAGCTTGAAAATAATATGACTCCAAGCACAGAAGTGCCTGCTCTTGGTCTGGTGTTTACTTTCCCTCTTTAACCTTGAAATCTGTAACAATGCTTTCTGCAGACTTTCCCTTCCTCACTTACATTCTTCCTTCAGGCACTACAGTTTGCTGGAAGATTTTCTGAATAGCTCCTATTCAATTACATCAGGCCACATAACTCTCCTGATATATACCTAAAAGGGGTCACACATGGATTTCTAGATTTACCTTTGGTGTGCTACAACTGTGCCTTAGAAAAACATGAAGTCTTTTGCTGAGAATCCCCGAAGTGTCTCATAAGACTAACAGTCTGTTTAAGAGTACAGCTAGAGTCAGCTACTTGTTTTACCATCCTCTACAAAATGTTAACTCTTTAAGGTTGGGACTGTACTTACTTACTTTATTACCACCCACGTTTAGCACAGCGTGTTTTACGTAAAGTAGGTAACAGTGTTTCATGAAGTGACATGAAGCATAACCAAGGTACATTATTACTGATATGAGACTAATGGAAAGTATGGGAAATGAGTCTGCAAAACATAAAGCATTGTGTACTGCAACTTAAGTCCTACACTTCTTTCATTGCCAGTCTTATACATTCTGAGGCAGGTTTAAAGCATTCATCTGGACTTTCTCTGCTTTCTGCTTGAAACACTCAACTTAGGGTTAATTTTACAGCACACATTTTCCAGTTTGACTAAATATTTTAAATCCTATGACCAGCATTAGGATCACCTGGGAACTTATTAGAAATACACATTTTCTCAGTTCCTATTCCTGAATCAGACATGGGGGCTAGGGAAGCAATGTGTTTTAATAAGCCCTTCAGGTGATACTGATGTATACCCAAGTTTGAGAACCACTGTGCTAGAATCATCTTTTGGTATGATGAAGACCATATCCAAGTGACCCCTTTAATGCATTATTCCAACCCCTTAAGAAACACACCTGAGAAAAATTCCACCTATTCTCTGATTACTAAGTTAAGTTTTACAATCATTTTATTTAGCAGATCTTTTAATCCTATTTGCAAAATTAACTTTCACAATGAGTTGTTTTTTTTTTTAAGATCTCAGCACTTACCCTTTATTACTTAGTGGTGATGTGGGAGAGAGAGAAGGGCAGGTTCTCTTGGCAGATGGCTCTTCCTCCTCTTCATCAGATGAACTGTCTATGGTTAGGTCAATCACCTCTACTTTCTTACTTTTATTTGAGGACTGGTGATGAGAAGCCACTTGGTGCTCTAATGTGGAGCTCAAGCATCCTGTGTGGGAATGATTGAAACACAAGGCAAAAAAGACCTGTAACATCTCTCCTTTTCTCAGCCTATGGATTAGATTATCAGTTGTAGCTTAGACTTTATCAGTTACAGTATATTGCTAGGGACCAAGAATACAAAAGCAACAGTGGCTCTGTTCCCCTAAGCTTAAAACTATTATTTATTATCGGTTGTTAAAGGATTTTTTTGAAAAACAATTCTGAATTAGGGCAAACAATCAAAATATATGTCCACCTCAGAATAAAAGTAGTCTGAGGGCAAACACTATATATTACACACGTTTACCTGTACAATACCTGATATACTGAGAGACGTTACAGTAAAGTTTTTAAAAAGTCATAGTTTCCTTCCAGCAAAAACATACTAAAAAAGCCAGGAAAAAGATGTAAGTGAAAAAAGAACATTCACTAACCTGTACCCAGTCTGTAAAAAATTTAAAAGGATACCATTTCAAAAGCATGACTTTACAAATAATTTATTAGATTATGTTATTCTGAAATCTTATACCACAAAATTTTAAAAGCTGGCAGAAAGTGAATTTAGAGTTTCAATACTTCTGAACATTTAATCAATAATTTAATAAGAGTTACTGAGCTATCCATAAACTGCTGAGTATTCTTAAAAATTTTATGTGTTTTAATATTGAAAACCAAGGCTTTACAACAACAGGGAGACTGCCCCACTCTTTTAGAAAACTAACACTCACCGTCAACCCCATTGTAAGAGGCAGAAACTTCCTGTACTTCCTTTTTTGATCTCATAGGTGCCCAAGAGCCATCCTCCTTAAACTGTATTTCATCACAATCTGTACAGTACTTCAGGATTTCCATAAACAAGCTATAAAAAACAATTTGTCCTTTGAATATCACATTCTAAAGTAAGGCCAATTAGAATTATTACTATTCGAAAAACATTCAGACCTTCTATGTTTTGTACAAGTATAAATGAGAAAGAAAGTGTAACAGACAAGGTATATTTGTTCTCAAAATCTAGGGCTAAATAGGAGAATAGTTACTTAAATTATGGTACCTGTATGCAAGAAAATATTATGTAACCATGAAAAATGAGGTTTCCAAAGATATTTTTTAATAATATGGGGGGAAATATATGTTCACAGAAAGTGTGAAGAGGCCAAGAAAAGAAAACTCTATATTTTAAAAATAAAATTCTGTGTGAGTGGTATATAAATAGTGCTTATCTCTCAGTGGTGATATTGTGGATATTTATTCTTTTTCTTTATACTTTTCAACATAATCCAAATTGCCTACAATAAGCACATCTTATTTGATAACTGAAGAAATACATGCAAAAATATGTATTGAAAGTTAAAGCTTCTTGATAATTACCATGCAGATATTAAAAAATGAGATTTTCAAAAATGTGTAAAATTAATGATCAAATTCTCAGGTTGTAATGTTAAATAAAACCAAAGGATAAAAAATACTAATACTGTATAATCACAAATATGGGGAAAAAAATCAGAAAATAACATAACAGCTTTTTACTTTCGTATGTTTCCAATTTTTCTTTAGGGGTGTGTGTGTATGTGTGGCTTTTATAGTAAGAAAGAATAATCCCAATTGATGCAGGCATCTAGAGTTACATAATATACAGAGTTGGTAAAATATTACTCAATTCTGATTTATTAGTGATCACTGACATCTCTGAAAAATCAAACATAAAACATTTAAGTTACATGTTTACTTCTCCCCATATGACTGGTCTGACATCTTTCAAGCTCTGGATTACACTTCTATCGCTAAATGTATTCCATTCCTTATGTTATACCTTCAGGCTTCTATGTTTTCTCAAATATTATAGGTAAGTTGTATTAAGCATTTTTCTAAAGAGTACAGGAAATCTCAAGAAGATCCTTCTTTTCACAATTTATCTTTGTTCGGCAGCAAAACAGAAAAAAAGGAGGCTAGAGAATAGGAGAAAAGTGAAAGGGATATTCGAAGATGTTTGGAAGGACAGATAAAACATCAGAGTGTTAAAAAAATAATTGACTGTTGTGATGCTATAGGTGGAGAAGAAAGACAAAGACAAGTATTTTAGAGAAAACAAAAAAACAAAGAGAGCTGCTGTTCAGTGTGTTGATCAGTTTTAGGAGCCCGTAAGGTAGGGAGTAGGTATGCTGGCCCACAACTGAAGCACCAGGAAATCTCCAAAAACAGACCAATTTCTGGTCAATTAGGTTAACCAGAGTTTCACAATCCTTTCATTCTCTCTCCAAAATGGTCTCTCTCCAAAATGCATGTCGAGGGATAGATGGATTCATGTTAGGAAAAGGTGTAAGTACATCCTACTTAGAACCATTGGTGCTTTAAAATGGTAAATGTCAGGAGGCACTGACAGTAAGGCACACATTTTCAAAACAAGGGGACATGAAGTTAAAAAGGAAAAATGTTCACAATATTAATTACTTAGAAAACTACTGACTTTACAGTCATGAAAATCCTAAAAATATATAACTCAGGAAACACTACCTATAGAATTTTAATCCCAAACGTGCTGGATAACAAAACCAATAATAGATGGTTACCTTGAAGTACAAGGAAAAACTTTAAATTGACATACCCATCAATAATAAGGTGTTCATACGGAGCCTTCTTATCACAGACAGGGCAAACCCAAGTTGGTTTTTTCTCATTCATCTGAATATAAAGAGTTGCATCAAAACACTGCAGATGAGAACATGTAAGGGCCCGACATGGAATTGTCAACCGCATTTTACCAAGCTTTGAAAAAGGGAGACAAAAGTAAATATTAGACAACTGTTATACAAAATTTTTCCTGAAACACAAAGTGTATGTATTCCAATTTAAAGCGTATTCTGTTTACTTTTAACACATTTTCTGTGAAACATCTACCGGTTAAAAATTACAATATTTCTTTGGATATTAAAATAGAGGGACTATGGAAAGTTACAGCAGAGGTTATTTACCCTCAATCCACAGCTTACAGATCTGCGTTTAGGGGAAAGAACTATGAACCCCTTGAAATTACATGCAAAATCTTGTAAGTGTGTGCACTTTTCCGGGGAAAGTGCTTTCACCAAATTCTTAGAGTAGTCCCTAATCCAAAAAAGTTAAGAACCACTTTACTAGGTATTGGGAAAGGAAAAAGGAATGCCTTATTAAATGCTCAAGATACAGATACTCTCATTAAGATATCAGGTTGATTGTAATTCAGAGGTCAGAACAGAATAAGCATTCCCCACAATGCCTGGCATAACTGCCAAAGAGCAGCTCTGAGAAGAAACCCAGGTGTGTGCACTCTCTTCCCTCACTGGGCACCATCACAGGCAATTCAGCAAACACCTCTGGACCTCTAGCATCTCTAGCATGTTATGAGACTTGCTCTTCTTGCCCTGCAAATAGTGCTTATGCTGACATAGGTTGAGTCTGTCCTATGAACAATGAAATCTGTTTCATCTGGTCCCTGAAATGCCAGCTTTGGACCAAAGCAGAGAAGCTGTCCAAAGATCTGCCCAGGGAGCTACCATATCATGCCCTCCTTGCATGGAACACACTTCGTACAGTACAGCTGGATAACCACTGTGGGGTCCCCGTAGGTCACAATGGCCATATAGTATAGAAGTCACCTACTTTCAGTAACCACATTTTTTGCTAAATATCAGGAAAAGATCTTCCACATGTTTGTGAGCTTGAAAAACATAAGGCCTTGGAAAGGATATGAGTTAAGTGAGGAAAAAAAGAGGAAAAGATTCTTGGCTTAGGAGGACTTCACGGAAATGTGTAATTTCCTAGTCTACCAAGGAAATTAACTGTCATTTGGGGCCCTAAATTATTGTTCTCATACCAGTGATTTACTGTGCCTCTAGGAACGGCACTTAACCTTGCTGGGCCTCTTTTTCTATCTCTGAAGTAACATGGTTTCCTTCTTACTTCAACAGGATGTAGTGATGAAGAATAAAAAAGGACCCAGAATGTGTCATCAACTTGAGGGAGTAATGCCAGTTTACAGTATCAGAAGTATGGACAGGAGGACTCCCAAACTCATTCTACAAGGCCACCATCACCCTGATACCAAAACCTGACAAGGATGTCACAAAGAAAGAAAACTACAGGCCAATATCACTGATGAACACAGATGAAAAAATCCCCAACAAAATACTAGCAAACAGAATTCGACAGCACATTAAAAGGATCATACACCATGATCAAGTGGGGTTTATTCCAGGAATGCAAGGATTCTGCAATATACGCAAATCAATCAATGTGATAAACCATATTAACAAACTGAAGGAGAAAAACCATGTGATCATCTCAATAGATGCAGAGAAAGCTTTCGACAAAATTCAACACCTATTTATGATAAAAACCCTGCAGAAAGTAGGCATAGAGGAAACTTCCCTCAACATAATAAAGGCCATATATGACAAACCCACAGCCAACATCATCCTCAATGGTGAAAAACTGAAAGCATTTCCACTAAGGTCAGGAACAAGACAAGGTTGCCCACTCTCACCACTCTTATTCAACATAGTTTTGGAAGTTTCAGCCACAGCAATCAGAGAAGAAAAGGAAATAAAAGGAATCCAAATCGGAAAAGAAGAAGTAAAGCTGTCACTCTTTGCAGATGACATGATACTATACATAGAGAATCCTAAAGATGCTACCAGAAAACTACCAGAGCTAATCAATGAATTTGGTAACATAGCAGGATACAAAATTAATGCACAGAAATCTCTAGCATTCCTATACACTAATGATGAAAAATCTGAAAATGAAATCAAGAAAACACTCTCATTTACCAATGCAACAAAAAGAATAAAATATCTAGGAATAAGGAGACAAAAGACCTGTATGCAGAAAATTATAAGACACTGATGAAAGAAATTAAAGATGATACAAATAGATGGAGAGATATACCATGTTCTTGGATTGGAAGAATCAACATTGTGAGAATGACTCTACTACCCAAAGCAATCTACCAATTCAATGCAATCCCTATCAAACTACCACTGGCATTTTTCACAGAACTACGACAAAAAATTTCACAATTTGTATGGAAACACAAAGGACCCCGAATAGCCAAAGCAATCTTGAGAACGAAAAACGGAGCTGGAGGAATCAGGCTCCCTGACTTCAGACTATACTATAAAGCTACAGTAATCAAGACACAGGGAGATCAGCTCAGTGCTTTGTGATCGCCTGGAGGGGTGGGATAGGGAGGGTGGGAGGGAGGGAGGGAGACGCAAGAGGGGAAGAGATATGGAAACATATGTATATGTATAACTGATTCACTTTGTTATAAAGCAGAAACTAACACACCATTGTAAAGCAATTATGCTCCAATAAAGATGAAAAAAAAAAAAACCACACACACACAAAAAAGACAGTATGGTACTGGCACAAAAACAGAAATATAGATCAATGGAACAGGACAGAAAGCCCAGAGATAAACCCACGCACATATGGTCACCTTATCTTTGATAAAGGAGGCAGGAATGTACAGTGGAGAAAGGACAGCCTCTTCAGTAAGTGGTGCTGGGAAAACAGGACAGCTACACGTAGAAGTATGAGATTAGATCACTCCCTAACATCATACACAAAAATAAGCTCAAAATGGATTAAAGACCTAAATGTAAGGCCAGATACTATTAAACTCTTAGAGGAAAACATAGGCAGAACACTCTATGACATAAATCACAGCAAGATCCTTTTTGACCCACCTCCTAGAGAAATGGAAATAAAAACAAAAATAAACAAATGGGACCTAATGAAACTTAAAAGCTTTTGCACAGCAAAGGAAACCATAAACAAGACCAAAAGACAACCCTCAGAGTGGGAGAAAATATTTGCAAATGAAGCAACCGACAAAGGATTAATCTCCAAAATTTACAAGCAGCTCATGCAGCTCAATAACAAAAAAACAAACAACCCAATCCAAAAATGGGCAGAAGACCTAAATAGACATTTCTCCAAAGAAGATATACAGACTGCCAACAAACACATGAAAGAATGCGCAACATCATTAATCATTAGAGAAATGCAAATCAAAACTACGATGAGATATCATCTCACACCAGTCAGAATGGCCATCATCAAAAAATCTAGAAACGATAAATGCTGGAGAGGGTGTGGAGAAAAGGGAACACTCTTGCACTGCTGGTGAGAATGTGAATTGGTTCAGCCACTGTGGAGAATAGTATGGAGGTTCCTTAAAAAACTACAAATAGAACTACCATATGACCCAGCAATCCCACTACTGGGCATATACCCTGAGAAAACCAAAATTCAAAAAGAGTCATGTACCAAAATGTTCATTGCAGCTCTATTTACAATAGCCCGGAGATGGAAACAACCTAAGTGCCCATCACTGGATGAATGGATAAAGAAGATGTGGCACATATACACAATGGAATATTACTCAGCCATAAAAAGAAACGAAATTGAGCTATTTGTAATGAGGTGGATGGACCTAGAGTCTGTCATACAGAGTGAAGTAAGTCAGAAAGAGAAAGACAAATACCGTATGCTAACACATATATATGGAATTTAAGAAAAAAAATGTCATGAAGATCCTAGGGGTAAGACAGGAATAAAGACACAGACATACTGGAGAACGGACTTGAGGATATGGGGAGGGGGAAGGGTGAGCTGTGACAGGGCGAGAGAGAGGCATGGACATATATACACTAACAAACTTAAGGTAGATAGCTAGTGGGAAGCAGCTGCATGGCACAGGGATATTGGCTCGGTGCTTTGTGACCACCTGGAGGGGTGGGATAGGGAGGGTGGGAGGGAGGGAGATGCAAGAGGGAAGAGATATGGGAACATATGTATATGTATAACTGATTCACTTTGTTATAAAGCAGAAACTAACACACCATTGTAAAGCAATTATACCCCAATAAAGATGTTACAAAAAAAAAAAGAAGAAACAAAGATTGTTTAAGAATCCAAGCCATAGGCTGTAGAACTTATACTATGAAAAGCAGTTGTTCTCCAAAGACCGTCACCTCACATAACTTTAGCCCTATAATTTCCAGCTGTCAGTTCATCTTTTCGTTGGGAGAGCAACTCTCAAGCCCTTATATGATCAGCCACACTGACAAGTTTACCTACAGAATTTTTAAGGAACACTGCTACATGAATGGCACAGGAAGGACGTTTACAAATAAGTATACGAAAGCATAAGTTCAATTTCAAATGCAGTTCATTAGCCATCACACAGATGTCTTGCTTCAAAGAATTACAAAGTAATTGTTATATGACCCTCATACTCCTGATTTTTAAAAACAATCACTAAATTCTAAATATTTATGAATGGACACTGAATTCTCTAACTTCAGAAAAGAAGCTGAGCTTTGAACATCTTCATCCTGTAATTACAAATCCCCCTTTTCCCTTTATAGGATGGGGTGGATATTTGCATCATTCGCAAATAAACACTTAGAAAACAACTAGCAAATACGTTTTCTAATGCCATTAACCTTACTATAACATAATAGTAACTGATGATACTTCAAGAGAAAATACCCTACTTAGATATAAGTTCAAACCAGCTTATACCAAAGGACCCCCAAAACATCAATAATATATGTACTTTTTCCTTATAAAAAGAAAGTAGTGTGATATTGAGAATTTTATAACTTTTTCATCATCATCATTATGGTAAGTATTTCATGAATAAATTTCCAAGGAGTTTATTTTTTTTTTCTATCAACTCCAAGTGATTTGCATTCGAATTTACAGGTCTAGGGAGTATCTCACAAAGCAGGTTCACAAACATTCTTCCAGCTCTATTTTTAATAAATTAGAACTGAAAAATTCCCAAAGAGCAAAAACATCTTTAATTATTTTCACTGCCTTTAGCTAAACAGCACACAAAAACCAGAAACTCATTTATTTTGAGCTGTGTATATCACAACAAGGGTAATTCAAATGCACAGTCAGACATCATATTTACATATTTCAAAGGGAACAAATCTCTTTTATTATTCTATAAATTTGATATATAGATGAGTTGCCATTACGAAGTTTTACTTTTTAGAGTAGAAACATACCTAAAATATATTGCCTTACTGTTCCAGAATTATTGTAAAGGGATTGTCCTTTTGGCCAAATAGAAATCCATAAAAGTATTATAATTATGGGTTATATATATAGTTGTTTTTCCTATAATCTGAATTTTGAAAGCATAAGTCAATTTAAAATGAACTGCTGTAACTGCTCAAATTAAAAAGGAAAGAGCAGGGGGATATAGAAAGAAGAATTTAAAGCTCACCGATTAAATTAAGAGGTGTAACAAGCAAAACATGATTAACATTTTCTAATAATATAAAGATCACCTGAACTATGAAATTCAAAACTAGTTATATAAATAAGAACATCAAGATTTATATTGTAGTCCTTATTTATATGAATAAATGCTTCATATAAATGTTAAATAATATAAACATCATATATATTAGTACAACTGTAAACACTTTTAAAATGAGACTGCAGAAAAACAAGACTCCTTCCAGTGATTTGAATGGAAAATGAAGCTTTTGCACATTCCTAAATTTCTCATGTTCTCTGAACTGGTGTTTTATAATGGAATGGGGTGGCAAGGAATCATGTCAAGGGGGAGGGTGGATAAATAGGTGTTTGGAGGAAAGAGGGTATGAGAGGTATATACCTTAAAAAAAAACTTTGTCTTCTTCCCACCCTCTACTTAGCTGGTCTGTGAACCATTTTTCTAAATGTTAAAAAATACCACATTCCTTTACACCATAGTCTGTTATAACATCTGATTACTTAAGAATCCACCCCATGTCCCCCTGGCCAATATTTTTTATTGTGGTAAAAACATTAACATTAAACCTACCACCTTAACCATCTTAAAGTGTACAATTCAGTAATGCTAAGTATATTCACACTGTTGTACAAGCGATCTCTAGAACTTTTTCATCTAGCAACACTGAAACTCTACACCAATTTGCCCTCCCCCAGTCCTTGGATCCATCTTTCTACTTTCTGCTTCCATGATTTTGACTACTTTATATACTTCATGAGTGGAATCATACGGTATTTATGCTTTTGTGACTGGCTTATTTTGCTTATTGTAATGTTCTCAAGGTTTATCCACATGGCATATGACAGGATTTCCTTCTTTTTTCATGTTCCATACATTATATTCTATTGTATGTATTTATACCGTATTTGTTCATCTCTTGATGGACATTTGGGTTGCTTCCACCCTTTGGCTATTGTGAATAATGTGATGAAAGTGGGTATGCAAATTATTTCAAGATCTTGCTTTGAATTCTTTTTTTTTTTTTTTTTTTTGCATTATGCGGGCTTCTCACTGTTGTGGTCTCTCCCGTTGCAGAGCACAGGCTCCATCTCCGGACGCGCAGGCTTAGCAGCCATGGCTCACGGGCCCAGCCGCTCCGCGGCATGTGGGATCTTCCCGGACCGGGGCACGAACCCATGTCCCCTGCATCGGCAGGAGGACTCTCAACCACTGCGCCACCAGGGAAGCCCGCTTTGAATTCTTTTAGATATATACCCAGAAGAATTGACAGATCATATGTTAATTCTATTTTTAACTTTTTGAGGAACCTCCATACTGTTTTTCCATAATGGCTGCCTTTTACATTCCCACCAACAGTCTACACGGGTTCCAGTGTCTGTGGCATCCTCACTGAAACTTGTCATCTTCTGATTTTTTTGATAGGCGCCATCCTGATGGGTGTGAAGTGATATCTCATGTGATTCTGATACGCATTTCCTTAATGATTAGCGATGTTAATCTTTTCATGTGCTTGTCAGCCATCTGTATACCTTCTTTGGAGAAATGTCTATTCAAGTCCTTTGCCTATGTTTAATCAGGTTGTTTTGTTGTTGTTGTTGGGTTGCAGAAGTTCCTTATATATTCTGGATATTAACCCCTTATCAGGTATAAAATTCTCAAATTATTTTCTCCCATTCCCTAGGTTGTCTTTTCACTCTGTTAACTGTTTCCTCTGGCAAGAAAAGGTTTTAAGTTTTTAAGACCAACGGGTGTATTCCCATTGGTCTGTCTTTGCTTTTGTCGCTCGCCTCTGCTTTTGGTGTCATATCCAAGAAGTCACTGCCACATTCAACTGAAGCCCTTCCCCCATGTTTCTTCTAAGAGCGTAACAGTTTAAGGTCTTACGGTTTTGATCTTTAATCCATTTTGAGTTAATTTTTACATATGGTGTAAAGTAAGGGTCCAACTTCATTATTTTGCATGTGAATATTCAGTTTTCCCAATGCCATCTGTCTAAAGAGACCATCTTTTTCCCATTATATAGTCTTGGCACTCCTGTAGAAAGGCATTTGACCATATTGTTTCTGGGCTATTTTGTTCCATTGGTCTATATTATCTACCTTTCTGTCAGTACCACACCATCTTAATTACTACTGCTTTGTAGGATGTTTTGAAAACAGGGAGTGTGAGGGCTGGAACTTTGTTCTCATTAAGATTGTTTTGGCTACTCAAGAGTCCCTTGAGATTCCACAGAAATTTAAGGATTTTTTTTTTTGTATTTCTGCAAAAAAATGCTATTGGGATTTGATAGGAACTACACTGAATCTGCAGATCACTTTGAGTAGTATGCACATTTTAACAATATTAAGTCTTCTAATCCATAATTATGGGATATCTCTCCATTTATTTCTATCTTCTCTGAATTCTTTTTTGTTATGTTTTATAGTTTTCAATCTCCTTGGTTGAGCTTATTCCTAAATATTTTATCCTTTTTGATGCTATAGTAAATGGGACTGTTTTCATAGTTTCCTTTTCAGTTTGGTCACTGTTAGTGTATAGAAATGCAACTAATTTTTGACTGTTGATTTTGTATCCTGCAACTTTGTTGAATTCAATTCAAACAGGTTTGTTTTGGGTTTTTTTGTGGAATCTTTGGTGTTTTCTACATAAAAGATCATGTCATCTGCAAACAGAGATTATTTTACTTCTTCCTTTCCAATCTTTTTTTTCCTCCTTGTCTAATTGCTCTGGCTAGAACTTCCAGTGCTATGCTGAACAGCAGTGGTGACAGTGGGCATCCTTGCCTTGTTCTTGGCCTTAGAGGAAAAGCTTTCAAGTCTTTCCACATTGAGTATGATGTTCATTGTGGGCTTTTCATATATGGCTTTTATTATGTTGAGGAAGCTTCCTTCTATTTCTAGTTTGCTGAGTGTTTTTATCATGAAATGGTGTTGAATTTTGTCAAATGTTTTTGTCAAGTTTTTTTTCTGCATTGATTGAGATGATTATGTGGTTTTTGTCCTTCATTTTGTTAATGTGGTATATTACAATGATTTATTTTTGTATGCTGAACCAGCCTTACATTCCAGCTATGAATCCCACTTGGTCTGGTGTATGATCATTCTAACGTGCTGGTGAATTCGGTTTGCTAGTATTTTGTTTACGGTTTTTGCATCAATATTCATCAGGAATACTGGTATGTAGTTTTCTCAGGTTTTTTTGTTTCATTTTGTCTTGTCTTGTTGTGTCCTTGTGTGGTTTTGGGATCAGTAATGCTAGCCTTACAGAATGAGTTCAGGAGTATTCTTTCTTCAATTCTTTGTAAGAGTTTGAAAAGGATTGGTGTTAATTCTTCTTTAAATGTTTGGTAGCATTCTCCAATGAAGCCATAGGGTCCTAGGCTTTTCTTCGTTGGGACATTTTTCATTGCCACTTCAATCTCCTCACTAGTTATAAGTCTGTTCAGATTTCTTATTTCTCCGTGATTCAGTCTTGGTAGGTTATGTGTTTCTAAGAATTTATCCACTTCTATGTTATCCAATTTGTTGGCACAGTAGTGTCTTATAATCTTTTTAATTTCTGTGACATCAGTTATAATGCCTCCTCTTTCATTTCTAATTTTAGCTATTTGAGACTTCCCTCTTTTTTTCTTAGTCTAGCTAAGGATTTGTCAATTTTGTTGATCTTTTCAAAAACCCAACTCTTGGTCTCGTGATTTTTTTGGACTGTTTTTCTATTCTCTATTTCATTTATCTCTGCTCTAATCTCTCTATTTTCCTTCCTTCTGCTGACTTTGGGTTTAGTTTGTTTTTCTTTTTTTAGTTTCTTGAGGTATAAGATTAGGTTGTTGATCTGCGATCTTTCTTCTTTTTTAATGTAAGCATTTACTCCTATAAACTTCCCTCTTCTGCTGCATCCTGTAAGTTTTGGTATATTGTGTTTTTATTTTCATTTGTCTTCAGATATTTTCTAAATTCCCTTGTGATTTCTTCTTTGACTCACTGGTTGTTTAAGAATGTATTGTTTAATTTCCACGTTTGTGGATTTTCCTGTTTTCCTCCTGTTACTGATTTCTAGTTTCATCACACTGTGATCAGAGAAGATACTTCATAATGATTTTAATCTTAAATTTATTAAGACTTGTTTTGTAGCCTAACATGTGCTCTGTCTTGGAGAATGTTCTGTGTGTTCTGAGAAGAATGTGTATTCTGCTTTGTTGGGTGCAGTATTCTGTATATATCTGTTAGGTCCAATTGGCATACAGTGTTGTTTAAGTCCTTTGTTTCCTTATTGACCATCTGTCTGGCTGTTCTATCTATAACCAAAAGTGGGGTATGGAAGTCTACTACTATTATTATATTGCTGCCTATTTCTCCCTTTAGTTCTGTCAATGACTGCATTATATATTTGGGAAAGAATTTAACAATTTAAAGTAATAATATAAAAAGCCTGGAGTCAAAATACTTTCCCTATAAAAATGACTGGCTATACAGTAAGGAATAAAAAGATAGAAGAATATATACAAAATTATACATTTGGTGATTTTTATTAACTTCGCTGTATTTTTTTCTGTACTTTATAGACGTTTAATAGTGAACAGGAGTTCTCAGCAATTATAAAACAAAAAAGATTTTTTTTAAACAGCTATGCAAAGTACTCTATTATAAACTACTTCATGAGCTAATGACTTTTTCATATTGTTTGAGGTTTTATAAATTATAAAAGACTAAGATATAAGACAAATAACACTTAATTTTTGTTTAAATTTTTTGTTTAAGAATAAATAACTTTATCTCAGATTAGCAGGATTCCAATATTAAAAGCTTTCAATATCAGGCTTGCCTGAACAATCCTGGCAAATCAGGAAAGAGCTGAGTCCTCTTATTTTCCATACTTTGTCCCCCAATTTAAATATGATTAATTTGATTAATTACAGAAAAGGCAATCAAAATATCAAAGTAATTTACTCTCAGTTTTTCACATATTTTTGTATGAAAGCATCATTCAACTACCATTCCTACTGTTGGTGGACCTGACATCAAACTAGTTAAGAAATAAACCTTAACACATTTTTGGAAACTTTTCCACTACCAGTTTAATCATTCGGTATGTCTTGAGCCTTATGTTTATTTTGTAGAAATGACTGAAATTGATCTCATTTTCTGGTTTAAAAACATTTCTAGTTGATTTTTATATGCATAACCAATTCAATTATTCAGGCTAAACAGAATAGTTTTTAATTGTTGTTAATAGTCATTGTTGGCAAAATGGTTAAATTGAATGTGTGAATAATCATGGCCAGATTTTTATTCAGAAGTATACTATTTTAAAAAATGAAATTTTAATAAATATACTAAGATAATAAAATGCATTATGTGGAGATTTTACACTTAAGTCTGAGAGAAAGGCATTTAATAACCACAAGCAATATTTAAATATAACTTACTAAGAGTAGAAAATTTTTATAGACATATATTTGTTTAGATTTCAAATACTAAGACTACATGATGTCTTTTACTTTTCATAAACTCTAACAAACAAGTGGGCATGTTTCAATTTAACAGAACTTGTTAAATACTGGAAATACTTAATAACCAAAGAAAATGTATATTAAGCCTCCTGGAGAGCAAATATTAGTTAACACTTACTGGACATAGTAGAGAAACCCTCAGGCTGGTTGTAGCTATTTCACTGTCTGGATCCGCAGTCAATTTCTCTTTAACTGACATTCATCAAAGAGAAAACAAACAAACAGAAGTTTATTAAAGATACATCACCGATGCAACATAAGAAAAAGAATGAGGAACTTAAAAAAAAAGAACTCAAAAATAATCTGCTCAATTATTTTCCAATCAATTGAATGAAAAGATAAAAATTATAAGGTTCATAATCTCTACAATAAGCAAAGGAAGGAAAACAACTGTATATCTATAGACTGACTACATTTCCTGTAAGTCTCCTATTTCTCACCCACAAAACAAAAACTGCATTGCACTAACATAAAGGAAATTTATATAGCAGGTTAATATATTCAGCTGATGGCACCCCATCTTCCTTTTATAACTCTAAGATACTGGATAAAGATTTTCTTTCTTTTAAACTATGACAATATTATTTTAAAAGAAACTAATAAAAAACTATAAAACTAACATGTATAAGTTTTTACAATGCTCACATAATACAAATATTTATTGTAAACACATTAACTCTAATTTCAAATTATAAAAAGAAAAAAGTTCAATTGATTTTTTTACCATATGATTATTTGAGTTTTATATTTATTTATCCATAACCTAATTAATTATGCTACCTTGGGCAAGTCAGTCCTCCTCTCTGAGCTTAATTTTACTTCTTGGAAAATAACAGCCTACACTAGATAATCTCTACATCTTCTCAGTTCAAATTTCCTATGCTTCTTAAGAGAGGAGGCACTGGTAATTTTACTTTTGAAGCTATTCTGTTACTCTCAGTCAGTCTAACATAACAAGGACCTTTTTTTTAAAAAGAAAAATTTATTTATTTTTGGCTGTGTTGGGTCTTCGTTTCTGTGCGAGGGCTTTCTCTAGTTGTGGTGAGTGGGGGCCACTCTTCATCATGGTGCGCGGGCCTCTCACTGTCGCAGCCTCTCTGTTGCGGAGCACAGGCTCCAAACGCGCGGGCTCAGTAGTTGTGGCTCACGGGCCTAGTTGCTCCGTGGCATGTGGGATCTTCCCAGACCAGGGCTCAAACCCGTGTCCCCTGCATTGGCAGGTAGATTCTCAACCACTGCGCCATCAGGGAAGCCCAACAAGGACCTTTATACTTCTCATCTGAAAACCTGAGACATGTTACTTCTGAAAACCTCAGAACTTTAATTAAACTTCAGCACAGAAGTGAGACTGGAAATGCCTAAACGTAATATTTCAATAATTTTAGAAGCTGTTCCAGAATAACTTTAAAGTCTATATGTGTAAGGGGGCACAAGTGGAGTAGTTGTGGAGTCAATCATAGAATTTCAGAGCTGAGGCACAACTGAATGTGACTGGAAGGAAGGAAGGGAGGGAGGGAGGGAGGAAGGAAAGAAAGATACAAGAAAATGGAAAGGGGAAAAGTACTTGGGTAAGGAAGAACAGTTTCAGATGTTGAACTGGCAACTATTTATAAGAACTAAGAACTAAGAACTAAGAATTCTGGGCTTCCCTGGTGGCGCAGTGGTTAAGAATCTGCCTACCAATGCAGGGGACACGGGTTCAAGTCCTGGTCTGGGAAGATCCCACATGCCGCGGAGCAACTAAGCCCGTGCACCACATCTACTGAGCCTGTGCGCCACAACTACTGAGCCCATGTGCCACAACTACTGAAGCCCACGTGCCTAGAGCCCATGCTCCGCAACAAGAGAAGCAACCACAATGAGAAGCCCGCGCATCACAACGAAGAGTAGCCCCTGCATGCCGCAAGCAGAGAAAACCCGTGCACAGCGACGAAGACCCAACACAGCCAAAAATAAATAAAAGAACTAAAAAAAAAAAAGAATTAAGAATTCTGCCTTTATTAAACTTGATGATCACAGAGTCTGGATTTTTTTGAGATGGTCCAAATCTTAGATATTCTATTCAACTGCTTCCATAAACTAGTGGATCTCAACTAAGATGCACATCAGAACTACCTATAGAGCTTTCTAACTTATAACTGCCCACTGAACCAAAATGGGGAAGAGGGACACTAATAAGTAGTTTTTAAAAAGCTCCAGATGTGATTCTGATGACAGACTAAAAAATCATTTTATGGCCTGGAAATTCAAAATTTTTACAGTCTATATAACTCATAGGCTGTCTATCACATCTAAAAAGGCACACAATCCGTGGGTTTTAGTTTGGAAAATATAGTTATCATATCACTTATGCTAATTAATATTATATGTAAATTATGAAAAGTATGCTTTTGCCATTATAGACCCAATGTTACTCCAACCTTTCTTATAAAGATACATTTAACAAACAGTATCCTTTTAAAGGTGACAAACAATTGCCATACGAAACAAACATGTAAATAGAATTCTAATGTGATTCCTAACCATTCTGCATGTCTTCACCAACCACTCCCTAACACCCACCACGCACACAGCAATGGGAACAGTAACTGACTTTACATCTTATCTATTTAAACTTCGAGTTAAATGAAGCAATATCATAGATCATAATATCAGCCTTATGCAAAACAAAGTTCAGTGTTAGTACTTTGAAAAAAAAATGAAAAAGGAAAGGCAACCTGAGGTAGTGGTTCAGAGCACAGGATCTAGAGCCAGCCTAAGCTGTAATTCAGCCTTAGTCATTTAACTTTTCCATGCCTCAGTTTCCTCATCTTGTAAATAGGAATAATAACAGTACCTCATAGCATTGTTGTAAGGATTAAATGAGTTAATACAAATAAAATGCTTTAAAATAACCTAACATTAAACTAAATAAATATTAGTTATCACAACTTAAAATAAAATGTGACTTGTATGTTTATTTTCTCTCAGAGGTGAAAGAATTTTCTGAAATTATTTTAGAATTAGCTTATTAATTTCTATTTAAAAAAAAAAACTTCGCTTTTCACCTTTGCCATTATAGACTCAATCAATCCTCTCCTGTAAAGATATTTTTAATACTTTAGGATCTTGATTGGATTGAATTTAACCTACAGATCAACTTGGAGAGAACTGACATTTCTCCAATAACAATACTGAGTGTTCTGATCCATTAACATGATGTATCTCTTCATTATTCAGGTCTTATTTTAATTACTCTCACCAATGTTTTATAGTTTTCAGCATACAATTGTGCATATATTTTGTGTAACATATTCCTAAGTATTTCATATTTTTAAAATTCTTATTATTTGAATTTCAATTTCCAGTTGTTTACAGCTAGTAGAAATACAATTTTTATTAACTGACCATGTATTCTGCAACCGTGCTAAATTTACACATTGGCTTTAGTAGCTTTTTTGTAGATTTTTTGGATGTTTTCTATACAATGAAGTCATCTTCAAATAAAGACAATAATTATTGTTCATTTCTAATCTGTATGCTTCTTTTTTCTTGCCTTATTGTGCTGAATAGGATCTTAAGGGCAATGCTGAATAGAGGCATTAAGAAAGATATTCTTGCCTTATTCTTAGGGGTGAAGATTTTTACCATTAAATATGATATTAGCTAAAGGCTTTTTGTAAATACCCTTTATTACATTGAAGCAGCCCCCTTCTCTCTATTTTGCTGAGTTTTATCATGAATGGATATTGAATTTGACCAACTGCTTTTTCTGAATCTATGGAGACGATCACATGATTTTTTCTTTTTTTGTTTGCTGAGATGAGAAGGTGAATTATATTGATAGATTTTTGAATGTTGTATGAACCTAATATTCCTGGAACAAACTCTATTTGATCCCTATGTATTACCTTTTAATATACTGTATTTGTCAAAACAATTCTGAAAAAGAAAAATAAAGTTGGAGGACAACCTGATTTCAAGAATTACTATCAAGCTTTAGTAATGAAGACTGTGTTATTGGTATAAGGATAGATAAATAGGTCAATGGAAGATAATGGAGTCCAGAAATAAATTCATACATCTATGGTCAACTGGTTTTTGACAAAGGTGTCAAGGTAATTAAATGGAGAAAAAAATAGTATTTTCGAGAAATGTTATGGAACAACTGTTATCCGTATGGGGAGAAAATGAACCTCTAAAGCTTACTTTGCATCATACACAAAAATTTATTTAAAATAAACTGTAGACCTAGATCAAAGAATAAAACAATAAAACTTCTAGAAGTAAAATGTTTGTGACCTTGGGTTGGACAAAGATTTCATAGTATGCAAAAAGCACAAACTATAAAATAAATGCAGGGAAAAGTTGAATAGATATTTTATCAAAGAAGCTGTAAGGATGGCAAATAAGCACATGAAAAGATGCTTAACATCGTTAGTCATTAGAAAAGTTCATATTAAAACCACACGACATATCACCTACACAGTGACCAGAATGGCTAAAATCAAAGCAGCCTGACAATATCCACTGCTAGAGAGAATGGGGAAAAAACTCTAAATCTCAAATCTTCTTGGTAGGAATGCAAAAATGGAATATGCACTTTATAAGAAACTGCCAACCTCTTTTCTATACATTTATCATGTGACCCAGCAATCCTAGTCCTGAGTATTTACCCAAGAGAAATGAAAACGTATGTCCACAAAACTGATACTCATATGCAAAATGCAAATGTTTTAGCAGCTTTATTCATGATAACGAAAAACTGGAAGCAATCTAAACGTCCATCAACTGATAAATGGATACCCAAATTACAGTACAGATAAATGGAACACTACTCAATAATAAAGAAGAGCAAACTACATGAATGAACCTAAAACCATTATACTATGTAAAAGGAGCCAGAAACAAAAGGCTACATGCTGTGGGATTTCAAGTTCTGGAAAAGAAAAAACTACTGAGACAGAAATCACATCAATGGTTATAAGAACTGGGGGTAAGGAGATGAGACAGAATGCAAAGTGCCACAGGGGAACTTTCTGGGGTGAAGAATGTTACATATTTTGATTGTGGCATTTAGTTCATGATTGCATACACCTGTCAAATTCATCAAACTGTACACTTAAACAGGTGAATTTTTACTGCTTGTAAACTATACTTGAATAAACACAACCAAAATAAAAAAAAGAAGAAAGGTGTGGGGGGGAATCAGTATGTTAAATTTCATAAGAAAGTGAAAAATAAAAATAAGACATCAATATTCATCCTGCTGCATCAACCAACACCGGGTAAATCTTTCAGTCAGGTTTTCTGGTGTCACTGTGAGCTGCAGCCGTAACAGTATTTTACTATTTTACTATATGATGATTAATTTACTAAAATTAATCTTTGAAAATCCCTGTTGTCACGTGCTATGAGAGTTAGCCACTAGTCACATGTGGCTATATTTAAATTTAATTAAATTTAAAATTCAGTTCCTCAGTTGCACTACCACATTTCAAGTACTCAACAGACACATAGTACTAGTGGCTATCACACGGGACAGTGCAGATATAGAACATTTCCATCACCAAAGAGTGTTCTATTAGTGCTGTTCTAGGTTTTCAAAAAAATTTCTTTCCTTTTCAGAATTTTTTTTTTTTTTTTTTTTTTTTGCGGTACGTGGGCCTCTCACTGTTGTGGCCTCTCCCATTGCGGAGCACAGGCTCTGGACGCGCAGGCTCAGCGGCCATGGCTCACGGGCCCAGCCGCTCCACGGCATGTGGGATCTTCCTGGACCGGGGCACGAACCTGTGTCCCCTGCATCGGCAGGCGGACTCTCAACCACTGCGCCACCAGGGAAGCCCTCCTTTTTAGAATTTTAAGGCTGTAAACAATTGAACATATTAAGTCCAATACTTCATTTTATAAGCAAGAAAACAGAGGCACAGAGATGTGATCTTTTACTCAAGAACTCTTTTCATCAGTTTACTTAACAAAAGTCTGAGGATCTACTATGTGCCAGGCCCTGAGCTAAGCACTAGGAATTCAAAGAAAGATAAGATTAAGTTCCTGCCCAAAGGAACTCATAGTCTAGTAGAGAGCAAAGATACTTCTCTAATGTGCTGTAATGGAAACTAGCTCAAAGTCAATGCATCAACTCTGGGGGTTCTGAGATACCTCCTGGAAAAAGTGAAACATGAAGGATAACTAGAATTTAGGCAAAGTAGGTAACAGGGAAGTCTGAGGCACAGAGAACAATACTGGCAAAGCACTGAAGAAAAGAAAAGAATTCATTATTTTTGGAGTAAAAAGAATGAGAAGAAGAATGAATACAGATGACACCGGAAAGTAATAAGCAGGTGCCACACCATGGAAAGCTATATGTTTAAGTCATGTTAACAAGTTGGAGTTTTTATCCCATTGGTGTTAGGAAGTCATGGATTGCAAAGAAATGGTAAGATTAGATCTGTATTAATCACTTAGATTGCTACCAGAAGAGAGATATAAAAAGGGGGGCCAATGGGCTTCCCTGGTGGCGCAGTGGTTGAGAGTCCGCCTGCCGATGCAGGGGACACGGGTTCGTGCCCCGGTCTGGGAAGATCCCACGTGGCGCGGAGCGGCTGGGCCCGTGAGCCATGGCCGCTGAGCCTGCGCGTCCGGAGCCTGTGCTCCGCAACGGGAGAGGCCACAACAGTGAGAGAGGCCCACGTACCGCAAAAAAACAAAAAGGGGGGTGGGCAAGAAAGGAGAGGAATATATAATTCAAGAATAGGTTTTTAAAATAAAGGCAGGATATGAGAGCTTAAATGAGGTCAGTGATGGTAGGGAGAGAGAGAGCTCAACAGAGTTGAGAAATATTTAGGGTTTATGTCTGATAGAACTTAGTGAGTTCAGTTTTCACTACTTGAATCTGAGGAACCAGTGGTATATTTCAGTGAAGACAGTTAGCTATGTGTATCTACATTTGAAATTCAGGGGAAGGTCTGGAATGAAAATATGTATTTGGGAGTTGGTGCTAATTTAAACCACAAGAGTAAATGTGATTATCTCTAGGGAAAGTATGTATGTCCTTGTAGAGACCAAGGACAAAAACCCAGGGAAAACAAACATTTAGGATACTACCCTTAAGAGTATCCATTGAAGGCAAGTGATTGAGAAGAAATAGAGATGAGAATTTCAAGGAGACAGTTGTTGGTATGAAATGCAGCAAAAATATCTGACATAAACTGAAAAGATAAACTTTAAATCTGGCAATCAGACTGTCACTTGTGACATCTGCAAGAGCAGTTTCAGTGGAATGATGGGAGTTAAAAGTTCACAATGGGTTGCAGTGAGGAGGTAGAAAGGGAAGTTTAGATGACTCTTTGAAGAAACTAGGATGAGAACAGGAGGAACACAGATCTCTATCTAGAGAGTAGCTTGCTTTTGTATTTTCTAAAGGATGAAAAAGACTCGACAGTGAAGGCTGACAGAAAGCCTATAGAGCGGAGGAAGGAACTGAAAATACAGGACAGAGAGCAGATAAGTGAGCAGAGAGGCCTCGTAATGCTGTTTCTGAGCATCTCCATCTGGATGCCTCATAGACATCTCAAATACCAAAAGTCCAAGAGTGCACTCTGATCTTGCGCCTGCAACCGGATCTTTTCAACACTGTTTTCCATTTCAGTAAATGGCACTACCGTGTAAGCTGGTGCCTAGTAAGTAAGGAACATAGAACTCCTTCACTTCTTTTTCTTCACTCCCCACACGTAGTCACCACTTCTCCCCTTTAACACCTCTCAAACCATCAACTTCTCTCTATTTCCATCACCATTACTTCAGTTCAAGATATCATCATCTCTTTTCTGTACAACAGGTTCCTAACTGGCCTCACTACAACAGCCTAGCTCCCCTTCAATTCAGTCTACTAAGTGAACGTTTTATTGCCCATATCTGATCGTACCACTCTGCTTAAAAATCCTCTAAGGGTTTTTTATCATCTGTCTTCATATCATCTATATGAATTCACCCCATGGCTATCTCTCTGGCCACTTTCCTCCTTTGTTCTCTCCACTTCAACTCTACTGGTCTTGTCTCTTGGCATATTCTCCTCCCTGGGGCTTACCTCCTCCTCATCCTTATAATTGTGTCTTAAACATCACAGCACCAGAGAGGACTATGTTCTCCTGCTGTTACCTCCAGAGTTCCCTGTCTTTCTTCTTTAAGACACATGTCACAACTGTAATTCACTAATGACTTGTACAATCATTTAATTCTGTCTTTCCCACTGGACTGCAAAACTTCTGACGGATGCAGAGACAGTATGTGTTTTGTTTAAGGCTACAGTCTCCTGTGCCTGGAACACAGTAGACTCTTAATACAATTTCTTGAATGAGAAGAATAAATGAATAAAAAATTAACTCTGGGCAGGAAACGGGACATTTCCTCCTGAGATTGAAGAGAATAAATAAGGATGGGTACAAATGAAGATAAGTTGAAAAGTAGTTTTGTGACATTAAGGAAGAAATGGGCAATTTAGACAAGTCACATCTTATAGTACCGATTTTCTTGCGCTGACAGTGTTGAAAGAGGGGGAATATTGTTTAAGTATGGCTAAGGTTTAAAGTGATTGCTAAAGGGAAAAAGAAGAGGAGACAGGAACTTGACCAAGAATTAGTAAAGGACTGCTTTGTGATAGTGGTGAGGGGACAACTCTACACGAAGACGGAAACCACAATACAAAAATCTACTAAATCAAATGAATCAGCGTGGATTTCTCTGTGAAAAGTCTAAATACCATTGACTTTATTTCAAGAATAATGTCTGATTTGACTAATAAAATTTTGCCAGTAGAATTCATTGATAAGATTAAGAATGACTTACAATGAACATATTTGTGGGTAATTTGATTCTACAAAATATCTGAGAAACCCACCAACATTTTCTTCTGTCAAGTTGTTTCACACAATCTTTTAATTACATAATTAATTTGTTGGGTAACTTATTTCTTTAGAGATAGCATAAAGGCAAACAATCTGTTCTTTAGTCAATTATGACAAATGTTTTATTGGTAGGATCCAAATTAAAGTTTTGTTGGTTCCCCAAGCCAACAAGATAAGATACAAAGTTCCACAAAAATCCAACCCAATCTGCAACTACTCTCCACCTCCAGGATTTATTAGAGATGAAATAAACCACTTTTGAATTAAGTAGCTTTTACTGCTTAACAGTGGCTAACAGTGGTTTGTTCTAGTAAATAAAATAACTCTAGGCTCACCTTCCCACTCTCCCTCCAGATGGTGCCACAGCTGCAAGCGGAGAAGAATTTATAGCTTGAGCAAAGACAGCTTGCCTTATTATTATTATGCAACATAACAGCTTCATCAGCTTTCAGCTTTATTTCTTGGTATGACCTTTTCTACACAGGCTCACACAATTCCATAATACTTTCTGACTAAATGAAATTCTAACGCTATGTGGCAAATACGAAGATTCTCAGGAGAATGACCAGAATGGAGTGTGAAAAAAGAAAAATTCTTCTCTTGTGTGCTCCTTCAAAGCAGGTGTCTGTCCCTCCTCTTCTTTCAGGATCCCCCACTCATCTCCTTGTCCTTGCCAAAAGGTGCTTCCACTCCCCTAGACCTCAAACCAGACCTCTAGCTCTCCACTGTCTATCAAGGAATGCCTACAGAGGCATTAGCCACTAGTGTGCTCCTCTTGACTCAGAATATTTTCAATTTTAAAAGGACCCTTTTTATACAGAAAAATCCTTCAATGAACTCTTGAGGGTATACTGATATTCAGAGGTAATGGGATCTTTTAATCCGGCATAGAAACAGGTTAGAAAAAGAGATAAAAGCTATGTCGCAAAGGGAAACAAGAGGAAAGGTGGTCTTACTACCTTAGTTTCTTTCTACCAGAATGTTCCTAACTACAAATCTGATAGTGGGCTTCATTAATCAACTCACATCAAGAATCCTTAAAGGGTAGCTATCGAACCCCCATCTGTAAAAGCTTTGTTCTCCAAGTGCCCATCCCCATCCCCCAATCCGTCTATCTCTCACAAAGAAGAGAATAAAGGAAGAACTTAGTTCAACTCTTTGGAAAGGACACCAACCTCTGGCCTTAACCCTCAAACACTGAGGCCAGAAGAGTCAATGTGCCCCTTGCTACCTCTCAAGTTCACCTGAACAAAAGGAACCATCTAGTTATTCCTACCTAAGAACCTAGATTTTGAAGGAGCTTTAGATATGATGTGGTATAAACTTCTTGTTACAGATGAAGAATAAGAGATTCAGAGTACGAGTAGACTGACTTTCCAAGGCCACATAACTGGTTAAAAGCAGAACCTACTTCATTATTATATCTACCACCCCACTGACTCTCTTTTTACTTTGTTAATGCAGGGATGTTGTCATCACATATCCTTGGACATTTTTCCTGGATAAACCTTAAATATAAAATAACTCTTGTAAAATATATGCCAAGATTTCCTTTCCATCTCCTAGAATTCCTGAACACTTATTTATTTTTATGAAGCTTTGGTAAAATATTCTTCTGTATTCATGTACTGACTTTACAAAGTTAATTTTAAGATCAGTAAAATATAAACTATAAAATATACGTCATGACAAAGATATTAAAACTACTCTTTTTTTTTTGGCCCCGCCACACAATGTGTGGCATCTTAGTTCCTCGATGAGGGATCGAACCTGTGCCCCCCGCAGCGGAAGCGCAGAGTCTTAACCGCTGGACTGCCAGGGAAGTCCCTAAAACTACTCTTAAGCCTTGAATTACTCTAGCTCACAAAACAAAGTTTTCAGTGTTTTAATCCACTATGACAAGCTCTAGTAAAAAAAAAAAAAACCCTAAAATTTCTTGAGTTGAAAAA
This sequence comes from Globicephala melas, assembly GCF_963455315.2. NCBI lineage: Eukaryota > Metazoa > Chordata > Mammalia > Artiodactyla > Delphinidae > Globicephala > Globicephala melas. Next base: position 65,978,157 of record NC_083315.2, read on the forward strand.
CACTATTCTAACCTTTACCAAAATAGTTCAGCTGCATAAATAAAATAAAGTTATCATACGTACTTAAAGCTCTAGAATGATCCGGATTCCTTATTCCCTTTGCTCGTAACCTCTGAAGAAGAACTGTTGAGGACAACTGTTTTACAAGATATACTGCCATGGAATAGTTCTGGAAAAAAACAAACAAAAAAAAAGATGTAGAAAGCAAACAACATACGTAAGTAAATAGGTACATCTATTTTAATCCCACAATGATAGGGAAAGAAAATTAACACCTGTTTAAAACACCTACTGTGCGCCAAGCACTATCTTAGGTGTTTTCATGAATGGTAATTCATTTAATCTTAACCAAAAAGCTGCTGAGGTAATCTTATTTTTATGGATGAGGAAAGTGAAGTGTAGAAAAGTAAAAGAACTTGTTCTAATTTTGCAACTTTCAAGAGATAATGCCAGGTCTGTCATGCTTCTGTATTACCTGACTACCTATGCTTGAAGTTAATCAATTTAGGCACTTATGTAAAGAACATTGTTAAAAATAAATATAAACCAATGCCAATAAGATGTCAAAGTCATCATAAAACGTATTTAGCAGGTAGCAGTAGTTATTTAAAAAATTAGACTGGCATCCTAATCCATTTAATCTCTCTCTATAACTAGTTTTGAAAAGACCCTACTTGGGCTATTATCACAACAAGCAGAGGGAATATTAAATATTTTCAAAGAGAAGCTGATGGTTTGGCAAAAGAACAGATGAATATCCATTACCAGCAGAGGGACTACCCAGAGATGGTACTAGGAGAAGGGGGACAAAGAAAATAGTTTATCAACAAGCCAAGGCAAAGTAAAGGGTACATGACTGGATAAGAGGAAGAAAAGAGGGCTGAGGCTTATGAAGGGTAAGAGAGAGATCTAAATGAGAAGGCCCACTTTCCACTTGGTGTTGGAATCAAGAGATTTGGAAAGAAGCAAAAGGAAAAATAATTATTGCCATCTTCTATTTATTAGCTACATACAGTTTTACACACACTCTTAATATATACCATCCACTTCATTTAAACCTCAAAGAAGGCCTGTAAGAGATACGTAGGGCAAGTATCTTTCTAAGTAAAGGACTGATAAAATGGAGGCACACAAAAATGCTTTTAATTTTAAATTTTAAAAAATATATGTAATCTGCTCATGATCATGCACCTGCCTGATGACAAAGGTGACACTAGAAATCAAGAGGAAAGTGAAGGGACGTCAGGACAATGGACTAATGGCCAAGGCCAGTGTAGTTCTCTATAGTTCTTGACTTCACATACCATTTGCTTTGACCCTCCTAACCTAGTCCAATGTACATTCCAACTTTCAGTTACTTTCACACTTTGGAAAATGCATCCCCCTCTTTTGGCAAGAAGAGAATGTATCGTACAATACCCTCTGGAAGGTCAAATTTTCACTTAGAGTTCAGAAACCTATCCGTGTTCACATGCTACACATTTTCCAGGAAAAAATGAAGTATCAAAAAAGCTAATTTGGGAGGGATAAATTAGGAGTCTGGGATTAACATATGCATACTACTATATATAAAATAGATAATCAACAAGGACCTACTGTATAGCACAGGGAACTCTGCTCAATACTCTGTAATAACCTAAATGGGAAAAGAAGCTGAAAAAGAATGGATATATGTATAACTTGAATCACTCTGCTGTACACCTGAAACTAACATTGTAAATCAACTATACTCCAATATAAAATAAAAATTAAACATTTTTTAAAAGCTAATTTACTTTCATTAATAAATCCCTTAATTTATTAATGAGGAACAAATAACCTTAAAACTTACCAAAATTTTAGACACACAACATACCAATCTAATATAAAACTAAAAAGCTCCTTTTAGAAAAAAAATCCTTATTCACCTTTATTATTTGATTAATGGTTCAAGTATGATAGAAACTGGAGAAATGCTAATTAACACTGTGAAATTATTATATATACTTACAGCCTGAATCTTCAGAACTAGTAATCACCCTAAGGCTTTATATAAATTTTTAAGGAGAGGTCAAATAGAAACTACAAGTTCAGTGAAAAGGTATGTTCACTCTAGTTGAAACATGTAACCAGATAAGAAATTAAAAAAAAAAAAAAAAAAGGAAGTAAAAAGAAGGTCAGGTATTAACAAACACCACTTGTACCGATAATATGGAATTAAATTTTATATCACATGAAAGAGATTCAGCAGCAACCCCGCCAAAACTCCACCGTGGTATAATATCTCTCCTAGGTACATGATACATTGTTCCTGCTAACGCTTCAAAGTACTACTTAACTCCAACTACTGAAATATATTGCATTACACTGATGTTTTTGTCAAATGCTTTTTCAAAGTCTGCAAAATTGTCTATCAAGTTTATAGGACGTTTTCTTCATTATTAAGATATGATCTCATTTAAGTGCCCTTTACACCAGTATCTAAATAACTTCTCTACAAACAATGACAATTTAATAAATGGCTAGATGCAGTGATTACTCTGAGGTAGGATAAGAAGTTACAACATAGTTCACTTATTTCCTTCAAGCACTGTACTAGCTCTTCTTTTTCTCTTATATTACAATTTTTAAAATTGAGCTATAATTGACATATAATATTGTGTAAGTTTAAGGTGTACATCTTGACTGAATAGAGTTATAATATATTGTAAGACGATTACCACCATAGCATTAGCTCTTCCATTTATTTCCTTTGAAGACATAATGCTAACACTTCTCAATGGCAACTAATAATACAGAAATTAATCCCCAAAACAGTAAGAGATCCTACATGAACTATTCAGAGTATCTTCACAAGCTGAATAAAACTAGGATCAAAAACCAATCTAATAAGTTATCTTTTGGGCTTCAGAAAAGAATAATTTTCTTTCAATGTTTTATTTCAAAAAGAAGGTCTCCAACTTGTAGATCATGGTCTACACAAAGCTTACCTGGGAGATCTTCAAATCACTGAAGATTACTGTTTTCTTTCTGAGGTGTGGAAGGCTTCCCAATGGAAGAATATTTCCCCCTCTCCTCTAGTGCTATATATCAGCAACCACATTTCCCTCCTCTCCCACAGTTTGACTTCTTTCATAGTTCACTGTAAACACCCTGGTGTTTATACACTTTTCACACACAGACAAAACCCAAAACATCTGCAATACCCTCTTCAAAAAGGGGGACAAAAACAGGGAGCCCAAGGTACACTAGAAAAAAACATTTAAAAGGATTTTAAAAACCTAATAGTGACATACTGATTAGGTAAAGAAAAAATATATAACCTTGATAGATCCCAAAAAAGGATTTTGATAATATTCAAAATCCGTTTCTCTCAAAGATATACAGTAAAAAAGAGGACCATAGGATTATGTTATTGCTATAATTAAGTTCTATCAAAAATTAATAGCCATTATAATACTTAATGTTGTGACACTAGTATTCTCATTAACGTTAAGGAACAAGCCAAGTATGTCCACTAGCACTCACATTACTTAACATTGTTCTGAAGGTTCTAGACAGCACAGAGAACAAGAATAAGAAATTATGGCCTAAGTATTAGGATTATCATTATTCATATAATGATACATCTCAGACTCAAAACTGCCTATTTGGAAATACCAAGAAACCTACTAAAAAGCTATCAGAACCAATACGTGAATTTATGTACTAAGTAAATATTCAACAATAACTAGCTTTTAAATAAAACAATAAATACATTTTTTAGAAAATATAACAGAAAAAAGATCTATTTACAATAGCAGTAATAATAATAAACAACACAAGAATCAATAAAAAATATGGAAACTTTGTAAGAAGAAACCTATTAAATTACTGAGGAACATGAAAGAGGATTTGAATAAATGGAGAAACATACAGTTCCTGAAATAAGGACATTAAATACTGTAAATAAGTTATTCCTCTCTAAGTTAATATACAAATTTTAAAGGCAAGCTCATTTATTCCCAGAAAGATTTGGGGGAATAATGCAGGGGAATATGTCTTACTCCATGCAATTACTTTTTCAACATTTTCACTCTCCTCAATGCCCCGATTTCTTCTCTCACTCTCAGCAGACTTCTCTCACCTCCTATCTCACAGACTTAAGAGAATTCATCAGATCAGAACTTACCACCTCTCCAGTACCAATCATATACATGCATCCAATCCTTTTATTCCACTAAATAAAGAAGTTGTCCCTCCTAGCTACAATGAGTTAGTTAATGAAATTCATTATTATTTTTCTCGTGTATATTTAATCTCTTCCTCCCAAGAAGATACCTGCCATCATCCTTTATACATGTTTAACACTCTCCCATTAAAGCAAACAAATAACTCTCATCTCAAATTTCCCTCCAGCTCAGCTGTATCTATTTACAAAGCTACCCTTCTATAACTATCTCCACTGCCTTACCTCTGCCTGGTCACAATCGGGCTTCTCCTCCCACCATTCACCAAAACAGCTCATGCTAAAGTCAACTTTATGTTTCTAATCCAAAAAGTATTTTTTTAGATTTCAACATACTTGACTTCTCAACATCTGTTCAGTACTGCTTACCATCTCCTTTTTTTTTAATAAATTTTATTTTATTCACTTATTATTTTTGGCTGCATTGGGTCTTCGTCGCTGCGCGCAGGCTTTCTCTAGTTGACTGGGGGCTACTCTTCATTGCAGTGCGCGGGCTTCTCGTTGCAGTGGCTTCTCTTGTTGCGGAGCACGGGTTCTAGGCACGTGGGCCTCAGCAGTTGTGGCTCACAGGCTCTAGAGCACAGGCTCTGTAGTTGTGGCACACAGGCCCAGTTGCCCCGCGGCATGTGGGATCTTCCCGGACCAGGACTCGAACCCGTGTTCCCTGCATTGGCAGGTACATTCTTAACCACTGTGCCACCAGGGAAGTCCCTGTCCTTCTTCTTTGAAACTCCTCCCTTGGCTTCTCATACCCACCCCCCCCGTTCTGCCCCACATCTCTGGTACTATTTCCCCATGTCCTCTGCAGGTTCATTCTCTTCTATCCAGTATTAAAAGTTATAGTTCCTCAAGAATGGTAAGCCTTCAACACTCTCTTCTTTTTACTTGTTACATTTCCCCTAACCAATGTCAGCCTGCTTGTATGGCTCTAGTAACCACCAATATGCAGATGACTCATTTTCTTTTCTAGCCCAAACTTATCCTCTGAGCCTATATGCCCAATGCCTCTTCAGAATGTCTCAAAGGCATCTCGAACTCAAAAGCTTCAAACCTGAACTCATGATTGTCTCCATGTAGTCCTCCAATACTCCTTCCTTCAAAGCAAAGCAAAGCAAAACAAAACGCACCTAAATTCAGTCCTTTTTCAGTGTTTCCTCTATCTCAGTAACATTATCATTTACCTTGTCACTCAAGCCAGAAACCAAGGAGTCATCCTTGACTTCTCCCTTTCTCTTAGCCCCTATTTCTAATCTATCATTTAGTCCTACAGATCCACCAATTTATCTCCATCCCCAGTGCCACCACTCTAGACCAATATACTATTTCTCTCACTAACGCTTCAGCAATAGTAAGAGGTAACCTCTATGCATGACTGTGATCTCCATTCAAGCTGTTCACCACTCTGAAGAGTGGCCTTTTCTAAACAGAAATATGGCCCTGTAAACTTTCTGCTTAAAAACAGAATATCCTTAACATTAACATTACCTCAAAGGCCCTACACGGTTTGGTCCTTTTTTACCTCTCTAGCTTCATCTTGTATCCTGTTCTTCCGTATTCTATGTACTCTAGCAATTCCTCCTCCCTTTCAGTTTCTTAAGAAGAACTAGGCTCACACCTGCCAGTAGACTACTCTGAATGTTGTTTTCTCTGAACGTTTCACCTGATTCCTTCTACCCTTCTGTCAGCTCTTAGCTCAGTCATTACTTCCTCAGGGAAGCCCTGCCTGACCTCTCTCTAGTGCAAAGTGGCCTTTAATACTCTAAAATCACCACACACATCTTCTTTATATTACTTATAATACAGTTCACATTTTCGTGTGACTACCTGCCCCCTAGATCCTAAGCTCCAAAAGAGTCAGGACTTTTTTTTCTCACTATGGTACTGCCAGTCTTCAGCAGAGTGCATGGAATATAGCACACATTCTATAAATTTCAAATGAATTAGTGAATAGACATGAGCTCATATCATAAAGCTGTAATAATCAAAACTATTCTGAAATTGTGCCGGAAAAAGAATGCTAGGCTAAGAAACAATACAGAAAAGTTCAGAACACACACAGGATAAATCAAAGCAAATACGTAATAATGGTGGCTTCAGAATTAGCATTTATTTAGTCAATGGTATTAGAACTGGCTATTTAAAAAATTAAATTTGTATTTCACACTACACATAAATTCACAATGGATTAAATATTTAAAGGTAAAACTAGAAACCTCAAAAGTCAAGAAAAAAATATAAACAAATTATTTATGTAAGATTGGGAAGGGCAGACAGACTAAACTTGATGGAGGCTGACTGGAAAGACTATAAAGAAACAAAACTGTGCAACTAGAGATTATAATACTAAGTGAAGTAAGTCAGAAAGAGAAAGACAAATGCCATATGACATCACTTATATGTAGAAGCTAATATATGACACAAATGAACCTATCTATGAAACAGAAACAGGTACGTAGAGAATAGACTGGTGGTTGCCAAGGGGGAGGGCAATGGAAGAGGGTAGGAGTGGGAGTTTGGAATTAGCAAATGCAAACTGGTATATATAGGATAAATAAACAACAAGGTCCTACTGGATCGTACAGGGAACTATATTCAATATCATGTGATAAACCATAATGGAAAAGAATATGAAAAATAATGTATATATATGTGTATATATATATATGTAAAACTGAGTCACTTTGGCGTACCGCAGTAATTAACACAACACTGTAATTCAACTATACTCAATAAAAAATAAATTAAAAAAAGAAAAACAAAACTGGTTAAGATTTGGCTCCATAATAATTTAAATCTTCTACACATTAAATAAAGGGCAATAAACTAGAAACAAACATTTGCCACATGTAAAAGAGGGTTAAATGAATATATAAAGAACTCATAAACAATAAAAACAGCAATACAGAAATAGATACTGATATGATTTTTAAATGTGAATAATCACAAACATAAAATATGTCCAACCTCAATAATAATAAGAGGAGTACAGGGGCTTCCCTGGTGGCGCAGTGGTTGAGAGTCCGCCTGCCGATGCGGGGGACACGGGTTCATGCCCTGGTCTGGGAAGATCCCACATGCCGCAGAGCGGCTGGGCCCATGAGCCGTGGCCACTGAGCCTGTGCGTCCGGAGCCTGTGCTCCGCAACGGGAGAGGCCACAACAGTGAGAGGCCCACGTACCGCAAAAAAAACAATAATAATAATAATAATAATAATAAGAGGAGTACTAATTAAAACAGTGTGGTACCACTATTTACCTATTAAAATTAGTAGAGATCTTAAAGAAAATAAAACTCAATGTTATCCGTCGACAGGCACGTGAATAAACACAAAGTCAGAGAATAAATCTGTACAACATCTTTTGGTAAGGCAATCTGCCAATGTACACAAAATTTCTTTAAATTCTGATGCTCTTTGACTCAGCAATTCCACTTCTGGGAATTTACTCTAAGGAAATTACCATGTATGTATGCAAAGTTAGAGCTTCTAGGATGGTCTTCAAAATGTTCTTTGAAATAGTAATCAATCAACCAAATAAATGTTCAACAACAGGGAACATCATATTGGAATATGATGTAGCCATTTAAAATTATGCAGATGAACATGAAATGACATAGGAAGATGTTTATGAAAATTACTCAGTGAAAGTTATCAGGTTATAGAACACTGGGTAGGGCAAGATCCCATTTTTTTAAATGGGAACATGTTGAAAATTCATTGTGAGACAAAAATAAATCCTTTTGCAACTCATTTTATTTACACAAAAGCTCAGGTAGCCATGGAGATTAACCATTCCTTATAATACAAAAATCTGGTAGAAACAAAAATTTACTTACTCTTCCAATTTCTGCAGTCCATGAAACAACAATGGTGTTTGGTACAGTTGTGGACAATCGGACAAGTGAGGTGATATTAATTGGTCGGCTGGGTCGCTTTGGTTCCACACCATTTTTAGTAGGTGGAAGATAACCCTAAGGATGAAATATAATTTATTTCTACTTATTACTTCCACAATCATTTCAACTTCCATTCCTTAAAAAAAAAAACCTACAAACTACATATGAGAAAATGAGTATTTTCATTTAAAAGTAGAGAAGCAAACGTTTGTAAGAGTTTCCTGTATGTTTCTCTAAACAACCATACAGTCTCATAGTAAGCCTGAGAAAAATACTGGTGGCAGAACTTAAAAATCTCTAAAATTTAAGAATCAGGTTGAATTCATAAAGAGCTTGGATAAGTATATAAGGACTATTTTAAAGGTGAACAATAACAGCCCCCACTCCTCTGTTAAAGGCACAGCATTCTTCAAATCTCTATTCAACCAAAGCTTCCAGACTCACACGAATACATCTGAGGTTTTGTTGAAACAATCTCGTCTTCCCAAAATTCAGTAAAACACTAAAGCTACCACACCCAACTCCTAGACTATGTCTCCATAGCTAATGTCACAGCTGTTAATTGTACACAGTTGGTACAAGTGTTTCACTCAGTCACATGAATATATATCCAAAATAAAGATGTTTTCTTAACGAAAAATATGATTAACAACAGCTGTGATGACTTATTTGCTAGCTATGTTGGCAATGCACTTTTTAAAAAAATAGCTTTTGGGACTTACTGGAAGGCTGCAAGGTTTTGTATTCACTTTCACGCAAAGATTGGGTGGGAAGTGATCTTCTTGTGGACAACTGGTTTCTGATAAACAAAACCTAAACAATAAAGGACAAGTTTAATTACCTTTATTAAAGGATGACACCACATTAATATTTTTGTTCCACAGCTAATCTAAAAGATGGTCAAACTTAATAACAACAGCAAAAAACTACTAAACCTGAATAAATACATGAAATAGGTTCAAAATAAATAATTCTGTCAATGTAGAGTTTCAGTGGTCACAACTACCAACCTGTAGTTCTCTTCATAATATTTGAAGTCATTTGTTCAAGCATGTTTTGGGGGGGAGGAGGTGGGGAAGTGCTCTGTGGTTGAATAAATTTAAGAAATTTTGAATCAAAAAATAAATTACGTTTCCTCCATATAGAACTTCTCAGAGCTAGGCTAACAATAACTGTAACTTTTTAAGAGGGAAATATAAATATATAGTAGTTCCCAAATTTATTTGTCTGTGAAACATTTTTTTGGTTCTCAGCAGACTATACTGAAAATGCTAGAAGTCCATCCCCAGGATCAAGTTCTGTCCACCAAGCCCAGGTACTCCATTATTCCCTGAAAACTGAAGATGCTGAATAATAACATTAATTGTATTATATCCATTATAATATAATATCCATTATAATATCCATTATATCCACATGTTAGAATACTATTTTAGAAACTCATGAAAACATTTATTTCTAAATTAAATGCGTTATCTTTTGGGAAAACCAAGGACAACTACATAATTTGTACATTCTCACTCCATTCTTACATAGATCAAGAAATAAATTATTAATTTGCTATTTAAGACAACTATTCTTGATTATTATACTTCCTTATTCCCAATATAGAGCTGAGGCTCATTCCACTTTACAGAATGTTCACAGCACCTTTGAGTTACATGTTAAGAAGAATGCCATCTCTGAATTCTGTGAAATATTCATCATGCACAAACACCTTCTCTCAACATCTTGATCTGCCTGCCATGCAATCTGTGTGAGGGAGTGTCCACAAAATGGGACAATTTTCTATATAAAATGTTATGGGTACATATAAATATATGGTCATCTTTAAGCAGGGACAATCTGTAGCTTCCATTAGATTCTCAAAGGGGTTAGAGATCCATATAAAAGTTGAGAATTACTAATCTACAAAGATTTTCTCAAAATATACTTAGCAAACAGATGTCAAAGCCCACAAGATCATCTCTAACTCCAGCAGAAGCTTCTATTACAGGCCAGTTCTTTACTTTGCAACCGTAAGAGGATGCCATAAAGCTTTTAATCAATTACTCCAATGCAGAGATAAATTAGCAACGTGAACCTGGCTGCTTGAAGCTACAGAAAAGCAATAATTTATATGACAAGTTGACTGCTATTCAATTAAGTAAAAAGTGAAAATCTAAATCACCCTTACAAACCGAAGACAAAAAAAAGATTTTAAACATGGGGAACAAGAGCAGAAAGTTTCTATATAGGAGTTCATGGGGGTGGGGAGGGGAAACAGATAAATGAAAACAGATTAGGAATCTAATAGAGAAAATATTGATCCTAATTCTGACCAAATTGTTTTCATGTTTTAGATAAAGACTTATAATTAGGAGAGTGGAAGGTATACACTCCCAACTTAATACACTGGGATTGCTGTAGGGGGTGAGGAGGGGATGAAAACAATTTAGTAAAATACAAAGAACCACCTAACAATTACCAAATATAATACAAAATGGTTGTTTTTTCATCAAATTCTGGAGATAAATTTGATGGCTAAGCCATTTTTAACCATCAAGATCCCCTTAGAATCTCTGAATTTATCTTAGAAAGAAAACCTTCCTTTGGAATGTGAACCATACCTCTTTGCTGCTTTAAAGAATGCATGCGTACGTTAGTACTAAGGATAGTAACTAGATCTTTTGTTTTAGAGCTATGGTTTTCAAACTTTATTTTAGTCTTGGGATACTCTCCTCAAATGAAAACTAACCCAGAAGTCAAACATGTAGAACAGACCAAAGCCACATTACTTTGGTTCAGAGTGTGTGTATATGTGTGTGTCAGGTGGGGGAATTGGGGAGGTTGGGGAAGAGAAGGTGGAATGGTAGCCAGAGGGTAGCCCCCAAACAGTGGCTCCAAGCAACAGTCTGAAAACCACTGTTTTAAAGGACAAAGTCACATATCAGTATGAACAAAATGTAAACTACTGAGGCAGGGAAGTAAAAAATATTACAGCAATATACAATTAATTATGAAGGCATCATATTTTAGTCCTTTAATTTATTCAGTCATTATCATAGTCTGTCCCTGACAGAGGAAAAATTACCTTTTACACAGAAACACCTTTGTCAGTGCCTTCCAAAACCAAGACCTCAACCTCTCCTCTGCTTTCTCAGTTTTCATCACACTATTTTTGAACCTAAATCAGAGTTTTTCACATTATTCCATGAAGCACTGAGCTGGTGCTTTCATCTCTTTTCTGATCTCCTAGTGTATTTATAATCTGTACATACAACTTAGTATCTGATTATTGAGACTGGGCTATCTGTTTGACTTATCCTTCCCACTTTATAGGGAAAACAGCTTGTTGAGGAAAACAACTGTCTTGTATTTCCTCTTCTATCCCTATTGCAACAAGAACAATGTGGGACACTTAGGTTTACACAAGGATAGTCACTGAGTAAAAACAACAGCATAAGATGGTTTATGTAAGCAACAAGAGAGAGACATATTAACATAAAAGATGTCTTAGATATTCTTAGAAGAAATGGGCTAAGAAAAGAAACAATATGGGCAGTAGCATGTTGAAAATTTTTCGTTTTCCAAATTGCAAAATTTCGTCTTTACAAATCTATCAAGAGATGTCTCACATGGAATCTAAATTAGAGAGTATCTAAATTAATGGTTTAAAAATACAGGACAAAACAAATTAGACTATTTTGGTTCTTGTTAGTCCATGAGACACTGTAGACTTAATCTAAGTATTAGTTCTTTATCTACAGTAGTTTGCCACTCATGCAGATAAGGTCTTTGCTTTCATAAAACTTGGTACTTCTGAAGAGCTGACCACCATATTTAAACATATCATTAGCTGGAGCTTCTCAACCAACCAAGGGCAACCAAAATAGAGAAATATGGTTAAATATATGGCACATGACTTGGCTACATTAAAATCTAACTTTGATAGTAATTAGGATGTATCGTAACAGGAAAAGGTTTTCCCTCACCCAAACATCTAAACCCAATACTTTCAATATACTTACTGAAAATCAGGTAGATTTTTCAAATCTTTAAGAAATATTAACTTTTAAACTTTGGATATATACTGTAGCAACACTGTACCTTAACTGGACCTGCACTGTGAAGTCACATTTGGTCCCAGAAATATCCCTAGAAAAGACAGAGTAAGAACTACAGTTATTTTAAAGATATACAGAGGAAAACTGATTCAAAGACACTGTTACCCCAGAAAGTATTTCAGATTTATCAGAAATATTAACAGTTATTAGGGTAACTAACACTATAATAGTATTTTCAATACTAATATTTGCATGACAATAATACTCATCCAATACACTGTTTTTAAAAGTCACTTATTATAGACAAAACTGGATTCAAAGGTCAAGCTGCAAGTTACACTCGAAGACAACTTACATGGAACTACTGATTTGCTGCACTTGTTGTGGTGTCAATGCAAATGCAAAACAGGTTTCTCGAAAGCGCTGGCTGTTGTCTGATGCTAAAGAAGAAAAGAATTATATTTTTAATTACCTTCAAATTCATCAATATAGAACACAACAGCAAACAAAACAAAAAAACCCAACCATTCACACACCTTTAAATTAACTAGGACAGATTCTAGAGTTTAGATAACAACTCAGTTAAGACACTGAAAAATAAGATATGTGCCAATATCTAATCATATAGATGTCTGCATCTAAAAAGCACACTTGTATAAAAACATGCTGATATTAATTTTATTTAAAATAATATAAACCCATTTAAAGATACATGGCTTCTGAGCTAAGTAACAAACATATACATACACCTTGAGATCTGCACAGGTAAGATGACAGTTGGACTTGAAGGCAAATTAAGAATTTTATCATCTCCCATCTAACTATACCATGCCAAGTTTTATACAATAAATATCATATACAGTTTCTCCTATGCTTAGATGAAATGACATCAAAATGTGCCTGTGGTCACTATCTCAAAGGAGGAAAGGAGTTACAAGAAGGGAAGGAAGGGAATAGAGAGAAGGAAGGGAGGGAAGTGGAGGCGGGGGGAGAGAAAAGAGCAAGAGAACAGGCAGGGAAGCACAGGTCAGTGAAGACCAGGGATTCCTACAGGGCGCTGCCGTGAGCAACAATATTTCTATTGGCTTTTAATACACGTTATGTCTATTTTTAAAATCAGTGGTCAATATCCCTCTTGTTCACTAATATTTCCTCAGTGCTTGGCACAAAGAAGCACTGAATGACTGTTTGTTGAATGAACAAAAGACTGAAAATTAAGAAATACCAAACTTAATTATTTAAACTGTCCTTTTCCAGGATAATTTTCTAGAACAAATGGATCACTGAAAGTTATTACCAAGGAACTCCTAGCCTGTGGGCCACTTAAACTGGTGCAGAAAAAGGAGCTGAACCCATCTCTAAAAGGGTTCAAACAAAGTATAAATGGAAGAAGTGAAAGGAAGGTTGAACTCTATCTAGATCAATGGTCTGCAAGCTCATTTGATTATTTGTACCTTTCAGCAAAATAATTTAGCATATACCATGTATATGTTATGTATGTTAAACTATTATACTGATATTGTATATGCTATAAAACACACCAAAAATAGAAGTTAAAAATGTTAAAATTTGACATAAAATTTTAGATATTTTTGTGAATTCGATTTTATGGAAAATCTCAACTTTAGAAACTTCTGTTTTACAGGTAGATATTTTTTCCTTTATCCCTATGGATTGTCTTGTGTACCCCCTGAGATGCATACCCCCAACATCGGAGATCATTATTTTGGATGATCTGCCTGCAAGCAACACTTCCTCCAAAATTACCACCAAAGACAAATGTCAAAGAGCTGTACAAATGTATCACTATGAGAAAGAAATGCAAAAGAACACTGTTGATCTACAATTTCATGTCAATATAGGAGTATCTTTTAAAGTCTACATTTGCTTTTCTGCTTTCTGTGATCTGGGAAGGTTTTTTCTTAAAAACTCTATCCCCAAGAAACAGTTACTGACCAGAAAGTTATCTTAATCATGAAATATCAACGTGGCAAAAGGCAGATAACCAAGGACCAGAATGTAGAAAAGCAAACAGTTTCCTCTGTCAGGCAATGAAAGTAACTTCTTTTGCTTCTTAGAGGATATGTCTCTATAAAGATTTTAGTCCAGTAGGCTTATCCTGATTTAGATTTCTGGCTCCATTCTAAAACAGTGCTATTGATAAAATAATTTCCCAAGTACCCAAATTAATATTATTCTCTGGGGAAAATTTCACATTCATTTTAGAATACATGAGTACAGTAAGTTTTGGACACACACACACGCAGATTTAGATAGAGAAGATATGACTAAAATAACAAGGCTGTTTCTTGAACCACACATAGAAATCAGGTTTATTACTTAATAGTAACCCCTTTTTACATCCTGCTCATGGGGTTATTACTGTTTACCTGGAAAAGCATCTTTCGTACTATTTGATTTTCAGGTTTAATTTTGCTGTGAATGCCGGTGAAATTATAGTTTTGGTCTTAGATAAGACTATTTAAAAACTTTTCTAAAAGTTAATTAAGCTATCATCATCCCTTTCAGAAAAGTTCAGGCCAAACAGAATCATGGAATCTTCATACTGAAAAATGAGTCTTACAAATCATCCAAAACAATGACCTCCGATGTTGGGGGTATGCATCTCAGGGGGTACACAAGACAATCCATAGGGTTAAAGGAAAAAATACCTACCTGTAAAATAGAAGTTTCTAAAGTTGAGATTTTCCATAAAATCGAATTCACAAAAATATCTAAAATTTTATGTCAAATCTTAACTTTTTTAACTTCTATTTTTGGTGTGTTTTATAGCATATACAATATCAATATAATTGTTTAACATATATAACATATACATGGTATATGCTAAATTATTTTGCTGAAAGGTACAAATAATCAAATGAGCTTGCAGACCATTGATCTAGATAGAGTTCAACCTTCCTTTCAATTCTTCCATTTATACTTTGAACCCTTTTAGAGATGGGGGAAGAGAAGCCATCACCTTGTCAAGCAGAAGATGACTGGTGATAAACAGTGTAATTGTAAGAAAGCTTGCAGCCCAACAGAGTAGCAAAGTTTAGTGGAAAGAGATGAGATCACATACACCTGGATTCCAAACTGGTTTTACCACTTACTTGCCACGTGACCTTAGGTACTTATCCACTCTGAATCTGTTTTCTTCAATATTTAAACATAAACATACACGAGCACAAAAACGCTCACAGGATTATTTTAAATTTAAATGAGGTAAGGTATTTAAAACAAGCACCAATTTCCTTTTCTGTCTCCCTTCCTCCTTATGCCCTTACACTGAATCAAAATATATAATGCTGTAACTCCCACCCACTGATGTCATATAGCATATCCAGTCATAGCCATTCTTCAAATATTTCAGACAGCATTAATGTGCCCCCTCTCTCTCCATCGACTCTTGCCACTGTACTTCAGGCAAGACTTCAGAATTACTCACCATTCTGATCTTTCTCCTCTGGACATATCCCAGTCTATCACACTTTTAAAGTGACAGCCAGAATTGAACACACTCTGTCATAGCATACTATTTCTCCAAAATATTTGCTGCCCCTCTGTATTGGCCCATCCCCACAGGAGGAATATGACCCAGTGCCACTGATGCCTTGGTCAATGAAATATGAGTAGAAGTGTACCACTGTGGAGCAGACCTTTAAGAACTATCCTTGGGTTTCAACATCTTTTTCTTTCCAGTCTGCCTTGATTCTAGAGTGGAGAGAACAGAGCAGAGCCACAACCAATCCACAGCTAATAAGTAACGTAAGTGAAAAATAAATCTTAGTTGTTTGCCATTGAAATTTATGATTGCTTGTAAGCTGACTTATTATTCAGATGTGAGATGACAAGAACAATATTTTTATCAACAACTACCATCTACTCCTGTTAATCCATACAACAATCATAAAGAAATCTACTCTTTTTTCAGGTTTAGAAATTGAGGTTCAAAGTAGTTATGTAACTGTCAAGGCCTCATACTAGGTAAGTAAAATCCGAACTGGAGGTCAGATCTACACATTTCCAAAGCCCATGCTCTCCTCAAAACATAGGTCTATTAGCTCCCCTGATCTAAGTGTGCTGTACTTCTTTTTTTTTTTTTTTTTTTGTGGTACGCGGGCCTCTCACATTGCGGAGCACAGGCTCCGGAAGCGCAGGCTCAGCGGCCATGGCTCACGGGCCTAGCTGCTCCGCGCCATGTGGGATCTTCCCGGACCGGGGCACGAACCCGTGTCCCCTGCGTCGGTAGGCGGACTCTCAACCACTGCACCACCAGGGAAGCCCTGTGCTGTACTTCTATTAATGCAGCCTAGCATTATACTGAATCATAGAAAACAGGAAAAGAATTACCCACTATACTCTCATCATAACTGCTTGTCATTTTTACATATTTCTTTCCAATCAAATTACACATACAATTTAAAAGCTCGCTTTAAAAAAATTACTCTTATCACATTTTCAATTACAATCTTTATTACCATATTTTAATTATTGCATCGTATTCTATCTGTGAGGTGTATGAAAATTTTAATTGCTCCCTTGATAAACCATTTAGGTTTTTCTAATTTTTCATTATTTGAAATGACTCTGTATACAGGGCTTATACGTTTGTTTTTTGGAATGGAGGCGGGGGGGGGTAGCTATTATTTTCTTCGGATCAATTCCCAGATGTGGGTTTTCTGGGTCAAAAAGTATGGAGATTTTTTTAAATGAATCTTGACATATCACAAGAGTGGTTTGCAAATGCTTGTAACACTATAAGACCATGAGCAATTTGTGCATCTACCAAATGCATCCTAGTCTGGCCTGCACGGGAGTTGCTGCTAATTTAATGGGTGGATCTGGGCAACTCCTTAGTAGTTTAATTTGTATTAAGAATTTTTTTCTTGTTTTTAACTTCCTATTTAGTTAATTGTCTAATCTTGTCCTATGCCCATTTTTACATCTGCATAAGAGTTTCATATATAAAAAATATTAACCCTTTGGAAATCTGCTGCAAATATTTCCCCCAGTCTGTTATGTTTTTTCATTTTGGCTACATTTTGGGATGATACAAAAGTTAAGTTTTATGTAGTGTAATCTGTCAACCACCTCCTTGTAAATTTGTGTTGTTCCCCTTCTTAGGTTCAATCAGTACACAATTCAATTCTCTGGCTTGTTGTTTCTATGTAATTATCAATCCATCTGGAACTTATTTTAGTATGTGATATTTTTAAAAAATCTAAATTTTTGTTTCTCCAAATTGCTTAGTTATACTAATACCATTTGTTAAATAATCCTTCTTCCCTATGGATACGTGTGCTTCCTTTACCATACATTAAATCCTTATATCCAACATGTTCCATTCCCAGGCTATTTTCTCATTGGTCTTTTTTTATCCTGGTGCTGGCACTCTTCTTTTTAATTGTTATAGTTTCACTATGTTTTAATATCTTATATCAGGTTTCTCTACATCCATTCTTCTTTTTTCAGAACTTTAACATCAACTCAAATGTTTTATCATCTAGATAAACTTCTGAATCCTTTTGCCATGATTCTCAAAGCTCAGTGGTATTTTGAGTAGAATTACAATAAACCCATGAATTATTTTGAGAGCTGACATCTTTATATATGTTTACATCTTTAATCTTCCCATCCTGGAGTACTGTATCCATTCATTCATATCCTTAATGTTTTGTCATTTTCATCATATAAATTAGTCACACGGTTCCCATTAAGATTATTCTTATGCAAAATATCAACAATAGGAGAATGACTGACTAAACATTCATATAATGGAATACTCTGTAACCAAAAAAGGAGAAAAATCAACACCACCAGAAGCTAGTTTCTTTTTGAAGATCAATAAAATTGATAAAGCTCTAGCAAGACTACTAAGGAAAAGAAGAAAAGAAAAATAAGAATAAGGAATAAGAGGTAACATCACTACAGATTCTATAGACAATAAAAGTATATAGGAGAATATCATGAACACCTTTTGGCCAAAAATTGACAACTTAGAAAAAACAAGTTTCTTGAAAAACAAAAACTACCAAATAGATAACCTGAATAGCTCTATATCTAGTTTAAAGTTTGAATTTGTGGTTAAATATCTTTCCTGAAAGAAAAGTCTAGGCCCAGATGTTTTCTCTGTGGAATTCTACCAAATATTTAAGAAACAGTACCAATTCTACATAAATTGTTTAAAAAAACTGAAGAATTCTATCAAACATTTAAGCAAAGAGTAATAACAAATTCTAAACAAACGCTTGCTCCCAAATTAAAAAGAGAACATTTCACAACTCATTTTATGAGAGTTATTACTCCAGTACCAAAACAAGACAAAGACATTAAAAGAAAATTACCAACTATTACCTCTCATGAACATAAATACAAACATTCTTAACAGAACTTTCACAAATCAAATCCAACCATATAAAAAAAAGGATAATACATTATAACCAAGAGAGATTTATCCCAAGAATGCAGGGTTGTTTCAACATTCAAGTCACTAGATTAACAAACTAAAAAAGAAACATGTTGTCATTTCAATAGATGCAGAAAAAGCATGTGACAAAAATTTAACATCCATTCCTGATTTTTAAAAAAACTCTCAGCAAACCAGGAATAGAAGTGAACTTCCTCAACCCAAAAAAGGATTTCTATGAAAAATTTACAGCCAACGTTACATTTAGGGACTTCCCTGGTGGTCCAGTGGTTAAGAATCTGCCTTCCAATGCGGGAGACGTGGGTTCAACCCCTGGTCAGAGAACTAGGATCCCACATGCTGCAGGGCAGCTAAGCCTGTGTTCCACAACCACTGAGCCTGCGCGCTCTGGAACCACAACTAGAGAAGCTTGCTCGCCGCAATGAAGGGTCCTGCATGCTGCAATGAAGATCCCACATGCCGAAATAAATAAATAAATAAAAACAAAAAAAATTACAATTAAAGATGAGAGACTAAAGAATTAGAAACAAGACAGTGACATCCACTCATCATTTCTATTCAGCAATGTACTGGAGATTCTTGCCAGTGCAATAAGGCAAGAAAAAGAAAGAAAAAACATCAGGATTGAAAAATAACTAAAACCATCTATTCACAGACAACATGATGATCTATGTAGAAAATCTGACAGACTCTACCAAAAGGTATTAGAATAAGTGAGTTTAATAAGGTAACAATGATATACAAAAATCTGTGCTATTTCTATAAATTAGTAGTAAACAATAAATTGAAATTTTAAAAACACATTTATAGTAGCATCCCCTCAAAAATGAAATACTTAGGCATAAAACTGACAGAAGAGGAGCTAGACCTGTGCGTTGAAAAATGCCGAATATTGCTCAGAGAAATTAAGGACCCAAATAAATGAAGAGAGAGACAGTGTTCATGGCTCAGATGACTCAATGTGGTTAAGATATCAGTTGTTTCCAAACTGATCTACAGATTCAATGTAATCCAATAAAAATCCTAGCTAGTTTGTTTTTTTTTTTTTTTAAGAAATTGATAAGGTGCTTCTAAACTTCATGTGGAAATGCAAAGGACCTAGAAGAGTTAAAACAACTTTGAAAAAGAAGAACAAAGCTAGAGGGCCAATACCACTTGGTTCTGAAACTTATTATAAAGCTACAGTAATTAAGACAGTGTGATGTTGGTGTCTAGATTAAAAAAAATAGATCTATGGAGCAGAATAGAGAATCTTGAAATATATCCACATATATATGAACGACTGATTTTTGACAAAGGTTCAAAGGCAATTTAGTTGAAAAAGAACAGTCTTTTCAATGAATGGTGCCAGAACAACTGGATACTCATATGCAGTGGGGGGAAAAGTGCTTTGAGTTATATAGTACACCATATGCAAAAATTAACACAAAGTAGATCATAGGTGACATCAGAGAAAATGGTAGAATAGAAAGCTCCAGGAGTTAGTTCCTCCTCCCAAACAACCATTAAGCTGGGGAAAAAAAAATCAGAATCAATGATTTCAGAACTCTGAACCTGATCAGACACACAGCAACCAGGGGAATGCTTGATGAAGAAAGAGACTGCTGAATCTGTTGAGAGAGCTGTGTGAGTGATCTAGCAATTATCCCCTATTCCTCAGCCCCACTGTAGCTGTAGGGACTGTAGCCTGTCATCTATCACAAGATTTAAAGAGATGTACACACTTTTGGGGGGGCAGGGTGAGGGGTGATTGGATGTTTGGAGAAATCTCCATCAGATCACAGGCCGACTGAAGAGACAATGGAAGAGAAACTTCACAGACCACACACAAAGAATACAGACTTTGCAAAAGTAGTAAAGGAAAGTCACTATAGTCCCCTTGCAGATCTAGCTCCAGCTTCTCACTGAGGGTCACTAAGTTGCTGAAGACCTCTTTGGACTCCTCATCCACCTCAAATCCACAAAAATTGTGAACAAACTGTGGGCAAAGGTTCTTCCAAACCCCATTCATGGTGATGGCTGTAACCTCATGGCAAGCAAAGTCAGTGTTTTTTATGGCCTTGTAGATGTTATAGTCCTTCCAAAATTGTCGCAAGGTTGTTCCTGATTCGTCACTCACCTTTACTGCCTGACGAAAAGTGTGATGTAAATAATATTTCTTGAAAGTCGCTATAACTCCCTGGTCCATAGGCTGGACGAGCGACGTAGTATTCGGTGGCAGATGCACTACTCTGACGTTGGGATGAAAGTCATCTATGAATGGTGGGTGGCCCGGAGCACTGTCAAGCAGCAAAAGAATGTTGGAATGGGATGTCCTTCTCCAAGCAATATTTCTCTACCTCTGGGATAAAGTGGTGGAAAAACCAGTCCTGGAAAATGGCCTGTGTAACCCAGGCTTTGGGGTTACTCTTCCACAACAGGAAGACAGCCCTTGGCTATGTCTTTAAGGGCTCTTGTGTTCTCTCAATGATAAGCTAAGAGAGGTTTCAGCTTCATATCACTGGAAGCATTGCCACCAAACAACAGTTAGCCTATCCTTTGCTGCTTTATAGCCTGGCATCAACTTTTCCTCCTTACTGATGTAACGTTGGTCTGGCAGCCTCTTCCAGTATAGTCCTGTCTCATCCACATTAAGAACCTGCTCAGGTAAATACTCGCCTTGATCAATAATTTCTCGAAGCGTTTCAGGAAATTCCCGGACAGCTACTGTATCTGCACTTGCTGCCTTGACACTTACTTTTACATTGTGAAGGTTGGCTCTAGCCTCGAACTGATGAAACCAGCCAAGGCTGGCATTAAAAGATGCACAATCTGGGCTTCCCTGGTGGCGCAGTGGTTGAGAGTCTGCCTGCCGATGCAGGGAACACGGGTTTGTGACCCGGTCCGGGAAGATCCCACATGCCGCGGAGCGGCTGGGCCCGTGAGCCATGGCTGCTGAGCCTGCGTGTCCGGAGCCTATGCTCCGCAACGGGAGAGGCCACAACAGTGAGAGGCCCGCGTACCGCAAAAAAAAAAAAAAAAAAAAGATGCGCAATCTGATTCTTCACCGTGTTTCTTCAAGTCTTCATAAAGGCTTTTAGCTTTCTCTTGAGTCAGCATTAAACTGAGTGGGACTTGAGGCTGATACTGCATCCATACACTGAGAAGTTTCTCCATCTCCTCTATCACTTTTCCATGCTTCTTTGATATTACTGATATTGTCCACTTCATCGGCACAGCAGACTTTACACGTTCCATGATCTTGTCCTTGCTCTTTAGAATCATGCCAATGGTTGAACGATTCATGTTATAAGAATGAGCGATATCTACCATCTTTTCGCCTTGCTCCACTCTCTCAATTATTTTCACTTCTGTATCCATCGTTACCACTTGGCACTTCTTAGCAGTACCAGCTACACCACTGCTACTTTTACGCTTGCTTCCAGACATCCTGGGCTTGAAATAAAGATACTGTACTACGGTACTCTATACAGTACTGTACAGCCGGGGTCCCCAACCCCCAGACCAGTACTAGTCTGTGGCCTGTTAGGAACTGGGCTGCACAGCAGGAAGTGAGAGGCAGGAGAGCGAGCAAAGCTTCATCTGTATTTACAGCCACTTCCCATCGCTCACATTACCGCCTGAGCTCTGCCTCCTATCAGCATTATGGTGAGTTGTACAATTATTTCATTGTATATTACAATGTAATAATAATAGAAATAAAGTGCACAACACTTGAATCATCCCGAAACCACCACACCCCCAACCTTGGTCCATGGAAAAATTGTTTTCCACGAAACCAGTCCCTGGTGCCTAAAAAGTCGGGGACCACTGCTGTATAGTAAAGTACACAAAAGCACAACCACTTGTAGAGAACGCACGCACGTGACAACGTACACCAGACACGTGATCTTACATGACTGGACATGAAAATGCGCACTTGCATCTCTGAATGTTCTCAACTTGAAGGTTCGTATGTAGGGGAATTACTGTACACAAAACCAGAACCACTTCAAACTGACGAGATGGCTACAATTAAAAACAAAACAAAATCACAAGAGTTGGTGAGGATACGGAGAAACTGGAACCCCCCCCATACACTGATGATAGGAATACTAAAATGGTACAGATGCTGTGGAAAACAATTTGGCAGTTCCCCCAAGAGTAAAACACAGAATTATCATTAAGACTCAGCAATTCCACTCCTAGGTATATACTAATGCAAAGAAATGAAAGCAGGGACTCTAAACAGATATCTGAATGCCAATGTCCATAACAGCTTTATTCACAATAGCCAAAAGGTAAAAGAAACTCAAGTGTCCATCAAGAGGTGAATAGATAAACAAATGTCTATTCCAGGGATGGATTGGGAGTAAAGATTTCTTTAGGTACAGTCCCAAAGCACGATCTTTTTTTCAATTGATGAATTGGACTTCATCAAAATTAACAACTTATGCTCTTGGAAAGACACTGTTAAAAAAAAAAAAAGAAAAGAGAAGCCACAGACTGGGAGAAAATATTTACAATTCACATATCCATTAAAGGACTTGTAGCCAGAATCTATAAAGAACTCTTACAAGTCACTAACAAGAAAGCAAACAACATAACAAAATTTGAATGTGCAGAAGATCTGAACAGACACCTCACCAAAGAACATAAATATATGGATGACAAAAAAGCACATTAAAAGATGTTCAACATCCTTAGTCTGTGGGAAATGCAAATTAAAACTACAATGAGATACACACCTATTAGAATGTCTAAAATCCTTAAAATGACAACACCAAGTGTTGACAAGGATGGAGAGCAACTGAAAAGTTCATATGCTACAGAAGAGAATGTAAAATGGCCTAATGGTTTAAAAAACAGTTTGGCAGCTGCTTACAAAGTTAAACCTGTATCTATCATCTGATCCACTTGCTCCATTCCTAAGTAATCTACCCAAGAAAAATATAAGCATATAATTATACAAAGATTTGAGCCTAAATTTTCATAGCAGATTTGTTCTCAACAGCCAAAAACTGGAAACTCAAATGTCTATCAGTGGGTGAATGAATAAATAGTGTTATATCCATATAATAAATACCATTCAGCAATAAAAAGCAACAAACTACCGATACAACAACATGGGTAAACCTTAGAATATAATCTAAGAGAAGTCAGCCTCGTTCCCCTCCCCCTCCCCCCAAAAAGATTATATATTCCATGATACCATTATATAAAATTTTAGAAAATGCAAACTGATCTATAGTGACAGAAAACACATCATATCTAGGGGCTGGTTGGGAATGGAAGGGGCAGCTGGGAGGAATTACTAATGGGATGAGGAAACTTTGGGGAGTGATGGATATGTTCATTATTTTTATAATGATGGTGATTTCACATAGTCAAAATGTATTAAATTGTACATTTCAAGTATGTGAAGTTTATGGTATGTCAAGGATATTTTGATAAAGTTGTTTAAGAAAGTAGTAACTAAAGCAAAATGGTGCACACACGCACCCACACACAAAAAAACCGGCAGATGGTGAGGGGGAATGAACAACAGAACAGAACCCTTGTACCACATTTAAGGCTCAAGTCAAAGAAGAAACAGCCAGAAATTCACAAAGAAAAACAGGAGGAAATGGCGTCCTTGACATCAAGGGAAGAGAGCATTTCAAAGCGGCAGTGGTACACGCTCAGAAGTCAGGATAAGAATTGAGAACTAGACTTAATAACTGGCAAGCCACAGATGATCTTGGCTGGACCTGTTTCAGTGCAATGTGGAGCAAACGTCAGATTGCAACAGATTCAGGTATGAATGGTTATTGATTTTAATACTTAAATATGAGAACTTTGTTTTCATAGCTGCAATAGGAAGTTAATATCTCAGATTTGTGAATTAATTACTATTCTGTTTTGAATCACTACAGCCAATCTTGAAGGTCTCCAAAGTTCTATAATGTAATTTGAAATTTTGCTAAGATAGGACTTTGAATATTAGCTGTTTTGAGGATGTAGGATGAGTGTCCCGGGTAATAACTCAGCCTCTCAATGTGGCCTTGTATACTTGTCAGTAGCTCTTGTTGAGGGTAAAAACAGTCATTCAGATTTCCACCTTTTCCATACTCCAATTCAGAGAAAGGATGAAATGTTCTAGTGGAGTTTGTAATTAAGGATACCTATAAAGGTGTCGTGGAGGATATCTCTTGTGAATATTAAGGGCTCACTGTACTTACAGGAGAAGATTTTCAACAACCTGCCCCCCCCCGTAAGTATTAATTACCAATGTTTCATGTGTAAGAAAGAAAACCATTGCCTATAATAACCAGAATATAATTATCAATCAAAACATAAAATGTGCAGAGAAAAAGTTATGGCTTTAGAAATTTCTTTTTTTTTAAAAAAACATTGTTCCATAGAGAGATGAACTAGACTAAAAAGAGAAAGAGGAATCATGTTGCAATTTACATAAACTAAACATATTGGAAGGCAAAACCTAGATACATAACATAAACAAAGTTATTGAGATTCTGATGATAGAAACACTAAGCTAATCTAAGTGGTTGTACTTTCAACTGCTCTAAAAATATTTATTATTCCACCTCACCAGCAGAAAGAAAAGCTAAAAATAGTCATCTTTCTGTTATTTCATTCTTGCTGTCTTGGGGAAAGTGAAACTAAAGTACCTATCTACAAATGTCAGTCTTAAAATCTTTATTGAACATTTTGGTTTATTCAAAAAAACAAACAAAAACCTGGACAATAAGGTAATTTTTAAAAATATACCTGAAATTACCTAATTTTATCATTAGACTGCTCTACCACTGAAAAAGAAGGTTGCAGAGTATTTGTTTCCCCAATAAAAGGCATATACCGAACCATCAACGAACTTATACTGCTTTTGACTATCTATCTTTAATATGGTAAGTATTTTAAGCAAACAAAATATAATGACCTGAGAACACAGTCATAAAATATTAAGGTAAAAAAGGCAAGATATAAACTTGAAATGCACAGCCTAAGTAAATTTATTTATATATGTGTATATAGATGTATACACGCAATGAAAGATCAAAAGAAGCAGCAAAAACCCGTTTCTTTGTAACTTAAAAGTTTTTTCACATTGAGTATGCATTGCTTTTATAATAATTTGTTTTACATATCTTATATAGAAATCAATATAATATCACACATACACGTTAAACACACAGCTATGATGTTCTACTGCTAGATTTTAAGAATTCTCATGGTGGCAAATATTCCACAATATTTGCCTGGCTAAAGGCAAAAGTTCTTTGGGGGTACAACAAAAGCCACACATGAATTTTTCATGAAGCAGGAAAGAACACTGTAACATGCAATTCTGTTGGACTCTAGCTCTATAAAACCCTCTGATATCATTTTATCACACCCTAATTGTAGGTTCCTAATAAATTCATTTTCAGTAAGCTTACTATGCTTTTCATCATCTTTCTCCTCTGGAATTTAACTCTACCTGTCCTATTTATTTGTCTTTATAATTTCTCAGATAGTTTACTGAGTTAGTCAGCTGGTCTCCTGAAGAACTTAAATCGTTATGAGCCTATACAGACTCTTAAGTAACTTTAGAGCTAACAGTATGGTAAATATTATATCTGGCCTATCTATTCTTTCACAGCTGGCAGGCTATCAAGCTATTTTAAGTCCAGTGGGGTTAAGAAACAAGACTGCGTCAAACCAAGTCAGCCAGCTATGAACAAAGTCTGATGATCAATGTTTAAATGCAAAAATAGAAAAAGGAACAAGACTATAATTGGAAAGTTAGTTTTCTTTCTTTTGTAAAAATTTTTCATTTTCTTCTTTTTCTGATGTTGGCAATACAACCAAACCAAGTTAGAAAAACCCTAAAATTCTGCCACTTATAGCAGCTAAAAAACACTTTGGTATCCATTTTTCCAGGTATTTTCCCATATACACACACTGTGCATATGTACATCCATCAGTGTAATATACACAATGTTTCCCACAAAAATTGTTCTGAATACTTTTCTCACTTCAAAATGTGTAGTAAAAATCTTTCCATGTCAATAACCTATCTGTCATCATTTTAAGTGGCTACATGGTATTCTATTATATAAATATGCCATAATTTAACCAATCACCTATTGTTGGATATTTAGGTTGTTTTCAATATTTTCCTTTTATAAACTATGCCTTGATGAATCCTTTCCTCTCCCCCTGGGGGTGTGTGTTTGTATTTGTGTGATCTTTATTTCCTTAGGACATACTCTTAGAAAAGGAATGCGTGGGTCAAAAGATATACACATTTTTAAAGCTTTTGTACAAGTTGCCAAACTGCTTCCAGAAATGCTGTTCATTTGCATAAGTAAGTGGTATATGAGAGTTCCTTGCCAACACTGGGCACTAGATGAAAAACATCTTATTGTCTTAAATTTGCATTTCTTTGGCTACTCTATAAGTTAACTACTTTTCATACCCTTATTGGCTTTATGTTGTAAGGCACTCTAATCGTACCAGTCACATTTTAATTTTTTCTTTTGATGTTTCAAAACTGAGCAATGGGCAATGGGGCTTCCCTGGTGGCGCAGTGGTTGAGAGTCCGCCTGCCGATGCAGGGGACACAGGTTCGTGCCCCGGTCCAGGAAGATCCCACATGCCGCGGAGCAGCTAAGCCCGTGAGCCATGGCCACTGAGCCTGCGCGTCCAGAGCCTGTGCTCCGCAACGGGAGAGGCCACAACAGTGAGGCCCACGTACCGCAAAAAAAAAAAAAAAAACACACACACACACACAAAAACTGAGCAATGACTTGCTTTTAGTGACATAATGGTCACTGATGACCTAGATAACAGAAGTTTCTTTGTCATGGGTTAAGTGAAAACCTACTTGGAAAGGATTCATGAGAGAAAAGGGAGGAAAGAAATCAGAGACAGTGAATTGAAACACTCCTGGCAAGGAATTTTGTGGTGAAGGAAAAGAAAATGGGGGTATAGCTGGAAGGAAATTAGGAGAAAAGTAGTTTGTTTTTTAAGATGGGAAAGTTAGCACAAAATTATATATTAATGGAATGATCTAGTACACAGGCAAAAAATTGATGATGTACAAGAGAGAAGGAAGAATAAGCAATGTCCTTGAATAAGCAAGTGAATGGGATCTAACACACAAGTGTAAGGAATGGCCTTAGTCCAGAGACCAAAGAATTCATTCAGAGTCACGGAAAAAACATATATAGCATATGGTCAGAGACGTAGGTAGGTGTGGATAAAGTACTTATGGGATGGGAACTTTTAGAAGTTAACTTTTGGGGACTTCTCTGGTGGCACAGTGGTTAAGAATCCACCTGCCAATGCAGGGGATATGGGTTCGATCCCTGCTGCAGGAAGATCCTGATCCCTGCTGCGGGAAGATCCCACACGCCGTGGAGAAACTAGGCCTGTGCGCCACAACTATGGAGCCTGCGCTCTAGAGTCCGAGAGCCACAACTACTGAGCCCACATGCTGCAACTACTGAAGCCCACGTGCCCATGGGCCCACGCGGGCCCATGCTCCACGACAAGAGAAGCCACCGTAGTGAGAAGCCCGCGCACGGCAACGAAGAGTAGCCCCCGCTCACCACAACTAGAGAAAGGCCACACACAGCAACGAAGACCCAACACAGCCAAAAATAAAATTAAATTAAAAAAAAAAGAAGTTAACTTTTAACTGGTTCCATTTTCCTGGTGAAAAAGAAATAACAAGCACAGTCATCAACAAAGAGAGTGGAAAAATAGCTGTGTGTGAGAAAAAGTGTGTTGTGACAGAGTAAGATGAAATAGTCATTCAGTGAAGTGGAAAGAGTGTATGAACTAGGGTAACACTGTCTGATGGCTGGGTAAGATTAAACACTCCTGTGCACACACCAATTATTCTAACAGCCTTTCATATATTAAAGATTTGTAATATGGTCATATATTGTAAATATTTTCCCTTGGTTTATTTATTTTGCCATATAATGTAATAAAAAAAAGAGTCCTCACAATTCATGTTTTTCCTGAAGAAAAATTCCTCCCTAACTCCAGTATTATTTAAATATTTTTATGCAGTGTAATACATTATTTATGCATCTATTTAAATGCAACCTGTATTTCCCTCTGACATCACTATAGTTTCATTTTTAAGCATTTAAATCTTTAAACCATATTTTGATATTATTCTGACAAGTTGCAAGGCAGGTATTTAACTTTTTAATGGTTAATTAGGTACTCCTGAACAATTTAATGTCTAATTCATGCCACTAATTAGAAATTTCACTTTTGTTATTTTAAAATTATATTTCTACTTCATTAACTGCTTATTCAGGCATCAGTTCCACAGTTTCAATTATTATACATTTGTCATACATATAGACAGTATATTTTACATGTGGTATGTCATACATCTATTTTTCAGAATTCCTCTATTCTTATTTTTTCTTCTAAATTATACTGGCTATTTTAGTCATGCTACCTACCACATCCAACTTTCCCTCCTAGTTGAACCTTCCCAGCCCACACCTTCTACCAGGAAAGTAGCTATAGGCTGTTTTCTATACTGGACAGCCACTGATAGCAACAGGGAGCATAATTTTCCCAGGGGTGGCCTATCCACTGGGTAACCCATAAAATGACTATACCTGAAGGGATCCATCCATTAGCAACATATTTACTAAAATCAATTCAAACTAGCTTCTTCCAGGATTTGGAGTATGGAACATAAAGGGTCTCCAAGAGCTCTCTGTAGTCAGAGGCAAACAAACTAAATGCTTAGAAAGATATAGAGGTGCCATAGAGGGAGAGAATATACATAACCAGACAAAGAAAGTACATAATCATAACTTTCTAATTCTTATACAACCTTACAATAAACCTTTCTTAGGTGGCCTGAGGTATTACCCTTTCTTGCAATCTAAAAAACCTACAACACAAAGGAACTTTGGAAGTCATTTGATAAAGCTCTCTTTCTCTTCCCTTTACCTCCCTGTTAAATTGGATTTCTAATTACAACTACGCTAAATTTATTGAAAACAGACATCTTTCAAAGGACTGTGTCTTTCTAAATATTCAAGTCTTTGGGGAATCAAACATTTTTTCTTCTAATAAATCCTGTAAATTTGAAGAGTATTCCTTTGTATTTTTTCTTTTGTTGCTGTTGCATGAGATTATTCTTCAATTTTCTAACTAGTTCTTAGCAAACATAACAATATTTCTCATTATGTGGGCCGTGAGAATATACCATGAGATCTTCTAAAGGGAAAAGGCTTCCATGTTCAAAGAATTTTGGGAAGTTGTTGCATAAAACATATCCCACTTAGAGATTCATATAGTACATTATTATATTCAAAACCCTGAGAAATTCTGCAATAACAAAGCTTTTTTAAATTTAAGTTTCCAAAATTAATAGGACATGGTCAAAGAATACCTACTGACATCCCATGGAACCAGTATCCAAGGATCACATTTTGTAAAACAGTGGTATACAAGCTAGTAGACATTTCTTGTATTCAGCAGCTTCTATTCCCGCAACAGACGTTTTTATTTGTGACTTTACTTCCAGTCTCAGAATGGAGCATATGACCAAAGTCTAGGCTGAAAAGGGCACCCCATTCCCCTGAAGGGTTGACTGGTCAAGGGCGGCACATGGCATTTAAAGTAGTTCAATCATAGTGAACCTCAGGATCTTTTCCTGGGGATACGGGGACAAAGACTTTTTCTCTTTTGGGCTAGATCTGAATCTGGAAGTATTCCAGGAACTGCTGGGAACTACATACTGACTAAAAAAAATAAGACCAACAGAAAGAAAGCAGAGTCACAAAATAACATGAAACAGATTTGTTACACAAACATTCATTCAACAAATATTTATTGAGCACCTAACATGTATAAGACATTATTCTAGGTGCTTGGGATAATCAACGAAGAAGAAACCAAAACCTCTGCCCTTATGGGACTTACATTCTGACAGGAAAAGAAAGATAATAAATGATATCATAATAAAGTATGTCAGAAAGTGATAAACATTACAGAAAAAATAGCACAGGGTAATAGGGATTAGAAAGAATGAGGTGGAATTTTAAATAGGGTAGTCTGGGTAAGTCTTATTAAAAAAAATTAGTATTTTTGGCTTGAAGGAGGTGAAGGAGATAGCCATGTGAATATACTGGGAAGAGCATTCCAGGTAAAGAAAACACCCATGCCAAGGCCCCAAGATAAGAGCATACAGTGTATCTGAGGAACAGCAAGAAAGCCACTGTGGTTAGAGCCAAGTTAAAGAGAATACTAGTAAATAATAATACCGGACAGGTAATGAAGAGAGGGATAGATCATAGGATTTTGGATTTTACTCTGAGTCACATGAGAAGCCAACAGAGAGTCTTAAACAAAGAAGTAACGTGATTAAAAGAGTCACTTAATGGAATCACTCTGGCTACTAAACTGAAAATATTGTAAAGGAGGGAAATGTAGCAGCAGAAATCCATGTAATAATCCAGGTAAGAGATGATGGTGGCTCAGGTCAGGGTAGTGGCAGTGAAGGTTATGAGAAGCGGTCAGATTCGGGATATATTTTAAAGATAGAGTCAAAAGAATTTCTTAACTAATTGACTGGGGCATAATAAAAGAGCAGAATCCAGGATGACTCTAAAGATTTTAGCCTGAGCAACTAGGCAGATGGAAGATGCCCTTAACCAAGACGACAACTAGGGGTAGAATTTGTTTTAAAAGAAAGAACAAAAATTCATTACTGGACATATTAAGTTTGGGATAGACATCTGAATAGTGATTTTATATGGGCAGTTGGATGAGACTCTGGAACTCAGAGAGGACTTGGCTAAGATATAAATGTTATCTTGTCAAATAAATGTTATTTTGTCATATAAATGTTATAAATGTCATTAATGTTTAGTTACTATTTAAAGCCTTGAGACTAGATAAAATCACCAAAGAAATAAGGATAGCAAAGAGGTCTGGGAGAAGAAGAGAAACAAGAAAAGAAGAGTAGAAGACACATAGATGGCCAAGGGGCACAAGAAAAGATGTTCAAAATCACTAATTACTAGAGAAATGCAAATCAAAACTACAATGAGGTATCATCTCACACCGGTTAGCATAGCCATCATCAAAACATCTACAAAGAATAAATGCTGGAGAGGATGTGGAGAAAAGGGAACCCTCCTACAGTGTTGGTGGGAATGTAAACTGGTACAGCCACTATGGAGAACAGCATGGAGGTTCCTTAAAAAACTAAAAATAGAGCTACCATATGATCCAGCAATCCCACTCCTGGGCATATATCCGGAGAAAACCATACTTTGAAAAGATACATGCACCCCAATGTTCACTGCAGCATTATCTACAGTAGCCAAGACATGGAAGCAACCTAAATGTCCACTGACAGATGAATAGATAAAGAAGATGTGGTACATATATACCAAGCCATAAAAAAGAATGAAATAATGCCATTTGTAACAACATGGATGGACCTAGAGGTTATCATACTAAGTGAAGTAAGTCAGACAGAGAAAGACAAATATGATATCGCTTATATGTGGAATCTAAAAAAAATGGTACAAATGAACCTATTTACAAAACCAACAGAGTCACAGATATAGAAAACAAACTAATGGTTACCAAGAGGAAAGGGGTGGGGGATAAACTGGGAGATTGGGACTGACATATACACACTACTATCTACAAAAGATAACTAATAAGAACCTACTGTACAGCACAGGGAACTCTATTCAGTGCTCTGTAATGACCTATATGGGAATGGAGTCTAAAAGAGAGTGAATATATGTGTATGTACAGCTGATTCACTTTGCTGTACAGCAGAAACTAACACAACATTGTCAATCAACTATACTAAAATTTAAAAAACTATTTAGAAAAGAAGTGTAAGAAGAAATGACCAGCAAGATGTAAGGAAAACCAAGAGAGAGAGAGTTGTGTCCTGGAATACTTTGTCCAGTGACAAAGCGCTGCAAGTAGGAGAACCTGATTAACTGTGTCAAATGCTGCTAACAGATCAAGTGAGCTGGGGACTGAGAAGGGACCATGGGCTTTGGCATCAAAGATCTTCCTGACAAAGGAAGTTTCAGTGAAGTGATTGGAACAAAAGCATGACTGGAGTGAACTTACAGGAGAATGGAAAGTGAGGAACCGGAGACAGAGACTACAGAAGACTTGTTCGTGGAATTTTGCCACAATAAGGAGCAAAGCAATGGGGGTAGAGGTTCACAGGGGAAGAGTAGAGGGATAAGAAAAGGATCAAGTGATGTCATTGAGCTGAGCATCAAGCCTCTTATTCTTTGGTTATATAAACTAATGGATTAGTTTTTACATTTATGCCCAGTTTTAGGTGGATTTTTCTATCATTTGTAGTAAAAAGAATACTGATTTTTTCCCCCACAATAACCTTTAATTAGCTCTCACGCTGAACTCAATTAGTTCTAATAGCTCCTCACAGTTGATTTTCTAGTAGTTTTCTTGTAGAAGAGTTTCTTGTATTTATATTAAAAAAGAGTTCTTGTATAAAAGTAGCTAGAAGTTTCTAGCTACACTACTACTCTTCGCTAGAAAGGGAAATTACTTTAAATAATGTTTCAGTAACCACCTGGTAGTACAGACTGAAACACATGACTGTGCACTTAGTTTTTTCTTAAATATGTATTTTCTCCAGTAAGTATAAGCATTAAATGTTTATCATGGACTTTTTTTCTTGTTTATAAATGTTGGTCACTTTGTCATCATACATTACTATTAGCTGTATAACTGCATTTAGATATAGTTTAACAGCCATTTTCAAATTCATTCTACACTATCCTTTCTTAAGTAGAAGGGTAAAATATTAAAATTTAAGTAGCAACCTAAATTCATGAACCCAGAAAAGGCTCCAAGGACTATAATTATCTAGTGTAAATATTAGGCATTTAATAACATTTACCCATAACTAATTTTATGTTTACAACAAACTAGAAATGCCAGGCATTTGGGTAAATACTGATTTATACTCTTGAAATATACTGCTTAAGAGAACTCAGTCTTACAAACTATTATGTTTACTTTCCCGCAGGAAGAAATGGAATTTCCTTCTGATAAGGATTAAGAGGACTCATGAGGTGAAGGTTGCGGCAAGTGAGCCCATACCCAAGCATATTTGCTGTGAACAGTGATCAAAGGGAAACCAGCTGTAAGTCAATGGATAATTCCTGACAAATACTTAAATTACAAATAAGCAAACATGTACAAATAGCTACTACTATCCTGGACTCTCATCCCTAAGCAGAGAACCTATAGGTTCAAAAGTAGAAATATCATGAGTATCAAGGTTAATTTACAGATCAGATTGTTTTCTTATTTCACAGACAACATTAGAAAGAAAATGGAGGGGTTTTGTGGAGATTAAGAGGTACATCTGCAGGCCTGGAAAAAATGCCACAGTAGGGAGCTAAAGACACTAGACACCTAAGAATAAGGCAGGAGGAGGTGGGAGAAGCATGAAGAAAGACAAATGGGAAGATGCCAAAGACAATTTTCCACTGAAATTTGGCCTGGGCCAGTTTTGCACACGAGTAAGAGAATAGTTTCTTCCTGTTCCTCAAGTTCACCTTCTTGTACCACAAAACCCTCCATTCAGAAAATCTAGAAGGCCTAGAAGCAAAGGTTATTTTCCTCATGGGCACAGAAACAGGTGTTTAACCATCATTTTTAGCCTTGATGGGAAAGGGGAGTACAAATACTTTAATATCTCTAATGTACACATTCTCATTTCTTTCTCTTATTCTTTTGAACTCTGGGTGCAAATGAATGCACTCTGTCTCTTACACACAGATATTCTTGTATGCAAATGTATGTATATTCAAACTAGAGTATTTAAAAAAAAATCAAACGGAAAAATAAGTATCACCTTTAATTGAATCAGTATCTAAACTGTAGTTTGCCATATAGCAGAAAAAGTATGCTTTGCAATGACCTTCAGTTGAAGAACTGAATTAGACTGATAATTATCATTTTTTAAAGGGCAAAATGTTTAACTGTGTGAGGTGGTTTCTTAGGTATCAAAAAAAAATTGTCTATCCTCTAATTTTATATATTAATAGAAAATCTAATATATGTAGGACAATAAGAGATACAACAAACTACTATCATTAAGAACTATAATTTCATTTTGTAAAAGTTAAAACACATTTCAGAAGTTACTTTAAAAGCATAATGGGGGTAAAAGTAGAGGTGAAATGCTAGATTGGGGAGCAAAGAAGAAGTAAGCTGCAGACAAAGACTGATATAGATTACTCATTAGGTAGTAAAAGCTCCAGCATTTTAATTCTCGTCACACTAAGTTAAATGTCATTCTCCAGTCTTCTGATTTAGCAAATCCAGATCTTACGGTGGGAAGGTGAGAATTAACATGAAAAAAATCATCACATATATGAATACAATTTTGGCTTTAAACTGACTCAAAAGCACACCAAAATCTACACAAGCATAAGCAAGTTATACACAAACACATAAATACACACATATGACCTTATTTACTTTATCTAAAAGTAACCATGGGGGACTTCGCTTGTGGCACCGTGGTTAAGAATCCAGTTGCTAATGCAGGGGACACAGGTTTGATCCCTGGTCCGGGAAGATCCCACATGCTGTGGAGCAACTAAGCTCGTGTGCCACAACTACTGAGCCTGCACTCTAGAGCCCACGAGCCACAACTACTGAGCCCACATGCCACAACTACTGAAGCCTACATGCCTAGAGCCTGTGCTCCACAACAAGAGAAGCCACCGCAACAAGAAGCCCGTGCACCGCAACAAAGAGTAGCCCCTGGTTGTCACAACTAGAGAAAGCCCACGCGCAGCAACAAAGACCCAACACAGCCAAAAATAAAAATCATTTAAAAATTTTTTAAAAAATAAAAATAAATAAATAAAAGTAACCATGGGATGAATTCTAAAGAAATTTCAGCCTTAAGCAGAAATACAAGTTACAGCATCAAGGCTATCTGTTAAAGAATGTATTATTTCTATTAAAAAGGAAGTAACAATTCACATCTTAGGTGAACTTGAAAATATGAATTTCCTAATCTGCTTAATGGATAAAACTATAATTTAATATGTTAGATATTGTTATAACTCCACTCTTTTGGTTGAGTTTTAACTAAATTCACAATATATTCATCAGATTTTCTAATCCCCACTCAACCTACTTTGATTTGAAAGACTGCTTGTTAGCTTTTGGATTCTATAGAGACCTCTCAAAATCTGAAATAAACCACTAAAGTGAATGTCTGTTTCTCCATTTGACAGCAATTCTTTCATAACCATAACTATTGAATCTATTAAGATTTCTACTCTTATCATGCAATGAGGGAAAATGCTTCTTCTGTCAATGACTCTCACGTAAGCTTTAATTGTTAATATAAACTTTGAGCAAAACAGCCATCAACATATTTCTGATAAAATAAATCAATGAATAAATTAACGAGGGGAAAGGAGAGGCAAGACACATTGATTACACTGAAAACTTAACAATGTTGGTAAGAAAATTTAGGTTTAAATGTGTTTGGTAAACTTTAACTAGTAACTACTTAAGGAAACAAAGATGGCAGAACAAAGACCAAATATAACAATGACAACATAAAAATGAGAATATATTACATTTTTAGATTGAGTTTTTTTAAAAGCCAGCTAAATGCTTGCTATGTATAAGAGCAAAAACTGCCACACTGAGATACCACTTCATACCCACTAGGTTCCCTATAATCAAAAAGAGAGTAACAAGTGCTAGCAAGGATGTGGAGAAACAGGAACCCTCGTGTATCACTGGTGAGAATGTAAAATGGTACAACTGCTTTGGAAAACACTCTGGCAGTTCTTCAAAGTTTAGACAGAGTCACCATAAGACCCAGCAATTCTGCTCCAAGATATATAACCAAGAGAACTGAAAATACATATCCATACAAAAACATGTATATGAATATTTGTAAGCATTATTCATAATACCAAAAAAGTGGAAACAACCCAAATGTTCATCAACTGATGAATGGACTTTAAAAATGTGGTATACCCGGGCTTCCCTGGTGGCGCGGTGGTTGGGGGTCCGCCTGCCGATGCAGGGGACACGGGTTCGTGCCCCGGTCCGGGAAGATCCCACGTGCCGCGGAGCGGCTGGGCCCGTGAGCCATGGCCACTGAGCCTGCGCGTCCGGAGCCTATGCTCCGCAATGGGAGAGGCCACAATAGTGAGAGGCCCGCGTAACGCAAAAAAAAAAAAAAAAAATGTGGTACACCCATACAATGGAGTATTATTTTGCCATAAAAAGGAATGAAGTACTGATACACGCTATAACATAAATAAACCTTGAAAACATTATCCAAAATAGGCAAATCCATAAAGACAGAAACTGCATTAGTAGTTCCAGGGGCTGGGGAGCTGGGACTGGAAAGTGACTGATAATGAGTACAAGGTCTCTTTTTGGGGTGATGAAAATGTTCTAACATTGACAGTGGTGATGGTTGCACGACTCTATGAATATACTGAAACCAATGAATTGTACCCTTTAAAAGAGTAAATTTTATAGTATGTAAATTATATATCAATAAAGCTGTTATTTAAAACACACAGAACATCCTAAAATAAAATGCCACAAGAGGTTGAAAAAAACAAAGAACATAGCTTTTATCAGGCAAATGCTAACAATAAGGAAGCTTAAAAAAGAATTATAACACAAAACAAGGTAATTTTTTTCTTTTTTTTTTGTGGTACGCGGGCCTCTCACTGTTGTGGCCTCTTCCGTTGCGGAGCACAGGCTCCGGACGCGTAGGCTCAGCGGCCAAGGCTCATGGGCCCAGTCGCTCCGCGGCATGCAGGATCTTCCCAGACCGGGGCACGAACCCATGTCCCCTGCATCAGCAGGCGGACTCTCAACCACTGCGCCACCAGGGAAGTGCAAAACAAGGTAACTTTATGAGGAAAAGTCTGAAAGCAGGTGGGAAAAAAAATCAGTTTATCTTGAGACTTTCACCCTAAGATTAAAAACAAAGGATGGTAATTCTCACCACCAGTATTCAACACTCTGTTGGAATCCCAACCAGTTAAATATAAGATAATGGCATAGAAAATGGTAAAAGAAATAAAACTATCCCTATTTCCAGATGACATTGTAATCTATGTAGAAAATTCCAAAAAATTTACAAAAGTCTTCCTAGAACTAAGAAATGAGTTCATCAAGGTCACAAGATACAAAATCAACAACAAAAAAAAACAACTGTACCTGTATATACTAACAAACACATGAAAATCAAAATTTAAAATACAATAACATCTGTAATCACTCAAGAGAGTGAAATACTTACGTATAGCTCTAATAAACATGTGCAAGACTTGCATACTGAAAACTACAAAATGCTGATGAACAAAATAAAACTAAATGGAAAGATATACCATGTTCATATATTGGAAGACTCAACAGAAAAACTTTTTTTTTTTTTAACATCTTTATTGGAGTATAATTGCTTTACAGTGGTGTGTTAGTTTCTGCTTTATAACAAGGTGAATCAGCTATACAAATACATATATCCCTATATCTCTTTCCTCTTGCATCTCCCTCCCACCCTCCCTATCCCACCCCTCTAGGTGGTCACAAAGCACGGAGCTAGAAAAACTATTAATTATCCCTAAACTGATTTGGAGGTTTAATTCAATTCCTATCAAAATCTCAGTAGGTTTTTTTGGTAGAGATAGACAAGATAATGTTAAAATTTGTATGGAAAGGCAAAGAAACTAGAATAGCTAAAATAATTTTTAAACAAAAGAATAAAGTTAGAGAAATTACTCTACCCAATTTTACGACATTATATAGCTAGTAACCAAGATCTTGTGATATAAGTGGGAGACAGACTACAGATCAGTGGAACAAAGGACCTAGAGAAAGACCCATACAAATAAGGACAACTGATTTTTGACAAAGGTGAAAAAGCAATTCAATGGAGGAAGGATAGCCTTTTTAAACAAATGGTACTGCAGTAGTCAGACACCTATAAATGAACCTGAACCTAAACCTCACCTTATATAAATAAGGTAACAACAAGTGGGTCATAGATTTAAATGTAAAACATAAAAATATAAACCTTTTAGAAAAAAACAAAGGAGAAAATCTTTCAGATCTAGGGTTGGGCAAAGAGTTCTTAGACGTGACATCAAAAGCACAATCTATAAAAGAAAAAAATATTTAATTTTGCTTTGCAGAAGACCCCATTAAGAGAATTAAAAAAAAAAAAACTACAAAATTGGAGAAAATATTTGCAAACCACATACCCAACAAAGGACTAGTATCTAGCATATATAAAGAACTCTGAAAGCTCAATAGTAAAACACAAAATAACAAAAACGAAAACCCAAATACTCCAGTTAGAAAATGGACAAAAGTTATGAAGAGGAAATTCACCAAAGAAGATATTCAGATGCCAAATAAGCAAATAAAATGATGCTCAATATTATTAGCCATTAAGGCAATGCAAATTAAAACCACGAGATATCACTGCACATCTATCAGAATGGCTAAAATAAAAAATAATAATACCAAATGCTAGCAAGGATGCAGAGAAACTGGATCACTTATACATGGCCAGCAGAAATGCAAAATGGTATAGTTATTGTAGAAAATAATTTTGCAGTTCCTTTTAAAACTAAAAATGAACTTACCATATGGCTCAGCAATTGAACGCTTGGGCATTTATCTCAGAGAAAGGAAAACTTATTTCCACACAGACACTTGTATATGAATGGTCACAGCAACTTTATGCATAACAGCCAAACACTGAAAACTATCTAAATGTCCTTCAGTACATAAAATGGCTAATAAACAGTATATCATACAATGGAATACATCCCAGCAATAAAAAAGAACTACTGATAAACACAAAAACTTAGATAAACCTCAAAGAAATTATGCTGAGTGAAAAAAGCCAATCTTCAGAGGATACAAGGCATGACTTTTTTTTTTTAATATAATATTGCTGAAATAATTTAGAGATAGAGTACTGATTAGTGGTTGTCAGGGACTAGGAACAGGGCAGGAGGGTAAGTGAGGCTATGAAAGGGTAGCAAGAGGTGGTCTTATGGAGTTAGTAAATTGATTGTGGTGGTGGTCACATGAAGCTACCATGTGATAAAATTGCAGAGAGGTATACACACACAAAGAGTGCATAAGTAACTGATATAATCTGAATAAGCCCTATGAATTGTACCAATGTTAATTTTCTGGTTATGATATTGCACTAAAGTTAGAAAAAATGCTAACAATGGGGAGGCTGGGTGAAGGGTATACGGATGATCCTTACTGAAGACTTCTTCGCAACTCCCTATGAATCTATAATTATTTCAAAAATCAGATGTTTTTTAAAAAAGAAACACAATCTATACCCTGGAAGAAAATATTTCCAAATCATGTATCTAAGGACTAGTATCTAGAATATATGTTGCAACTCTTAAAATTCAACACTATAAAAACAAACACTGCAATTTAAAAATGTGAAAGACATCCACAGATATTTCAGCAGGGAGGCTACAGAGACAGCAAACACATCATTTTAGCCATTAGGGAAATGCAAACTAGAACACAAGGAGATATCATTACATACCTATTTAAACATCTAAAATAAAAAGCGACAATAACAAATATGCTTGCAAGGATGCAGAAAAACTG
Source organism: Globicephala melas (assembly GCF_963455315.2). NCBI lineage: Eukaryota > Metazoa > Chordata > Mammalia > Artiodactyla > Delphinidae > Globicephala > Globicephala melas. The sequence continues at coordinate 66,018,415 of NC_083315.2, forward strand.
GGTCTCTCATACACTGCCAGTAGAAATGTAAAATGGCATAGACACTGGAAAACTGTTTGGTGTTTTCTCAAAAAACTGAACACACACTTACACTTATGACTCAGAAATCTCACTATTGGGCATGTATCCAGAAAAAAAGGAAACTTATGTCCATACAAAAACCTGTACGTGAAAAAGAAAAAAGAAACAAAACCCCTGCACATGAGTGCTTATAACAATATTATTTGTGATAAACAAAAACTGGAAAATACTAAAGCACCCTTCAACAGGTGAAAAGGTAGAAAAACTGTGACACATGCATACCATGAAATACTACTTCGCAATAAAAAGGAATGGAATGCAAATTTCCAACACCAATCATAAGTAAAGTCAAAAGATATCACACTAGAAAAAACAGCTGCAATTTATATCATGAAAGTGCTAAATTCCTTAATTCTACAAATCAGAGAAAAGTCTTATAAACCAATTTTTAAATGGGCAAAGTTCACAAAACAATTCAAAGAAAAAGAAATACAACCATCTCAAATAGACTTCACCATCACTCTTAAGAGAAATGCAAGTAAACACTATAATGAGTTACAAATATTCATCTAATAATTTGAAATGATCAAAAAGTTTAATAACACAGCATTGCTGAGGCATAAGGAAAAAAACTCTCTCAACATAGCCGCTAGGATTATGAATTCGCACAAACCTTCTCTGGAGGGAAATTTGGCAACATCTATCAAAATTTTAAACACACATTCTACTTCTAGGAATTTATCTTACAGAAACATTGGATATATTTAGACATGTGCATAGGGATATATATCACAGGACAATCTCTGTAACACAGTTTTAATAGCAGGAAACTATCTAAATGTCAATCAACAGGAGAATATTTAATAAAGCACACTCCAATCAACTACATACTAAGTAGATGCTAAAAAAAGAATGAGGCAAATATGAGGATGAGAACTTTCTGGAATGACATAGAAGGAACTGAAAACAACACCTCTGGTTGAAATAAAAGTAGGAGAGGGACTGCCTTTTCACTATAAACTCTTGTAACTTTTGACTTTTGTATTAAGTAAAAATGTATTAAAATGCATTTTAATTACAATAAAAAATTAAATATAATAATCACATGTTAGTGCAGAATATATAAACAGATCAGGAGAACAGAATAAGGTCTGGAAGAATATTCATTCAAAATAAGTTTTGGAGAAAATAAGAGCCTTACTCTCATATAAATAAAAATAAAATCAAGAACTGATGCAAAAAAACCCATGAATGTCAAATAGAAAATGTAGGCACTTGCAATTTACTCATCTAGACACAGGATAGGTCATCAAAAATCAGAAGACAAAATCCATAAGTCACACTGTTTAATATAGGAAAAGCAATCAATATAATAAAAAACAAAAACCACAGAGACATCTCAACAGAGAAAAAAGCATTTAAACAAATTCCAACATACTTTCATGATTTTTAAAAATTCAAAAAAAAGAATATCTATGAAAAAAATTCCACAGCTAACATCATACTCAATGGTAAAAGACTAGATGCCTTCCCTCTAAAGAGCAAGATTAAGAATGTCCACTCTTCAAATTCAATAGCACATGAAAAGGATTATACACCATGACCTAGTGGGGTTTATCATGAAATGCTAGGATTAAAATATGACAATTACTCAATGTAAAATACCACATTAAAAGAAGAGAAAAAACCAAAACACGTGACCATCTCATTTGATGCAGAAAATGCACCTGACAAAATTCAATACCCTTTCATGATAAAAATACTCAATAAACTGAAACTAGAAGGAAACTATCTCAACATAATTAAGACCATATACGAAAAACCCACAGCTAACATCATACTGAATGGTAAAAGATTGAAAGCTTTTCCTCTGAGATCAGGAACAAAGTAACTTTCTATTCAACACATCATACTATAAGTCCTAGCCAGAGCACTTAGGTAAGAAAAAGAAATAAAGCGAGGTAAAATTATCTCTGTTCACAGACGACATAACATATATGTAGAAAACCTTAAAGATTCCACAAAAAACTAGTAAACAAATTCAGGAATGCTGCAGAACACAAAATTAACACTCAAAAATCAGTTGAATTTCTATACACTAACAGTGACCAATCTGAAAAGGAAATTAAGAAAATAATCCGATTTTCTATTATAGCATCAAAAAGGATAAAATACTTAGGAATAAACTTAACCAAGGAGCAAAAGACTTAACATGCTGAAAATTACAAAGCATTGCTGAAAGAAACTAACACAAATAAATGGAAACACATCCAGTGCTCATGGATGGGAAGACTTAATATTGTTAAAAAATGTCCATATTACCCAAAGTGATCTGCAGATTCAATATAAGCCATATCAAAATCCCAATAGCATTTTCTGCAGAAATCGGAAAAAATCATCTTAAAATTCATCTGGAACTGAAAGGGACTCTGAGCACCCAAACAATCTTGGGAAAAAAAAAGTCAGAGGTCTCATATTTCCTGATATCAAAACACATAACAAAGCTATAGTAATCAAAAAAATAAGGTACAAACAAAAAACAATGTGGTACTAACATAAAGATACATAGATCAAGGGAACAGAAAAGAGCCCAGAAATAAACCATTGCACATAGGGTCAAATGATCTTTACAAGGGTACTAACACTACACAATGGGGAAAGAATAGTCTCTTCAACAAATTGTGTTAGAGAATCTGGATATCCACACACAAAATAACAAGGTTGGACCATTCCTTTACAGCATACATAAACATTAACTCAAAATGAATTAAAGACCTGGAACTATAAGGCTTCTCGAAAAAAATATAGGGGAGACACTTCATGATACTGCATTTGGTAATGATTTCTTAGAGATGACACCAAAAGCACAGGCAACAAAAGCAAAAACAGACACTTGAGGCTACATCAAACTTAAAAACATATTCACATAATGGAAACAACAGAGTGAAAAGGCAATCTATGGAATGGCAGAAAATATTTAGAAATCATATCTGATCGGTGTCTTCTTTGTTTGTTTTAATTAATTTATTTTTGGCTGTGTTGGGTCTTCATTCCTGCACGCAGGCTTTCTCTAGTTGCGGTGAGTGGGGGCTACTCTTTGTTGCGGTGTGTGGGCTTCTCATTGAAGTGGCTTCTCTTGTTGTGAAGCACGGACTCTAGGCATGGGGGCTTCAGTAGTTGTGGCACGCAGGCTCAGTAGTTGTGGCACAGGGGCTTAGTTGCTCCACAGCATGTGGAATCTTCCCGGACCAGGGCTCGAACCCGTGTCCCCTGCATTGGCAGGCGGATTCTTAACCACTGCGCCACCAGGGAAGTCCTGATCACGGTTTAATATTCAGAATAAATTAAAAATACCTACAACTCAACAACAGAAAAACAAATAACCCAATTAAAAAAATGGGCAAAGGACCTGAATAGAGATTTCTCCAAAGATATACAAATGGCCAACAAATACATGAATAGATGCTCAACATCATGAATCATCAGAGAAATGCAAATCAAAAGCACAAAAAGATATTACTTCATAACCATTAGGATACCCACCATAAAAAAAAAACAAAAACAGAATATAAGGGTTGGAGAGAATGTGGAGAATCTGGAACCCCCTGTACACTGTTAGTGGGAATGTTAAATGGCATACCCATTATGGAAAACATCGCTGTATCACGTACGGTGGTTCCTCAAAAAATTAAAAATGGAACTACCATACGATCCAACACTCTCACTTTTGGACATAAATCTGAACGAACTGAAAACAGGATCTCAGCTATTTGCACAATCATGTTCATAGCAGCATTACTCACAACAATCGAGAGGTGGAAGCAACCTAAATGTCCATCCAGGTGAATGGTTAACCAAATGTAGTACACGCATAAAACAGAATATTAATTAGCCTTAAAAAGGAAGGAAATTCTGTCACACACTACAATACAGATGAAACTTAAGGGCACTGTGTTAAAGGAAATAAGTCAGTCACAAAAAGATAAGTACTGTATAATTCCACTTATATGAAGTACTTAAGTAGTTAAATTCTTAGAAATGAAAGTGCAGTGGTGGTCACCAGGCGCTGGGGGGAAGGAGAAATGGGGAGTTGTTTTTTGGGTATAGAGTTTCAGGTTTTTGTTTTTCGGGTTTTTTAACATCTTTATTGGAGTATAATTGCTTTACAATGGTGTGTTAGTTTCTGCTTTATAACAAAGTGAATCAGCCATACATATACATATATCCCCATATCTCCTTCCTCTTGCATCTCCCTCCCACCCTCCCTATCCCACCCCTCTAGGCGGTCACAAAGCACCGAGCTGATCTCCCTGTGCTATGCAGCTGCTTCCCACTAGCTATCTATTTTACATTTGGTAGTGTATATATGTCCATACCACTCTCTCACTTCGTCCCAGCTTACCCTTCCCCCTCCTTGTGTCCTCAAGCCCATTCTCTATGTCTGCGTCTTTGTTTTTTTCTTTGTTTTTTGGTTTTTGCTGTACGCGGGCCTCTCCCTGCTGTGGCCTCTCCCGTTGCGGAGCACAGGCTCCGCACGCGCAGGCCCAGCGGCCATGGCCCACGGGCCCAGCCACTCCGCGGCACGTGGGATCCTCCCGGACCGAGGCACAAACCCGCGTCCCCTGCATCGGCAGGCGTACTCCCAACCACTGCGCCACCAGGGAAGCCCTATGTCTGCGTCTTTAAGATAAAAAAGTTCTAGAGGTCTGTTGCACAATATTAATATACTTAACAATACTGAAATGTACACTTAAAAATGGTTAAAAGAGAAATATTTTTACCACAACTTAAAAAAACTTTTAAGGAAATCAGACATATCCCACTAAAAATAATTATATACCAACCTGCAAAAGAATGAAGTACTGATGCATGCTGTAACATGGGTGAACCTTAAAAACATTATGCAAGTGAAAGCCAGTCACAACAAGGCCATATATTATATGATTTCATTAATATGAAATAGCCAGAATAGGCAAATTCATAGAGACAGAAAGACAATTAATGGTTTTCAGGGGCTGGGAGGAGGGGCAAATGGGAGCGACTGCTAATCAGTATGGTGTTTCTTTTGGGGGTGATGAAATTTTTTTCATTAAATAGTAGTGATGGGTACACAACTCCATGAATATACTAAAAACCATTGAATTGTATGCTTTAACAGGGTGAAGCTGTTACTTGAAAAATCCGAACACCATAAAAGTAGTAACAGAGTTGACAGCTTTTTTCAACTTCTGTGTAATGAAAGATATTAGAAATTACATAATAAGATCTGTAACAGACCAAGATAAAATACTTACAACACATAATAGAGGGCTGGCTAATATGCAGTACATACAAAGTACAAACCAATAAAAAAAAGCAATATAGAGACTAGAAAAATGAGCAAAGAATATAAACAAGCAATTCATGGATGACAAATGGTTAATAATCATTAAAATGTTTGGCTTCAGCAGTAAGCAAAAATATATAAATTAAAACAAGATGGTTTTCATTTTATCAGTTTATAAAAATCATTTAAAGTATTGATAAAACTGTGGATAATAGGCACTTTCATAACAATGTTGTTGGTCGGAGTGCAAACTCTTTTGGGGGGCAGGGGATGAAATTTGATAGCAAATTAGAAGTATGCATATCCTTTGACCTAGCAAAATTATTTTTTTAAATTTTTAAAAAATAGTCACATAATTACAAAAATATATACTCATCTATAAGGATGTTTGCTGGAAGAGGAGCAAAAAATAGAAACAACCCATACGTTCATGGAAAGGAGAAAACTTAAGTTTACGACTATACTATGATACATTCTGTAGGAGTTCAAAGAAATAACATGATCTACGTGAGAAAGTTTTTATAATGTACTATGATGTTAAATACAATTCAGAAGATCTGGAGTGTGGAAAATCTCTATTTTTTATAAGCACCCTCAGTAATTCTGACTCAATTACTCCACAAGACAAAAATGTTAAATTCACGCTCCCTGGTAAATATAATCTCTTTGATTTTTATCCTTAGGTTATACCTTTTAGTTTACTTTCCCTTGTGTTTTCTAAGATGAACTATGTATGTTTGACTCCTCTACTAGATCATGAACTCCTTGAATAACCATGTCTTATTTTTTCTCAGAAACCAGAATGATACTTGGCACAAAAAGGAACTTAATAAATATTAGTTAAATGAATAAATTTTTTAAAAATCAAAAATATTATACTTTTGTATCTATGTTGTCTAAAACATTGGGAGGAATGGATGGAGAAGACTGTACTTTCATGACCCTGGGTATTTACATAAAAATGAAAACATGCTTTATTATGATCTTTGTTCTTTTGGAACGTTTTACAGTGGCTTGATCCATATGGAAAGGATAAAAATGAGCAAAAAAAAAGAACTAAAGAAAAAATAACCAATAAAATAATTCTCTGTAACTTCATTTTATATTTCTCTTTTATTTATGTAATTTTAGAAGAACTTTAAACTTTTTACTTATAATTTTTTCCCTATTGTTTTTGAGGAGTCTTAGAATCTTCATCTTATTTTTAAGGTCTCTTTATATCTTATAAAATACCATAAATTGGGCTTCCCTGGTGGCGCAGTATGAGAGTCCGCCTGCCGATGCAGGGGACACGGGTTCGTGCCCCGGTCCGGGAGGATTCCACACACCGTGGAGCAGCTAGGCCCGTGAGCCATGGCCACTGAGCCTGAGCGTCCGGAGCCTGTGCTCCGCAACGGGAGAGGGTCACAGCAGTGAGAGGCCCGCGTACCGCAAAAAAAAAAAAAAAAAAAATTTTCTTTAAGGCAAACAAGGTTTTGCTCCCCACAAATATCAGAAAATCAGGGAGATTTTGAGATTAACTACACATACTTGTCATTTCAACAGAATGAATTTAGCAAACACCTGAAATCTACACTGGGTTGAAAAAAACTTAATTCCTCTTAAAGATACTTAGGTATTGAGTTATGAAGGGTCTATAATTTTAACACCTTAAAAAAAAATTCTAGGACTTCACTGGTGGTGCAATGGTGCCTGCCAATGCAGGGGACACGGGTTCAAGCCCTGGTCCGGGAAGATCCCACATGCTGTGGAGCAACTAAGCCCATGCATCACAACTACTGAGCCTGCACTCTAGAGCCCGCAAGCCACAACTACTGAAGCCCGCGTGCCTAGAGCCATGCTCTGCAATAAGAGAAGTCGCCACAATGAGAAGCCCGCTCGCCGCAACTAGAGAAAGCCCACTCACTGCAACGAAGACCCAACGCAGCCAAACAATAAATAAATATATTTTTTAAAAAAATTCTAGTGACCGAGATCTAGAGGTGCTAAATCAGAATTCCTCACATGTACTGTGAATTTCACACAGGTCCAAACTGATCTATTGAAATAAAACTCCATTTACAGTATGTACTGGCAAAAATTATCATGTAAAATTAAAATGTCAAACCCTCTTTCAATGTATGTATGAAATACAAAAGACCTTCAGTAGTTCTCCATACAGTAAATTTCAACACAGTGATCCCACCTGTAGACCCAATGAATTCTACTGGGAAAAAAAAAAAAAAAGACTTCACTAAATAAAAATGAGAGCAAAAGATGTTATAAAATTGCAAAATTATTTTAAAGAACAATTTTTAAAATACTTTCATTTATTTTTAATATATTATGCTATACAGGAGCATTGGCTTTGGAAGCAAACTTACTTATTTTCAAATCCTGACACCTTCCCCGCATCTCTGTGAATTACCTTCTTCAGATCTCAGCTACTACCACTTTCATAAAATTTAGGCTATTGGTCTAACCGTCCAAAGCTGTTTGGAGGCTTAAGTGAGATAACAGATATAAAACTCCTAGCTTAATGCTTATCAGAGTAGATAATAATTTTTAGTTGTGTATCTAATTTCTCTCCTCATGTATTAAAGACTTTATAATAATTTTAACTGATCCTTAAAATATTCTCTATAGTAAATATATCAGTTTAATTAAATGTTATTCTATAATTGGATATTTAAGTTATTTCTAAGTTTTATACTGGAAATAATGGTGCAATGAATATTCTTAGGCTTTGAGTTTCCAAAGGTGGAACTAATAGATCAAAAAGTATTTTTAAGCTCTTGCTGCATATTGCCAAAATGTACTCTCAAAGAGCTGTATTATAGTTTATGTTGCTACCAGCAATGAACATAACATTTTAACACATCTCACGGATACTATATAGAAATTCACATATATTTTAATGTAAGCTATAGACAAGATTTAAAACCTCATTATTGACTTAACTTTGAATTTTGGTTAAGAACTAGTGAAGTTCAGTGTCTTTTCATGTTTCCTAGCTGCACTTCCCCTTTAATAATTTACATTTTCATACACTGTCTAATAGAGTCTTAGTATCCTACCCCATATTGATTTGTGAGTTCTTTCCTTCAGTCTTATATTTGATTCAAATATTTTTATTCGGTATTTACTTTGACACTTGGGTTTTAAAAAAAAAAACTGATGCATAGGGGTTTGACATTTTTATGTAATCAACTCCATCATTTCCTTCTGAGGTTTCTTAAATTGTATGTAAACATGAACTGCTAATTTTACATTTAAACTTTACATGGAGAGGTGGCGAAAAGAAACACAAAATGCCACGAGTACTTATAGATAAGTGATTTTCCCCTCTAATTCATATCTTATGTAATAAAATAATTTTTAAATTAATAAAATTTAAGAGCAGAAATAAAATTTTCAAAACTACAGCACCAAAATAAACAACGAAACAGAATTCTAAAAACTGCAGAGAACATATAGAGGTGATAAATTGAATTTGTTTTGTTAAAATAATTCAGCCTTTTTATTTTTACCTACCTTAAAGTGATTTAATTCTAATAATACATTCAACATCCAGCTTCTTTTAAACTGCAAAATCCCCATCTTTGGCATATCTAAGGCTTATTTACATTTTAGTGTTAATAAGTTTAGCAAGAGTAGTGCCAAAAAACTAGAATGACTAATTGCCACTCAAAACCATTGGGGTCATCTGCAAGCACTGTCAATACTGAAATAGTAAGGCTCAAGACAGGGAATGGCGGTCCAGTGGTTACGACTCTGCAATTCTACTGCAGGGAGCATGGGTTCGATCCCTGGTCAGGAAACTAAGATCCCATATGCCACAAGGCAGCCACAAAAAAAAAAAAGAGAGAGAAAAAAGGGAATGGCTTAAAATTACCTTCCAATCACCCAGATATCTAACAACAAAACTTCTGTTTTAAAAAAAGCAAAGAAGGGGCTTCCCTGGTGGTGCAGTGGTTGAGAATCTGCCTGCCAGTGCAAGGGACACGGGTTCGAGCCCTGGTCTGGGAAGATCCCACATGCCGTGGAGCAACCAGGCCCGTGAGCCACAACTACTGAGCCTGCGCGTCTGGAGCCTGTGCTCCGCAACAAGAGAGGCCCAGGCACCGCGATGAAGACTGGCACCCGCTCGCCGCAACTACAGAAAGCCCTCGCACAGAAACGAAGACCCAACACAGCCAAAAATAAATAAATAAATTTATTTATAAAAAAAAAGCAAAGAAACAGAATGCCAAAAATGGGTTCTCCCTTTGTTGTACCATCCTACCTGTACCACCATTACCACAACCAAGTCCTCCAGCTGGCTGGTCTGCAGCTTGTATGGTAACTCAACTTGTGCTGGGAAGACTGGACCAAAGTGGTGTAGGATTCATTGGCAAATTCTGAAATGCTACATTTCAAGCACTATATATACTACATGTTTGATCTTTAAATTTCATCCCAATAAAGTCTTATATGTTGGATTTCTCTGTAAAACTACATGCTTGCTTCTGAACCTAAATGGCTGGCTCATTAATCTCACAATTAAAATTTTTAATGTCATATTTACAATTATACACAAGGATTCTTTACTGACTCTGATCATCAAGATTCCTTCCCAACAACAACAAAGTCCATCATTCTAGTTCCCAAGATAACAATCAAGAACACAAAGATTCATTTATTAAAAACACAATAGATGGCTTCAGGCTTCTGGGCCACTTATACAAACGATAATAAAAATATTAAATTAAATTCACCAGATAAAAAGACAGATTATCTACAACGGGATGTAGATTTAGAAGTAAATTTTAGATTTTGTTTTGAAAGTCATAAATCAGTGCTGCTCTCCAAAAAAAAATTGCAGAGGAAGGAGCACTTCCAAATTCATTCTATGAGGCCACCATCACCCTGATACCAAAATCAGACAAAGATACCACAAAAAAATAAAATTACAGGCCAGTATCACTGACGGACACAGATGGAAAGAGCCTCAACCAAATACTAGCAAACCGAATCCAGCAATACATTAAAAGGATTACACACCATGATCAAGTGGCATTTATCCCAGGGATGCAAGGATTTTTCAATATCTGCAAATCAATCAGTGTGATACACCACATTAACAAACTGAAGAATAAAAACCATATGATCATCTCAATAGACGCAGAAAAAGCTTTTGATAAAATTCAACATCCATTTATGATAAACACACTCCAGAAATTGGGCATAGAGGGAACATACCTCAACATACTAAAAGCCATATATGACAAACCCACAGCTAACATCATACTCAATGGGGAAAAGCTGAAAACATTTCCTCTAAGATCAGGAACAAGACAAGGATGTTCACTCTCACCACTTTTATTCAACATAATTTTGGAAGTCCTAGCCCAGCAATCAAAGAAAAAAAAGAAATAAAAAGAATTCAAAGTGGAAAAGAAGTAGTAAAACTGTCATTGTTTGCAGATGACATGATACTATACATAGAAAATCCTAAAGATGCTACCAGAAAACTACTAGAGCTCATCAATGAATCTGGTGAAGCTGCAGGCTACAAAATCAATACACAGAAATCTGTTGCATTTCTATACACTAACAACGAAAGGTCAGAAAGAGAAATTAAGGAAACAATCCCATTTACCATTGCATCAAAAGAATAAAATACCTAGTAATAAACCTACCTATGGAGGCAAAAGACCTGTACTCCGAAAACTATATAAGATGTTGATGAAAGACATCGAAAATGACACAAATGGAAAGATATACCATGTTCTTGGACTGGAAGAACCAATACTGTCAAAATGACTATTACTACCCAATGCAATCTACAGATTCAATGCAATTCCTATCAAATTACCAATTGCATTTTTCACATAACTAGAACAAAAAATTTTATAATTTGTATGGAAACACAAAAGACCCCGAATAGCAAAAGCCATCCTGAGAAATAAAAACGAAGCTGGATCAGGCTCCCTGACGTCACACTATACTACAAAGCTGCAGTAATCAAAACAGTATGGTACTGGCACAAAAACAGTAATACAGATCAATGGAACAGAACAGAAAGTCCAGAAATAAATCCACACACACAGTCAATTAATCCACAACAAAGGAGGCAAGAATATACAATGCAGAAAAGACAGTCTCTTCAATAAGTGGTACTGGAAACACTGGACAGCTACATGTAAAAGAATGAAATTACAATATTCTCTAACACCATACACAAAAATAAACTCAAAATGGATTAAAGACCTAAATGTAAGACCTGATACTATAAAACTCCTAGAGGAAAACATAGGCAGAACACTCTCTGACATAAATTACAGCAATATCTTTTTGGATCAGTCTCCTAGAGTAATGGAAATAAAAACAAAAATAAACAAATGGGACCTAATGAAACTTACCAGCTTTTGCACAGCAAAGGAAACCATAAACAAAACAAAAAGACAGGCTTCCCTGGTGGTGCAGTGGTTGAGAATCCGCCTGCCAATGCAGGGGACACGGGTTCGAGCCCTAGTCCGGGGGGATCCCACCTTTGTTGCCACGGAGCAACAAAGCCCATGCGTCACAACTACTGAGCCTGCACTCTAGAACCCGTGAGCCACAACTACTGAAGCCTGTGCACCTGGAGCCTGTGCTCCGCAACAAGAGAAGCCATCCCACTGAGAAGCCTGTGCACCACAACAAAGAGCAGCCCCTGCTCACCGCAACTAGAGAGGCCCCACGTGCAGCAATGAAGACTCAACGCAGCCAAAAATAAAATAATTTTTAAAAGGCAATCTACAGAATGGGAGAAAATATTTGCAAACGATGCGACTGACAAGGGATTAATCTCCGAAATATACAAACAGCTCATACAGCTCAACAGCAAAAAAAAAAACCAAACAACCCAATCAAAAAATGGGCAGAAGACCTAAAAAGACATTTCTCCAAAAAAGACAAACAGATGGCCAGGAGGCACATGAAAAGATGCTCAATAT